>NC_053490.1:143949632-144549632 GCF_905171775.1 Rana temporaria
TGCCCTACATCATACCGACCGATAGCGATAGAACATCAGTATTCAAGATGCAAGGCCTTGCGATTGTCTTCATTGGCATGTTGTAGCGCAAAGAAACAAAGATTCTAAGTGTGGCACAGTGATATGCAGTCAAGGCAAAGCATCTGAGACTGACCAGTAGTAATCCTTGAGACAATTCCAGGTGTAATGTATCTGTATACAGTGTCCTGTGGAGTATGCTAGTGCCTGGTACTGAATTTGTGGGCAGGTGCCAGCTCACCAATTTGGAGGACTGCGTAGAAACTTCCTGAAGAGCGATCCAAGTCGATTCTTCCTTCTGCAGAACGGGCTGAGATGACGGTCTGGCTGCTGGAAAAGTGAGTTGTCTGGTCCTACTGATTACAGTGATGCCCCTCATGTAGCAAGCGGCGTTATAGAGGCAGTCTAAGAAACTAGAGGGTAAGTCTGCAGTGCCAGATAACTGTAGTCCACTGCCAGCTACACTTCTTTCTGTCCTGTTCAAGTGGACATTATCTATGGTTGGCATGAATATAGAGAGGGGACATGCGATGGTCAAATTTGCTGAAAAGTACACAAACTGGCAGCTATAGTGCTGCTAAATGCATTGTTCATATTCCTCTTTAGGAAAGTCATCTCTTTCTCAATGAAAAGTAGGAGTGTACGCTCTATGTTTCTATTGTATTGATCCCAATTAAGGAGGACAATTACAATAGGATACATGCAGAAAAGACAGAGATGGGCACATTTTTTCAGCAGCTCACACAGATGTCAGTCATGAAATGTATTATTTTAATCTCTTTACACATCTCTATTTGCATTTATACTGCTGATCCAGTGCACCTTGGATTAAGCACAATTTCTCATTATAAAGCAAGGGAGGCCTATATTTAGTGCCTGCAAAAGTAATGACACAGTTCTGTGCCAATGAATATTTATGAGAGTAGGTGATTTAGTTCTGTCAGTGAATACTTAAATACAGACAAAAAATGTTTCATAGGGATGCAAAGCAAATCACAACTGACCATGCAAGATGTATTTCACTAAAAAGGTAAAAGGACAGAAGCTGTACAAGTTCGCCGAGCTGAAAATACTCTGGAGATATGACTGACAGCTCTGGGCATAGCACTATTTTCAGCTATACGGCTACATGTTCTCTGCTCTTTAGGAAATGAAGCCCTGGGTGGTTTGAAGAACACAGTAGTAATGCTACAGTTGCAGACAATACTGTTTCAGCTGCTGATGATGATTATATTCACCCGAGGAAAATGTCAATAAGCATTATACTGTATAGCCTGCCTATTGTTTTAATTTTAGATGAATATAAGTAATGTGGAAGGCACCTGGGTGGCTGACACATGATTTTTGTATTTAGTTATCAGTTATTTTAATGCCCTGGGAATTCTGTAGTTCTGGGAAAAAAAAAAAGAATAAAACAATCTGTGACTGTTGGGAGGTATGGTAATAGGAATGCAGAAAAGCAGACATATTTGAAATCTGGGCCGTATGAAAAATATGGCGGCCTCCAATGTTTCATTTAAAAATGTAGATATTAAAAGCTACATTCACCTTTTATTTGAAAATAGCCTATGCAGACCGTAGATAATAATAAAAATCTGTGCAGCTTTGTAAAATGATCGATAATTTTATGGTTTTACTTGTAGACCATTTGGTTCCCTCTAAAGCCTGGCTAAAAAGTCCTAGTTAGTAACCCTGCCATCCTACTATTGGTTTTCACTCCTGCAATGTTGGAGGCATCATATCCTAGCAACAAAGCAACACATTGGGGTTGCTAAAACATGGGTAGGAAGTACTGTATGTTTTTTGTGTAGGATCACTACATGAAAAAAGGAATATAAGGTAAAAAATCTGATTATTTTTATATATATATATATATATATATATATATATATATATATATATATATACATATATACATATATACACACACACACACACACTTTTATTAGGTACACCTGTTCAATTGCTTGGTAACACAAATTGCTAGTCAGCCAATTGCATTGCAGCAACTGAATTTAGGCATCTCGACGTGGTACTCCATGAGTACCCCACAGGGGAATACACCCACCCGTAGCTATTAGAAGCCAGGTGGAAGGGAGTCACAGTAAAACCTCAGGTGAACATTTACTTGGCTAAATGCCTGTACAACACTCTCCTTCAAAGTGATGATGCTTCCCTTGCACCAGAGCAGGAACCAATGTTACCCCTGGTCTTTGCACCTGATTCTAGCTCTATTTCAGGCATACACATGTAGTCTGTCTGCCAAATGCCAAAATATTCTGTATTTATGTCACAATTCCTTGGACAACAAACGACTTTAATCACTTGCCGACCGCTCCATAGCAGATTTACTGCTACAAGGTGGGCCCGGGCTGTGCAGGTGCCCTTCAAGGTATCGGACACGCGTGCACGCCACTGGCGGCTTACTTCCGCTGTGATTTTACACAGCGGGTCCTGCGAACTAGATGTCTGCCAGCACCCGCCGATCGGTACACTGACAGAATGGTAGTCTGCCTTTGCCATTCTGTCAGTATAGAAGGCATGGGTCATGTGTGTTAGGAAAATACCTGTAATGAGTAAAGACCCATGGCCAACAACATCAGACAAACTCAGTTCTCAGGTCTGCGAGATAGGAAAGTCTGAATAGCTAGACCTATGTTGGGGTCACAGACCAAGGTTGATGCAGGAGAAGAGTTTCATAGTCAGGGTCACAAGCCAAGGTCGATGCAGGAGGAGAGTTTCATAGTCAGGGTCACAAGCCAAAGTCCTTTACAAACAGCAATAGACATAGTAAGCAGGATCAGACCACAATAATCTGGCAACAGGAAGTGCAGAGGCAAGGCTTATATAGGAAGTTCATGGGAGGAGCAAGGAGTTCAAAGTTCAACAACAATCAAGACACAAGGCAGGGTTTTCCAATGGATCAGGCAGGGATGTCCAATAGATCAGGCAGGGTGCTGTCCAACATCCCAGATAGCTCAGCGAGAAGAATCAATGCCAGACACCGAAGAGGTCCCAGGATCGAGCCCAGGTCCTGACGGTACTCCCCCTCCTCCCAGGACATCTTAGGGCTAAGGTCTGGTGAAATTCTCTTATTAATCTAGGGCAGTGATGGCGAACCTTGGCACCCCAGATGTTTTGGAACTACATTTCCCATGATGATCATGCACTCTGCAGTGTAGTTGAGCATCATGGGAAATGTAGTTCCAAAACATCTGGGATGCCAAGGTTCGCCATCACTGATCTAGGGGCATGAACATTCTCCTCCGGCTCCCAAGAATCCTCATATGGTCCATAGCCTTTCCATCTTAAAAGGTATTGTAGTTTACCACAATGTATATGGGAGTCAAGAATCTTATGCAATATAAATTCTTCTTCCCCTTGCACCTGAACAGGTTCGGATCACGGCGCCTATGCATGGACCTCCGTTTTTTTGCTGGTTTCTTTTCCTGGCCGTTTCAACTTCGTTATGATCAGACACTGTTCTACTTAATGACAGATTTATTTTTCTGTCGGTAGCTGTTGAGGTGGTTACCTCCCCTCTACTGTCTGGCCAACTGGCAATCTGCCATTTGGAGTCTACTTCAGTCCAAGGTCTGCCAGTGGGATCCCGGTTAGGGCTTTTATGCCCATTTACATATACTGTTTACCAACCGTTTGTACCATTGTCCTACCTTTGTACCTTTAGACACAACGAGTACCTACCACATGCCCAGGAGGCTGGTTAGGTTAAAAGAGTTGTACACTCTTTACCACACAATTAGTGGCTGGATCGACTCTTTGAGATTCGATTGATCCACCTTTATGCTCCTGATGAAGCGTCCTGTATGCGAAACATGTCAAGAGTAAATGCAAGATCTACCATTATGCATATCGGATTTAGCTTCAAACACTAAGGCCCCATACACACGATAGAATTTATCCGCAGATACGGTTCAGCGGACCGTATCCGCGGATAAATCCTCTCTAAGATTTCAGAGGATTTCAATGCGATGGCGTGTACACACCATCGCATTGAAATCCGCGCTGAAATCCTCTGCCGATGACGTGTCGCGCCGTCGCCGCTATTATGACGCGGCGACGGGCGCGACACTGTCATATAAGGAATTCCACGCATGCGTCTATTCATTACGGCGCGTGCGGGGAATCCCTTTGGACGGATGGATCCGGTAAGTCTGTACAGACGAGCGGATCCATCCGTTGGAATGGATTCCAGCAGATAGATATTCTGTGCATGTCGACAAATATTTATCTGCTGGAAATCCATTCCAGGGGAGATTTATCTGCGGATAGATATCCGACGGAGTGTACACACCATAGGATCTATCCGCAGAAACCCATTTGATGGGATTTATCTGCGGATAGATTCTATGGTGTGTATGGGGCCTAAGAGTTCTATACCTTCTTGACGCTATGTGCTTTTATGCCATGAATGTATCTGTATAAGTATAAATGTATCTCTTACTTTGTGTTAGATGCACTGATATCATATGCTGATACTGTTTCATGAAATTATGTATACAAGTTTCTATTTATGCATTTTTTACAAAATAAATATTTATAGATCTTTTACATTAACTACCTGTACCGCCAAAAGTCCAATTTTATTAGTCTATTAATTTCCATTGTCATATTCCCGGGACGTTGGTACATTAAAATTAGTGCATTCACAGTGATTAGTCGCCCTGTGATTATATGCAAGTCTGGCAAGACCCATTTAAATCAATGGATGATGTACCTGTAAAGTGCTCAGTGCACCGTATATGCGAGGGGCGGGAAGGGAGAGAAGAAAAGGATGCTTCCAATGGTGAAATATAATAAACATGGGGTGATCTTTATTAGCTGGCTAAAATTGGACTCTTGCATAGATAAAATTGTACTGTGCAAAAACTAAACAAGACACGGCGTCCGCAGCGCCCTCTTACGTCTCCTCTGATAGCTTACGATAGTCTCATGTGATCCCGATCGCTAGGTCGTTACGTCACGTACCTCGTTGACTTTATCAGGGGAAACATGAGTGGGAAGGCCTCAAATTGTACAAAAGGTACATAGATGATATTGTACTGTTATGGGAAGGCTCTGGAACCAGCTTAGTGAATTTTGTCAGTATGATGAATTCCAACAAATATGGATTAAAATTCACAGCCATATGGAATAAAACATCAGTCAACTATCTGGATTTGGTATTGACTAATACCAATGATTGTATCACCACACAGACTTTTTTTTAAAGAGACTGACCGTAATGGTTATGTACCTATACATAGCTGCCATCATCCCAAATGGCTTTCAGCTATCCCAAAGGGACAATATATGAGGATCAGGAGGAATTGCAATAACCTTACAGATTATGAGACCCAATCCTTAGTTCTCACAACAAAATTCATAGAAAAGGGTTACTCACCCCAAGTTCTGTAACAATGTCAGATGCCGGTATCACATATGAATAGGGAAGACCTCTTGGTAACAAAACCCAAAGTACCATTCAAAGCAGACAATGCTTTTGTGACAGGCTTTAACCGCCAGTACAAGGAAGTGGAACAAATATTTAAAAATCATTGGCCAAGTTTGTTAAAAGATAAAGACTTACAATTAGTATTACCTGCAAAACCACAATTTATCTACAAAAAGGCACCTAGACTGCGAAACAGGATTGCACCTAATATCCCTGAACCTCCAAAAGCTTTGTCCACTTTTCTTGACAGAGAGGGTTTCTATTATTGTACTCGTCGTAAAGCCTGCAAAACATCTAAAAGAACTAAAAGGAAAATTACCAATTTCCAATCAGTAGTAACTAAACATAATTTCAAAATCAAGTCGCTAATCACATGCGATTCAGAATACATCACATACGTGTTGGAGTGCCCCTGCCCTAAGCAGTATGTAGGGTGCACTACACGTAAGTTACGTACAAGAATTAATGAGCATATCGCAAATATTGTCAAAGGGTTTCCGAAACATAGCGTATCCAATCATTTTAGGTTATTTCACAATCAAGATCCCACATTACTTACATTTTATGGGAATCGACAGGGTTAAAAAAGCATTGGAGAGGAACCAACCTCAAAAAAACAATTTTGCAAAATGAAACAAAATAGTTATATAATTTAGATACACTCCAGCCAGCAGGTCTCAACATAGATGTTGATCTAAACTGCTTTTTAACCAATGAGTAAGTTCCTAATGTTGAGGTACATTAATCAATTTTTACTGATTTCTAGAGAATTCATTTAGGGATTGGTACTAATTTTCTCTTTTATATTGGCACTTTTTCATATTAGCACCTTTTATATTAGAATTCATTTTTAATAATTGTTTTAATAACTATTTTAAATCATTTATGTACCAGCAGATGTGTTGTGAATAGCAAGACTCACTGTGTCTTATAGACTGTAATACCCAATTCGTCCACAAGATGGTTCTGACGATTTATTTACTTTTAATTTATATGTCTTACAAGACTGCAATACCCAAATTTGTCCACAAGATGGCTCTGCCGTTTTTTTACACTTTTATTTTGTGTTGTTCATACAACCAATCGCATCTCACCCAGGGTTATAAATACGACACTCATCATGTGACCAGGAAGCTTCCTGACGACATCAATAGATGAAACGTACGTCGAGGCGTTCCTGGTCATGTTCAGCCACTTCCATATTTGGCACAGAGGGGCGGTGGAACGCACGCTACACCTACCCACGGGAGTGAGACACAGTGCAGCTGGTGCTCGACGTCACATCTAGCTTCAATACGCTTGATTCCTTAGTGCCAAGGTCTCGGCACTTGCACAAGTAAGCGGCCATTTGGCTTTTGTTTTTTTATCTGTTTTACAATAAATCGCAGAACTTCACTATAGCCCTTTTTTTCTTCATTTTATCCATGGTAATTTCTTCTGTTGGAGTCTATTCCTGGCCAGTCCCATCCAGGTACCAGTACAGACCTTAGGCCACTAACTGTACTAAAGCTCCACCTGATTATTTTTTCATACGAAGGGTCATGGTGGTCTGGTAAGTAGGCACTTACCTCTATCTTTCACCGGGTGTCACCAGTTTGATATCTGTTCCGTGGTGATGGTGTTTACTCTCAAGTCAACCATTTGATACATGGACTTACCAATGCTTATCATTTAGTGACCATTGCTGCATTTTTTGGACTTGTTTGCACCTATTTTTTTATGTTGTCATTATATAAACACTTGCACTTTAAATCACTACTATATTGTTGACCTTATAGTTAATATATTGTTTCAAGCTAGAATTTGGAATTTATCGATCACCTACTATTAGCGCCCCCTTATTATACACCCCCCACATTGCTAAAGTTGTTTTCACACCACTTTAGGGGAGCAGCTTCCTTAATATATTTATATTTTTATTACCATAGCGCAGAGTTCTCTATGTATTCATCTTGTCATCCTGGAACAGGTATGCTTCTTCTTTCAACCTGCTCATGTTCTTATCCAGCCAATCAAGGAATCCTTTAACGTGGTGGATTTCCAACCCTGCCTTAACAAAAGGGAAGTCATTCTCTCCTTATCAAGGGAAAGTGATATCAACAGATGCCAGTCAGACTGAGGAGGAGTGTTCAGTACCTCAGTCTAGAGAACATGGTTAATGGTGGAAGCAAAGTCCCCCATCAATGTCCTGGAGCTCAGGGCAAAACAAATGGATCTGCAACACTAAACTACCCTTCTGCAAGGACCCTCAATCAGAATTCCATCAAACAATGCCGCAGCTGTGGCCTACATCAACCATCTTGGGAGCTCCAGGAGTCATGCAGCCTTGAAGGAAGCAAGCCAGATACTTGCATGAACAGAGATTTGCTATCCAGCAATCTGCAATCCACATCCAAAGAGTGGACATTTGGAAAGCAGCTTACCTCAGCTATATCAGCTTGGATCAAGAGGAGCCCTTCATTCAGACATTTTTAATCTGATATGTCAAAGATGAGGGACCAACCAGATGTGAACATCTTGTCTTCTAGATTCAACTACCTCTGTTTGTGGCCACAACCAAGGATTCCTTAGTGCTGGCATCAGATGCCTTGATAATACCTTGGTTTCAGTTCAGGCTAATTTATGTCTTCCCTTCAGTGTAAATTCTACCTAATTTCCTCCACAAGAAGCTGGTGATTCTAATTGTGCCATATTGGCCTAGAAGAACCTGGTACACAAACATATTCAGACTACCAAGAGATGACCTCTGACCTCTTCCCAACAATACATGCCTACTGTCTCAAGGCCCTCTATTCCATCCTGTTTCCCAGTATCTGGCTTTAATGGCATGGCTGTTGAAGCCCAGGTCTTAAGAGACAGGGGATCCTCTGTGATTGTTACCCCTACCCTCCAGAAAGATATTCTATCGAACCTGGAAATCCTTATTTGCCTGGTGTGAACACCCCCCCTTGCAACACCCTGGGCTTTTTTGGGATCTCAGCTTTGCTCTCTCTACTCTTCAGAGATCACCCTTTGAACTAATAAGAGATCTCCAATTGGAGGACCTCTCTTGCAAAGTGTCCATTTTAGAATTGTTTCTCATTCCTCACAATGACAATTTTATGCCCAGTACCACCCTTTCCTCCTAAGGTGGTATCAGTTTTCCACCTTAATGAAGACATTGTCCTTCTATCCTTACACCCTGCTCCAAAGCACCCAAAGGAAATTTCTCTGCACTGCCTGGACAGTCAAATTCAGAAGAGTCTACCTCAAAGCAACAGCCCCATTTAGGAAGACAGATTCCCTATTTGTCCTGTACTCAGGACCTTGCAAGGAACACTCTGCTTCCAAATTCACCATTGCTCGATGGATAAGGAATCTGATTGCTAGAGCTTACACTCTCAAGGACAAATCGTCCCACCAAATCAGTGGGAGATTCCTGGGCATCCAGTAGCAGGCCCCGGTAGCCCAGCTTTGTATGGCTGACACATAGTCCTCTGTTCATACCTTTTCAAAGTTCTGCCAGGTGTGCTAATGAAACATTTGGCTGAACAGTTCTTGTAGCTGCACTCTAAAGTTGGTTCTGTTGACCCTTGTTGGGCCTATTGGCACAGTTCTGTTTGCCTGTGTCCTGTAGTGTATGATTAACTCCTTCCCGCCAGTCAATAGCAGAATGACGGCCGGGCAGTGGCTTTATCGTTCTGACTGGATGTCATATGATATTCATCACATTGTGCCGCTTGTGTGTGCCCCCAGGGATCATCAGTTCCTTGATTATCAGTGCAGCATATCAGTGTCCATCAGTGCAGCATATCAGTGCCCATCAGTGCTGCCTTATCAGTGCACATCAGTGAAGAAGAAAAATTAATGATTTGCTAAATTTTATAACAAACTGTTTTTTTTTTTTCAAAATTGTTGGTCTTTTTTCGTTTGTTTAGCAAAAAATCAAAAACCCAGTGGTGATTAAATACCACCAAAAGAAAGCTCTGTCTCAAAAAAATTATAAAAAAAGTCATATGGGTACAGTGTTGCATGACCGCGCAATTCTCATTTACAGTGCTACAGCGATGAAAGCTGAAAATTGGCCTGGGCAGGAAAGTGGTTAGGGTGCGCTGTATTGAAGTGGCTAAGAGAAGAGGAATTTTTATTTACCTGTAAAATCCAAATCTTACAGTACAGGACACAGGCCACTGTCCCTTACATTTCTTGGTTACTCTGCATTGCTTGCTACAAAACTGAGGACTCACAGACTGTGGTAGGGTTGTAGGGGATGTGCCAAGTGGGAGCGTACTCAAAAACCTTGCCCGTGAACAATCATCTGATGGTCCGAGCCTATAACCCATGAATACTTTGCGTCTTGTGCTGTACTCCAAGATATGGAATTTAGAGGTAAGGCAAAATTTCTTCCTGTTTTTTAAAGATAGGCAGCTTGATCTAGATCAGTGGTTTTCACATTCGCCTGGGGAGGGAGGGAATCGTGACATTGTAAGGAGGGCAAACCACTGAGGGTGTCCTTTGCGACCCAGGCTGTTTGATCCTTCACTAGGGACTAGTGTCAAAATATACATTACATAGTCTGTACATTAAGTGGAGGATCAACCATTAAAAGGGTGGAACTATACAAGACCCTCGTGCTATTCCTTGGAGAAGGCTCAGGCTGTGTGTCACACGTCTACAGTATGCTTTTTTCAGGTTATACAATTTAAAACATAAGTTCACTTTTTAGAGAAAAAAAAAAAATCAAATCAATTTTTTTTTGCAGGTAAATAAATGTGGTTATTTTATTTTTTTTGAGCCTGTAAAGCATTGCACCAGCGATTAGTAGATAGCTGGTGCCATGCAGGTCTCCAGAAGATCTGTAAGTGTATCTGTATGCCCATACATTCGGTTCGGGCAAGCAGATACAATCTGACAGGAAGAGAGAATGAATACTACCATGGTGCTCCACAGCACTGTGGTAGTTAATTGAAAACTACAAGCCCACAGCTGCAAAGGCTTCCAGATCTTGTAGTTTTCCATTCACAGGACATTATGAATGAGTGACGTGGGTCGGGCAGGCGGAGCCCCACTCGGCTACTTTTTTTTTTTTTAAATTGTGACAGCTAGCAGGGAAGAGAAGATCCCTGCTAGCTGTCAGATCAGGGAGCTGGGGAGGTGTTTTGGACCGGCCCATTAATAACATGTTACACCCTAAATATGGGTTTAACATACAACATGTTATGAAAGGTGAACTTATCCTTTAAACGGATGGTTTGGAATGAAAGTTTAAACTATTTTCAAATGGAGGTTTTGGACAACAATTTGACAACCACTGATTTATGTGAATAATGATTCTTTCCTTTAAAATTCTCATATAATGGTTACAATAAAGGTTTGGATCTTTCTAGTTCCTCTAGCAAGTAAATGCCTACAAGAATGTATATTTTCCAAGAAAAAAAAAGTGGATGTGCTGTGTTGTGAGCGCCTGTGTGTTTTGAGCGTACGAGTGCTGTGAGAGTCTGTGTGCTGTGAGCGCCTGAGAGTGTATTGTATTGTGTATTGTATTGTTGAGTACCTGTGTAGTGTTAGGAAGCTAGTTGTTAGTTAATTTGGACAGCCTATAATTCCCATTCAATTTATAGGGTACGATGCCCAGCGGGTATGGAGTTGCGACTCGGTGTACATCTTGCGGCATGTATGCATTCCTCGATAATCTGATTGAGGGCGTATACAGCTGTGCAAAATGTAAACACGTTGTTTCCCTGGAAGCCCATGTTCTGAATCTAGGGAAGTAACTGTCAACACTGAGAAGACTCTCCATACTAAAGGAGAGTTGGCATCATACCCGGCAGGGGCCAGCACAGAGGCGGGTGGAGACAAGGAGGTGCAGATACCAGAGCAGAGTAGATGGGTGACACTCAGGGAGGGTAGATGAGAAAGAGTCAGGAAGGCTGATCCTGGGCTGAAACATCCCAATAAGTACACCCTATTGCGTGACATTGTTGAAACCAGTCAGGGCCCCCCATGGCTAGAGCAGAGTGACGCCCCTAGCTGCCAGGGAAATAACTCAGTGAGAGTGGGGGTAAAGCCAAGGGAAAGGATAGACAGATTCTGGAGGTAGGGGACTCAAGTCTCAGAAGAACAGAGCGAGCAATCACAAAGACCTGGCAGCTGCTGGCTTTTATTTTTTGCAGCGGTGGGTGGACCTCCGCTTTAAGTATATAAATAGTAAAAGAGGGAGGTCAGATCACATTGGCCCCATAAATAATGATGAAAGGAATCTGGTTATTAACGACGGAGAGATGGTGAAGTCATTGAATTGATTCTTCTTCTCAGTCTTCACAAGGGAAATGGGGGGAGTTTCAGTAACAAAAACTGCAATGTTTATCCTCATGACACTTCACAAGAAGCACCCTCATGGCTAACAGAGGATACAATTAGGAATAGACTTGAAAAAAGTAACATAATAAGTCACCGGGACCAGATGGCTTGCACCCAAGGGTCCTTAAGGAACTTAGTCAAATTATTGCCAGACCACTGTTCCTAATTTTTATGAACAGCCTACTGACTGGTATGGTACCAGCAGATTGGAGAAAAGCCAATGTAGCACCAATATTTAAAAAATGACCAAGATATATCCCTGGGAATTACAGACCAGTTAGCCTAACGTCAATAGTTTGCAAGCTCTTGGAGGGGATGATAAGGAACTATATACAAGTCTTTAGTAATGAAAGCAGTATCATTAGCAGTAATCAGCATGGATTCATGAATACTTCTTGCCAAACCAATCTATTAACCTTCTATGAGGAGGTGAGCTGCCATCTGGATAAAGGAAGGCCCGTAGATGTGGTGTATCTGGATTTTGCAAATGCATTCGATACAGTTCCCCATGAACGTTTACTGTACAAATTAACGTCTGTCAGCATGGACCAAATGGTGAGTACATGGATTGAAAACTGGCTACGGGGTGAGTTCAGAGGGTAGTGATAAATAAGGAGTACTCAGAATGGTCCAGTGTGGAAAGTGGGGTCCCCAGGGTTCTGTACTAGGACCAATCCTATTTAATTTATTCATAAATGACCTGGATGATGGGATGAACAGCTCAATCTCCGTATTTGCTGACAATACTAAGCTAACCAGGGCAATAATTTCTCTGCAGGATGTGGAAACTTTGCAAGAAGATCTGAACAAATTAATGGGGTGGGCAACTACATGGCAAATAAGGTTCAATGTAGAAAAATGTAAAATTATGCAAATGAGTGGCAAAAATATGAATGCAGTCTACTCACTAGGGGTGAACCTCTGGAGGAATCAAGATGGAAAAGGATCTGGGGGTCCTAGTAGATGACAGGCTCAGCAATGGCAAGCTGCTGCAAGCAAAGCCAACAGAATATTGGCATGCTTTAAAAAGGGGATTAACCCCAGGTTAACCCCAGGGATAAAACGATAATTCTCCCACTCTAGCTGCAGCTAGAGTATGCCGTCCACTTCTGGGCACCAGTCCTCAGGAAGGATGTGCTGGAACTGGAGAGAGTTCAGAGAAGGGCAACAAAGCTAATAAAGGGACTAGAGGATCTCGACTACGGGGAAAGACTGCAAGCACTGAATTTATTCTCTCTGAAGATGAGACGCTTGAGAGGGGATAAGATTTCAATGTACAAATACCGTACTGGTGACCCCAAAATAGGGATAAAAAAATAAATAAATAGTTATTTAAAAAGACATGCGCCCATTCACTAAAATTAGAAGGGAAGTAGTTGAACCTTACACTATGTAGAGGGTTCTTTATTGTAAGAGCGGTAAGGATGTGGAATTCTCTTCCACAGGCAGTGGTTTTAACAGGGAGCATAGCTAATTTAAAAAAACTGTTAGCTAGGCACCTGAACGACCATAACATACAGGGATACTGACATAAAAGCACACACACACACTTGTGGACTTGTGTCTTTTTTCAACCTCACCAACTATGTAACTATATACTATGTATCAGGGTTCAAACTTCCTAAAACAGAATGATTACTTTTTTGTTTATTTAGAAGCACTCAATTTCATTTTTGGCCAAGTACTCTATTTATTGGCGTATAACACTCACTTTTTCACCCTGCAAATTGGTTTCAAATAGTGTGTGTTATACGCCGATACTGCAATTTGGGCTGCCTCAGAGAGAATGGGGGGACGGGACAAGCGCTGTCCCATTACATACAGCGAGAATTTCCTGTTTACTCAGCGGCCTCTGTAATAGGTGGTCCCGTCTCCTGGGCCGGCATTTGACCATTATTCTGTCTATCATAGAAGCCGGTCCATGAGTCGAGACTTTGTATTAAAGAGGCTGCCGAGTAAACAGGAGATTCTCGCTGACAGCGCTCATAACGCCCCCGCCATGAGATGGGCATTGATCAGGCTTGGGCATGGAGTTCAACAGAGCTTCACAGGTTGCCACTGGAGTCCACTTCCACTCCCCCATAAAGACATCACGAAGCTGGTGGATGTTAGAGACTTTGTGCTCCTCCACCTTCCGTTTGAGGATTCCCATAGATGCTTAATAGGGGTTAGGTCTGGAGACATGCTTGGCCAATCACCTTTACCGTCAGCTTCTTTAGCAAGGCAGTGGTCGTCTTCTGTAAACAGCAAAAGCAGTGGACAAGTATATTAGAAAAAATAGCGCGTCTTGGAGGTGTGTTTGGGGTTGTTATCATGTTGGAATAGTGCCTTGCGGCCCATTTTCCAAACGGAGGGGACCATGCTCTGCTTCAGTATGTCACAGTACATGTTGGCATTCATGGTTCCCTCAATGAACTGTAGCTCCCCAGTGCCACCAGCAGCACTCATGCAGCCCCAGACCATGACACTCCCACCACCATGCTTGACTGTAGGCAAGACACACTTGTCTTTGCACTCCTTTGATGCAGGCTGGTGGATGCCTGGATGGTGGGAACAATTGTGTTCACAATTTTCAAGAACTGTTTTTTGAGCATGTGATCTTCACATCTCATCACTTTTTGATGCACATGCACAGCCCTCAAAATTTCCACTCGCCTACTAGCATTTGGCGAGTGGATTTAAGCTGGGGGCGAGTGATGACAGGGCTGCATAACCAATCTCCCTCCAATCTGTGCCTACACTTAGGCCCCGTACACAAAAAAAATCCCAGCAAATGGGTTTCAGCGGATCTATTTCCGCGGATATTTCTCCCCTGGGATGGATTCCAGCAGATCGAATATTTGCTGACATGCCAAACAAATCCATCTGCTGGAATCCATCCCAACGGATGGATCCGCTGGTCTGTATAGACTCACCGGATCCATCCGTCCGAAGGGATCCCCCGCATGCGTCGTAATGATTCGACGCATGCGTGGAATTCCTTATATGACAGCGTTGTGCACGTCGCCACGTCATAATCGCGGCGACGGCGCGACACGTCATCGCCAGAGGATTTCGGCGCGGATTTCAATGCGATGGTGAGTACACTCCATCGCATTAAAATCTGCTGAAATCCTCGAGAGGATTTATCCGCGGAAACGGTCCGCTGGACCGTATCCGCGGATAAATCCTCCCGTGTGTATGGGGCCTTAGAGTCCCGATGAGATTGGCGGCCGAAGAGGAAAGGTGCATGCTCGGGAAAAGTAGTCTGTTGAGCCGCGCACAGGCAGAGCAGTACACGGGTGCTCTCCTTACAATTCTCATTATGCCATGGGACCCAACAGTATGACCTCTCTGAGCCTGCCCCCCTCCCCCAGGCCCCGAGCAATGTAGCTGGAGAGCAGAAAGTAATGAGTAAGGTGGAGGATTGCAAAAATTACCACTCCGGTGCAGCACTCACTGAAAGTTGCCCTGACATGAGAGTGGCAGCCTTCTAGTTTGTGCATTTTTTTTCTCCTTGTGCTCTATGAAAGTGTCCAACAGTTTAGCCTGAGCACTGTGAACAGACTGGTCTCAATGTGTGCTGTGCGCTGTCAGTGTGCGCTGTGCTATGGTGTCAATGGCTGTCCAGTTGTGTGGATCTCAGCGCTGGATTGTACTCCCTCCCGCTGTGCTGCAGCTCCTCTCCTCTCTGCCAGCCTGAATAAAAGGGGGAAGTGGGGACATGCAAGCGTGGAGCTGCACACACAGGCTCCTGATGATGAGATGAATGGGAGAGAGAGAGAGAGAGGATGGATGGATGGGAGTTGCAGAGGAGACAGCAAGAGAATGGGGAAGAGACCCAGTTCTAGTGCCCTGTCCCTCTGGTCTGCCCCCAGTGCCCTGTCCCTCTGGTCTGCCCCCAGTGCCTTGTCCCTCTGGTCTGCCCCCAGTGCCCAGTCCCATTTTGTTAAAGTTGTTGTTGGTAATATTTAATTTTGTAACTTGATTCTGCATAAAACATTGTCATTCCATGAGATAATCTACGAGGGTGTGTTTACGGGTGCAATTAGGCGCAGGGCAGTGTATGAATTAGGTGGGGCAACTGGTGGCGAGTAACTCTTGAGGCCTGGCTAGTGGCTCAGGACTTGAAATTTTGAGCCCTGCACATGCACTTTATTATTTTGAAACTTATTTTATTGTTTTTTTTTTTAATGTAAAATCAGATGAATATCTGCTTTTAATTTTAAGCACTTTTATCACTGTTTCACATTTTATCGCATATTACCGGTGAATCACAAGCATAGGTCAAACACACAATTTCTCAAGCGCCACCCTTTGGGCTCCTTCTGCTAATTTTGTGTTAGTAGAAGTTTGCCATGTTGAGCTCCAGGAGAATAATCCGGATGATTTTCGGAATTTTCTCCGGATGACGAACCCTTGCTTTCACCAACTCTTGGCATTGGTGACCCCCTATATTAAGAAGCAGGACACATGTATGAGGCTTTCCATCACTCCAGAGTAAAGGCTTATAGCCACCTTGTGGTACTTGGTGAAGGGGAGAAGTCTCCAGGACCTCAAGTTTACGACTGGGATCTCCCCACAGGCTCTGGGAGTCATTACTCCAGAGACCTGCTCATTCAAGTCCTGCAGAAGGAGTAAATTAGGGTACGTTTTTACCTTTAAAGCGTGATTTCACCCGAAATATTTTTTTTAACATTAGATTGATGCTCATTTTGTCAAGGGGAATCGGGTAGTTTTTTTAAAATCAAAGCAGTACTTACCGTTTTAGAGAGCGATCTTCTCCGCTGCTTCCGGGTATGGTCTTCGGGACTGGGCGTTCCTATTTGATTGACAGGCTTCCGACAGGCTTCCGACGGTCGCATACATCGCGTCACGAGTAGCCGAAAAAAGCCGAACGTCGGTGCGGCTCTATACGGCGCCTGTGCACCGACGTTCAGCTACTTTCGGAAAATCGTGACGTCACTGCAAGGTGCTATAACTCTAAAAATAGCGCCTGCAAAGCGACCTGAAACAGCCACGGCTGTCTCTCCAGTGTGAAAGCCCCAAGGGCTTTCACACTGGAGCGGTGCGCTAGCAGGACGGTAAAAAAAAAAATATATATATAGGAGCGGTGTGTATACCGTTGGGCACCGCGGCTATACCGCCGGCAAAGCGGCTCCGCAGAAGCACTTTGCGGTGGTTTTTTACCCTTTCTCGGCCGCTAGCGGTGGGTACAACGGCCCTGCTATCGGCCGAATAGCACAGTGAAATTGACGGTAAAGCGCCGCTAAAAATAGCGGCACTTTACCATCTTCGCCGCCCCCGCCTCAGTGTGAAAGGGACCTAAGATGTGTACAAATGTTATTGTTGTCCTCAAATTCAGGCAGAGTGCAAGAGGCCATTTTTTTGAGCCCAAACTCATTTGGAACCCTCCCCCCAAATAATGCTAAGTCAACGGATTCAAATACTCTATTTCAGACATCAAATTTTCCACTCGCCTACTCGCATTTTGCGAGTGGAAAATTAGGTCTGGCGAGGAGCTGGGCTGCTTGGGAGTGGGGGAGCAAGCACCGCTGGCGATCGGGGTTAATCGCGAGCCGTTATCCCAGTGATCACTCCGATGGCATAGAGGAAGCGAAGAGCCGCGGGATCGCAGAGAGGTATTGCCCGCTGTTACAACTTGCATTGAAATTTCCTCCGCTCTGCTCACTCCCACAGCTCCGCCTCCTCCTGACCCCGCACCTGTGATAGACAACACAGCATTGGACCCGCATTCTGTCTATTACAGGCGCGGGGTCAGGCAGAGGCGGGGCTGTGGGCAGAGCGGAGGAGATTTCAATGTAAGTTGAAACAGCGTGCTGTACCCCATGTACAATGGTGGATAGTTCTGTATACTGGTGGTAAGTCCCCCTATATACTGCCAGTCAGTTCTGTTGTATGATAGTGGTCTGTCCCCTTATTTAATAGTGGTCAGTCTTGCTGTATACTGGTGATCAGTCCTGCTGTATACTGGTGATCAGTCCTGCTGTATACTGGTGATCAGTCCTGCTGTATACTGGTGATCAGTCCTGCTGTATGCTAGTGATCAGTCCTGCTGTATACTGATGATCAGTCCTGCTGTATACTGATGATCAGTCCTGCTGTATACTGGTGATCAGTCCTGCTGTATGCTGGTGATCAGTCCTGCTGTATACTGGTGGTCAGTCCTGCTGTATACTGGTGGTCAGTCCTGCTGTATACTGGTGGTCAGTCCTGCTGTATACTGGTGATCAGTCCTGCTGTATACTGGTGATCAGTCCTGCTGTATACTGGTGGTCAGTCCTGCTGTATACGGGTGATCAGTCCTGCTTTATACGGGTGATCAGTCCTGCTGTATACGGGTGATCAGTCCTGCTGTATACGGGTGATCAGTCCTGCTGTATACGGGTAGTCAGTCCCCCTTGTACGATGGTGGTCGCTATATTTTAAGACAGACCTCAAATTTTCCACTCGCATTCTGCGAGTGGAAAATGAGGTCTGGCGAGGAGCTGGGCTGCTTGGGAGTGGGGGGGGGGGGGCAGCACCGCTTGCGATCTGGGTTAATCGCGAGCCGTTCTCCCTACTAGTGTCGAGTAACCCTTGAGTCCTGGCTAGTGGCTCAAGACTTGAAATTTTGAGCCCTGCTCTATTTACTTTGCAAAAACCCATACACACTATCCCTCTTTTTATTCAAATTTATGTATAAATTCACCAAACCATGTAGTGCAAGGGCCTGCCTGATTACCTACAAATTGAAACTTATTACGTTTTTGTCTCCTATTATATTGATTGGTTAAATCATAATGTCAAAATTTGCTGCAATTTGAACAGTGTGTATCCAGCTTTTTAGATTATTGCACTTCTTACACGTCCACTGGGCTGCCAATAGTGTAAGTAAGAAGGGGCTGGCCAAAGTATCACTGATTATTTATGCAAACAGCTCTAATGGAAGTGGAGAGGGTTACCTGTCCAAAATGCCTACCCATTACCTCCCCCACTAAAATTTGTCTAATGGGCCACCAGAGGGGGAGAGGAATCAGATACATTTACCTTAAAGACCACTTTTGTCTTTAAATACTCATTTAAAGGGGTTGTAAAGGGAAAAAAAAAAGTTTCCTTTACCTTAGTGCAGTCCTCCTTCGCTTACCTCATCCTTCAATTTTTCTTTTAAATGTCCTTATTTCTTCTGAGAAATGCTCACTTCCTGTTCTTTTGTCTGTAACTACACACAGTAATGCAAGGCTTTCTCCCTGGTGTGGAGAAAGCCTCTTGAGGGGGGAGGGGGTGAGCAGGAGGATCAGGATGCTCTCTACTTTGCAGATAGAGAAAATAAGCTGTGTGTTAGTGGGAGTCCTGACTATTCTGCTCGCCCTCTCCCCCCTCAAGAGGCTTTCTCCACACCAGACAGAAAGCCTTGCATTACTGTGTGTTACAGACAGAAGAACAGGAAGTGAGGATTTCTCATAAGAAAAAAGGACATTTAAAAGCAAAATGGAAGGATGAGGTAAGTGAAGGAGGACTGCACTAAGGTAAAGGAAGCTATTTAGGGGGGGAAAAAATTACCTTTACAACCCCTTTAAATGTATCCTTATGTTAGCTATGCATTATATATGTGCACTGCTGAAAATTTGTTTTTTTCTTTTTCGTTTCATTTGTTTTTTTTGCTTTTTTCGGAAAATTCAGGAAATTCGAACATTCGGAATATGGAAATTCAAAAACTTTGGAATTCAGAATTCTGAAATTTGGAATTTCCGAAATTTGGAATTTATGAAATTCTAAAATTCTAAAATTTCTAAATTAACAAATTTGTCACAATTCGTTAAAAAAACTAATTTGGAACTAACTGAATTGCACATGTTTGTGTCAAATCTGATGGCAATGTTATGTGCAGAAGTAGTAATTTTTTTTTTTTTAATCCACAGTTTCCTTCCAACCCAGAGCAATGGCAAGATGTTGCAGCCCACTTCCATTATTGGTGTGATTTTCCCTACTGTGGTGGTGTTATTGATGGCATGCATGTCCGGATTGTACCACCACCCAACTTTGTCGCCTATTATTATGGTTATGAGGAAGGGGTTACACCCCCAAAACGCATTTATTGATACCCTGTGATGGGAGATAGCACATGTTGACACTGTGTGTTTTTGAAAAATTGATGTATGGAACTACACACATTTTAGGCATGTGATCATGGGGAAAATAAGAATGTTAAGGCCCAATTTGGGGGCACCTTCAAATTTGGGGTTTTAGATAAAAAAAAAAAAAAACACCACACATTACAATTTACATTAGTTGGTGGTGCACCTAGAGGAGTGGAGTGTAGAAACACATAGGGCCAGATTCAGGTACAATTACGTTGCTCCCCCGCGGCGTAACATATCTGATTTACATTACACCGCCGCAGGTTTACAGCGTAAGTGCCTGATTCACAAAGCTCTTACCTGTAAACTTGCGGCGGTGTAACGTAAATCCGCTCGGCGCAAGCCCGCCTAATTCAAATGGCGGCACGGTGACCCAACGTTTTTTTGAACGGCGACGTGCGTTACGGCGTTTCGTATTCTCGGACGTCTTACGCAAAAAAAAATCGAAATACGACGCGGAAACGACGGCCAAACTTTAACATGGCTGTTCTAAAGATAAGCCATGTTAAAGCAGGTGTAACTTTGCGACGGGAAAAACCGACTAGCGACGACGTACGAGATTGCGATGAACGCGCAGATCTTCGTGGATCGCCGTAACTAGTCATTTGCATATTCTACGCCGACCGCAATGGAATCGCCACCTAGCGGCCGGCCTATAATTGCATCCTAAGATCCAACGGTGTAAGTCAATTACACCTGTCAGATCTTAGGGCTATCTATGCGTAACTGATTCTATGAATCAGCCGCATAGTTAGGACGGGCGGATCACAGATATACGACGGCGTATCAGGAGATACGCCGTGGTATCTCTACTGTGAATCTGGCCCATGGTTCTGTCCTTAAACTTTCACATTTAAAAGTCATAAAGACATGGTAATTAGTAAAACGGCTAACGGGAGCCAACAAGTGGAACAATAAAATACAGACCAGGCAAGAGGAAATTAAAATTGGGCAAGCATGTCCACAAAATCTTTGATTCTTCGCTGTAAAGCTCCACTTCCTTCAAACAATGCAACATATCTGCCCTTATTCTACCAACAGTACATCGTGGATGATCATGACTAGTAAGAAGAGTAAAAACTTATTAGGGGAACGATGGTTAAAGGGGTTGTAAAGGTTTGTTTTTTATTTTCTAACTAGGTTCCTTTAAGCTAGTACATTGTTGGTTCACTAACCTTTTCCTTCCATTTTCCTTCTAAATGTTTTTTTTCTTTGCCTGAATTTCTCACTTCCTGTTCGCCCTCAGTAAGCTGTTCTGTCTGACTAACCCCCAGCCAGAATGGCTCGGATGATGGGGGCAAGCTTACTGAGGATAAACAGGAAGTGAGAAATTCAGACAAAGAAAAAAAATATTTAGAAGGGAAATCGAAGGAAAAGGTAAGTGAACCAACAATGCACTAGCTTAAAGGAACATATTAAACGGGCAATTGTTACCCCTATCTTAAAAAAAGGTGGTACCGATCCCTCTGACCCGGAGAAGTCCAGGCCTATCACAGGGCTATCTTTTCCAGCCAAGATAATGGAGAAGGTTGTCTGTGGTCAGCTGCAGCTTTTCATGGAGGAGGGCAATCTGTACGATAAGTGGCAGTCCGGTTTCCGGCCCAAACATGGGACGGAGACGGCGTTGCTGGATGTCATGGACCATCTACTGGTCGACGCGGACCGGGGGGCCCACTCAATCCTTATTCTCTTGGACCTGTCAGCCGCATTCGACACAGTAAATCACCAGATCTTGCTGACACGGCTTCAGGAGGTGGCGAGGGTGAGTGACCAGGCCTTGAAATAGTTTGTCATTTTTAGAGGAGAGGGAGTATAGGGTAAACTGGGGGACTTCTACTCAGAGCCTATCAAGGTGACGTGTGGGGTCCCACAGGGGTCCCCGCTTTCCCCTCTTCTCTTTAACGTCTATCTTCGCCCTCTGCTGGCGGTGATCACAAGTCTGGGACTTCGATTTCAGTCCTATGCGGATGACACCCAGTTGTTCTCCAGAATCTCGACCAATGAGCCAGAGGCGGAGGCCAAGTTGGTAGCAGGTTTGGAGATCATAAAAAACTGGATGGCAGCTAACTACCTGCAGCTAAACCAGGCCAAAACCGAGGTTCTGAGATCAGGGAATATTCCTGAGGGACACTGGGTGTTATCATGGCCCGATGGGGCAGGGGTGTGCCCGCGGACGGCCGACACGGTGGGGACACTAGGGGTCCTAATTGACAGCGACTTGACGCTAATCCCCTATGTCGGTCAGGTTGTCAAGACCTGCCATTTTAAGATGCGGCTTCTTTACCGCATTTTGCCTTTTCTGTCAGATCTGGAGAGGATCTCGGTAGTGCGCGCTCTGGTCCTTCCACATCTGGACTATTGTAATGGTCTCCTGGCTGGACTGCCTCAAGTCCAGATTAGGAGACTTCAAAAAGTCCAGAATCAGGCGGTAAGGCTTGCATTAAATCTCAGAGGCCACTGCCCCACCGCGAGACATCAAGCTGCCCTGCATTGGCTGCCAGTTGGTCAGAGGGTGCATTTTAAAATTCTAACACTTGTTTTTAAAGCGTTTCACGGGCTAGGACCCGCCTATCTATGTGAGAAATTGAATAGACATGTTACTGGCCGCTCCCTTAGATGGAGCTGCCAATTCCGTTTGGAACAGCCAAAGAGTCGGCTGAAAAAATGGGGGGGCAGGGCTTTTTCTGTCCTTGGCCCGAGAGAATGGAATCCACTTCCCCTAAGTCTTAGACAGAGTCCTGACCTACCCACATTCAGGAGGGATCTAAAAACCTATCTGTGGGCAGAGGCAGATTGATAGGAAGAGTGAGGTTAGGGTCATTCTGGCGGGAAGCACTGCTAGATCTGTTGGGAATTGTGTGTTGTCTCTCTTTTGGTCTTATGTGATTTCTATGGTTTTGTACTGTATTGGTTTTATGGTGTTATATTGTTGTTTTATTATTTGATTTTAATTGTGGTACATATTTTATATTGAATATATGGTACTACAGCGCTACTAATGCTAATTAATCAAAGAAAATGTATAGAAATAAAAAACTAAATAATACCGCTGCAGACACAAAAAGAGTGTACAAAACCAATAATAGTGATAAAATAGGTGTGTTGCGCTGATAATAACTTATTTCTGCGTACAAAATTATATAAGAAAGGAGACCCCCTAGTAAACTTAATACAAAAGGGATCACAAGTGCAAAATAGACAATATTAAATCATCCAGTGAAGTGCCAGTGAAGTGCTAGGAATAAATCCCTATAAAGATCAGCATGCAATCTTCATGGGCAACTGCAGCAAGTCAGTACAACCTCTGTCACATGGGAAAAAGAGAGAGACACCACAGTCCAATATTCATGGGATAGTTCAAAGTATACAGACTTCACTCCCCTGTAACTTTTCACTTCAGGACAGTGCCGCTCATGTAAAAAAGAGAAAACACAGATATGGTGCAAATAACGTATGAATAAGGAAGAAAAACCAATGCAATACAGCGATTGCACTCACGGAAGCCTCGATCACATTAGGCTCTGCTGTAAAGTATTACGAACGCCGCTCAGTGCTTAGACGATCTCCTCAGGTGGATGGTCGCGTCACTCGGCTCCTCCCCCACGCGTATCGTCACTAGACACGCGACTTATTCATGGGTTGCCATGTGACCATGTCAGCTGCCTTTTTATGCAGACTGACCATGGAGGCAAGAGCGGAGGATAATCTTTCACATCATTGTCGGCTTACTTATACAGCTTTGACAAAATAATAATGTGAATATCACAAGCTTTTAATATAGACATACAGCATTTAGAACTTTTAAAATACTTAAAAAATAATAATTAATCGATCGCCGATATGAATATCACAACAATCATTATTATCTCTAGTGTTCTGCCTCCAGTGGCCAAAAAACCAAAAGACAGGCAGATACCCATTTTTGCTTATAACAATAAAAAACAACTGGGAGAGAAATAGTATAGAAACAAAACCTTCACCCCCCCTAGTGGGCAATGGTAAATTTACATAAAATTACATAATAACAGTATATAGATATAATTAAAATATATAAAATTATTAAAAGGATTAAAATGTATAAATATTGGAACATAATCCGCTGCATGCCACCAATAACGGTCATTCTAATCTTAATCAATCCCCATATATAATATGAATAAATTACATTTCATAAACAGACAATAAATTAATAAGCCCAAAAATTAAAAATCTGCAATAAAACAATTGAGGTCAAACTCAATGTTAAGGCCATTAGGGGCCAGAGTGACCATCTCGTGTATCCACCGAGATTCACACTTACTAAGCTCTCTAACTTTATGGCTTCCCCTCCAATGGGGTATGTACTTTTGAATGGCCCAGAATTTTAGACCTCTAGGGTCTTTATTATGACACTGCTCAAAATGTCTCGAAACATTATGTTCCACACAGCCCTTTTCAATATTCTGTACGTGCTCCCTGATTCGCTTCCACATTGGTCTTTTAGTCCGACCAACGTATTGTAATAAACAGGGGCACTGGAGTACATAGACAACTCCCTCAGTTCTGCATGTTATAAGATCTTTAATTTTGTATTCTTTTTTGGTTACATTCGATGAAAAACTTGAACATTTCTGGCCATTTTGCCCAGTCTTCCTACACGCAAAGCAGCGTTTACAAGGGAAGAATCCTTTTCCCTGCCAAAAAGTTAGCTTGTCGGCCTTATCTGGTGGGTCTGGGACACTTTTAGCCACCAGGTCTCTTAATGTAGGGGCTCTTCGATATACCACTTTAGGTACAACAGGTAGTACACTTTGGAGTTGCCTATCGGATTTTAAAATCGGCCAATACTTTTTAAAAATAGACTCAAGTTGTCTGTGTTGCACATTAAAATTCAAGATAATTGGCACTTCTGATTCTGCATTCACAGGCTTCTTTTTGTCTAAGATGAGGTTCTCCCTTGGGATATTTTGGACTTCCTTAATTTTTTCTTGAATAAATTCATCACTATAACCCTTTTGTATGAACTTAGTCCCTATAAGGTTGGCCTGATCCAAAAATGTGCTATTGCTTGTACAATTTCTCCTAATCCGAGTCATCTGTCCTTTTGGTATATTAATCAACCATGGATCGTAATGACAGCTATCTGTTGGAATGTAGCCATTGCGATCCACTGGTTTAAAGAACGTTTTCGTGCTAAATTTCTGATTTTCCAAAGAGATTTCCAAATCTAGAAACTGGATAGTCTTGTCACTGATCGTGTAAGTGAGTTTTATATTTTTCTCATTCTCATTCAACTTATCAAAAAATTGTTTTAATGAGACTTCATCACCTTTCCATACCACTATACAGTCATCTATAAACCTTTTATATACTACCAAGGATTCCGGTACATCAGCATATATTGCTGTCTCCTCCCATTCCGACATATAGATGTTGGCGACACTCGGTGCATACTTTGCGCCCATAGCTATTCCGTTTAGCTGTCTAAAATAATCCGATTTGTGCCAAAAATAATTGTGCTGCAAACCATAAGCTAGGCTTCTTAAAATAAACCGCTTTTGCTTTGACACCAAATCACTGAAATTATTTAGAGCCCATTTGGACGCATCAATGGCCTCTTTATGATTAATCACTGTGTAGAGTGAGGCCACATCTGCTGTAGCCAGCAGGTAGGTATCACGAGTATCCATATTTACACTTTCCAAAATCTGTATGAGATGTTTTGTATCTCTCAAATATGCCCGGGTTTTGGGCACCAATGGTTGCATGAAACGATCCACGTATTCACCCAACCTGGAATTGATGGATTGGATTCCATTTATAATGGGTCGCCCAGGAGGTTTTTGAGCGTCTTTGTGTATCTTTGGTATTGTATATATAATAGGTACCCTACAGGAATCTGGTACCAAGTACTTGTATTCTTTCTTATTCAGGATACCTTTTTGTCTTCCTCTGTATACCAGATCACATAGTTCTTCTTTATACTCTCCTGTAGGGTTACCCCTAAGTTTAATGTACGTGTTGGTATCATTTAGTTGGTTGTCCAGTTCTTCATAGTAATACGTTCTTGATAGGACCACAATTGCACCCCCCTTATCTGCGGGTCTTATAATGATTTCCTTATTCTTCTCCAGTTCCTTTATCCCTTTATGTATGTTAGTAGGATCAGGTATTCGTTTGACCTTTAGGTTGTCCAAATCTTTCAGAACCATTTTGCTAAAAACCTCTATATGGTGATTATCAGGCACCTGAGGGTTAAATAGGGATTTGTTCCTAAGGTTACTGTGTTGAACTATAACTTCATCTGTACTTCTAGATACTTTATTGGCTTGATTCCTTATAGGCTGATTCAACATATATTTCTTGATGTTGAGTTTACGGACAAATTTCCGAACATCAACAAATACATCAAATTTATTTAAATTTCTTTTTGGGGCAAATTTCAAACCCTTATCCAGTGTTATTATTTCTGCCGGGGTAAGGTCAATTCCACTTAAATTATATATGCCATCTCCTAATGTACTTTTCGCCTTTTTGACCTTGTGTCCCCCTCTACATCCCCTCGTTCGTTGGGGCTTCGGATATGCTCCGTCTGTTCGTACCGGGGTGGAGTCTTGTCGCTCCGGTGATAATCTAAAAAAGAACGTGGATCTTCTTCATTTCTATAAGAACTGAGTGGTTCATACCTATTTTGTGTATGCACCGGACTTCTCCTATTATCATAATAATTAGAGGGTGCACCATTCTGCTGGTATTGCTGGGATGACCCTCCTTGTTGTTGATAATAAGGCATTGGTTGTTTATAGTAAACTTTTGGGTCTCTATATTCCTGATTATACTGTCTAGAATCCTGGTGGTAGTTTTGTTCATTACTCTGTTGATTATGGGTTTGCCCTTGGTTTTTGTTCTTGTTTTTCCAATGGGTTTTTCTTGGGGATTTTGATTTTGGCTTTTGATTTCCCTTATTTTTCCACCAGGGTTTTGGGGTCCTAGGCCCATTATGATCATTTCTAGGGGTTCTATCATCAAAGTGATCTCTTGAGGGCCCACCATAGTAAACCTCTGGCTGTCTCGTAGGCTCTGTATGTCTAGGATTGGGACCCCTTTCGGGGGACATAATCCGTACCCCCCTGTCAGGGGAAGAGGCTACTGAACCTCCATGATGTTCTCGCAGGTTCAGTTGCCATTTAAATACCTGGTGTATCTTATAATCATGTGTATCCCTCAGATATTTTCTTTTTTTCCTTTGCTTGATTTCCATATCCTTCTGTTCTAGAACTTTATTCAGTTGGTTAGTGAGTGTAACAAACGAGGGTGAATCTTTATGGCCCTCCAGTAAGGTTTTACACTCCGCAATTTGTTTGTTAATATTGGACATCTTCCTCTGTTTACGTTTTGAAAGGAATTGCTGCACTTCCACACCTTTATTATTAAAGAATTGATACCATTCCTCAATAGAATCTTTGTCTATTAGGCCATCCATAATGGGAACATCCCATCTGAGTCTCCTAGGGACTATGTTTTCTTTAATGTACTGGTCATGGGTAGTGAGATCCCACCACACACTCATCTTTTTTTCCATCAGGTGTCCAAATCTCCTAAAATAAAAGCTTGTGATATTCACATTATTATTTTGTCAAAGCTGTATAAGTAAGCCGACAATGATGTGAAAGATTATCCTCCGCTCTTGCCTCCATGGTCAGTCTGCATAAAAAGGCAGCTGACATGGTCACATGGCAACCCATGAATAAGTCGCGTGTCTAGTGACGATACGCGTGGGGGAGGAGCCGAGTGACGCGACCATCCACCTGAGGAGATCGTCTAAGCACTGAGCGGCGTTCGTAATACTTTACAGCAGAGCCTAATGTGATCGAGGCTTCCGTGAGTGCAATCGCTGTATTGCATTGGTTTTTCTTCCTTATTCATACGTTATTTGCACCATATCTGTGTTTTCTCTTTTTTACATGAGCGGCACTGTCCTGAAGTGAAAAGTTACAGGGGAGTGAAGTCTGTATACTTTGAACTATCCCATGAATATTGGACTGTGGTGTCTCTCTCTTTTTCCCATGTGACAGAGGTTGTACTGACTTGCTGCAGTTGCCCATGAAGATTGCATGCTGATCTTTATAGGGATTTATTCCTAGCACTTCACTGGCACTTCACTGGATGATTTAATATTGTCTATTTTGCACTTGTGATCCCTTTTGTATTAAGTTTACTAGGGGGTCTCCTTTCTTATATAATTTTGTACGCAGAAATAAGTTATTATCAGCGCAACACACCTATTTTATCACTATTATTGGTTTTGTACACTCTTTTTGTGTCTGCAGCGGTATTATTTAGTTTTTTATTTCTATACATTTTCTTTGATTAATTAGCATTAGTAGCGCTGTAGTACCATATATTCATTTATTTGCACTTTACTTTATCACTACCAGCAGCAACTATGGAGATTTTTCAGTTTATGGAAAACCGTACAATAGATCTTAAGGAAGTCTTTACTACTAAACCCATAGTCGAATCAGGTGATCTAGATACCAATTTTAGGAGATTTGGACACCTGATGGAAAAAAAGATGAGTGTGTGGTGGGATCTCACTACCCATGACCAGTACATTAAAGAAAACATAGTCCCTAGGAGACTCAGATGGGATGTTCCCATTATGGATGGCCTAATAGACAAAGATTCTATTGAGGAATGGTATCAATTCTTTAATAATAAAGGTGTGGAAGTGCAGCAATTCCTTTCAAAACGTAAACAGAGGAAGATGTCCAATATTAACAAACAAATTGCGGAGTGTAAAACCTTACTGGAGGGCCATAAAGATTCACCCTCGTTTGTTACACTCACTAACCAACTGAATAAAGTTCTAGAACAGAAGGATATGGAAATCAAGCAAAGGAAAAAAAGAAAATATCTGAGGGATACACATGATTATAAGATACACCAGGTATTTAAATGGCAACTGAACCTGCGAGAACATCATGGAGGTTCAGTAGCCTCTTCCCCTGACAGGGGGGTACGGATTATGTCCCCGAAAGGGGTCCCAATCCTAGACATACAGAGCCTACGAGACAGCCAGAGGTTTACTATGGTGGGCCCTCAAGAGATCACTTTGATGATAGAACCCCTAGAAATGATCATAATGGGCCTAGGACCCCAAAACCCTGGTGGAAAAATAAGGGAAATCAAAAGCCAAAATCAAAATCCCCAAGAAAAACCCATTGGAAAAACAAGAACAAAAACCAAGGGCAAACCCATAATCAACAGAGTAATGAACAAAACTACCACCAGGATTCTAGACAGTATAATCAGGAATATAGAGACCCAAAAGTTTACTATAAACAACCAATGCCTTATTATCAACAACAAGGAGGGTCATCCCAGCAATACCAGCAGAATGGTGCACCCTCTAATTATTATGATAATAGGAGAAGTCCGGTGCATACACAAAATAGGTATGAACCACTCAGTTCTTATAGAAATGAAGAAGATCCACGTTCTTTTTTAGATTATCACCGGAGCGACAAGACTCCACCCCGGTACGAACAGACGGAGCATATCCGAAGCCCCAACGAACGAGGGGATGTAGAGGGGGACACAAGGTCAAAAAGGCGAAAAGTACATTAGGAGATGGCATATATAATTTAAGTGGAATTGACCTTACCCCGGCAGAAATAATAACACTGGATAAGGGTTTGAAATTTGCCCCAAAAAGAAATTTAAATAAATTTGATGTATTTGTTGATGTTCGGAAATTTGTCCGTAAACTCAACATCAAGAAATATATGTTGAATCAGCCTATAAGGAATCAAGCCAATAAAGTATCTAGAAGTACAGATGAAGTTATAGTTCAACACAGTAACCTTAGGAACAAATCCCTATTTAACCCTCAGGTGCCTGATAATCACCATATAGAGGTTTTTAGCAAAATGGTTCTGAAAGATTTGGACAACCTAAAGGTCAAACGAATACCTGATCCTACTAACATACATAAAGGGATAAAGGAACTGGAGAAGAATAAGGAAATCATTATAAGACCCGCAGATAAGGGGGGTGCAATTGTGGTCCTATCAAGAACGTATTACTATGAAGAACTGGACAACCAACTAAATGATACCAACACGTACATTAAACTTAGGGGTAACCCTACAGGAGAGTATAAAGAAGAACTATGTGATCTGGTATACAGAGGAAGACAAAAAGGTATCCTGAATAAGAAAGAATACAAGTACTTGGTACCAGATTCCTGTAGGGTACCTATTATATATACAATACCAAAGATACACAAAGACGCTCAAAAACCTCCTGGGCGACCCATTATAAATGGAATCCAATCCATCAATTCCAGGTTGGGTGAATACGTGGATCGTTTCATGCAACCATTGGTGCCCAAAACCCGGGCATATTTGAGAGATACAAAACATCTCATACAGATTTTGGAAAGTGTAAATATGGATACTCGTGATACCTACATGCTGGCTACAGCAGATGTGGCCTCACTCTACACAGTGATTAATCATAAAGAGGCCATTGATGCGTCCAAATGGGCTCTAAATAATTTCAGTGATTTGGTGTCAAAGCAAAAGCGGTTTATTTTAAGAAGCCTAGCTTATGGTTTGCAGCACAATTATTTTTGGCACAAATCGGATTATTTTAGACAGCTAAACGGAATAGCTATGGGCGCAAAGTATGCACCGAGTGTCGCCAACATCTATATGTCGGAATGGGAGGAGACAGCAATATATGCTGATGTACCGGAATCCTTGGTAGTATATAAAAGGTTTATAGATGACTGTATAGTGGTATGGAAAGGTGATGAAGTCTCATTAAAACAATTTTTTGATAAGTTGAATGAGAATGAGAAAAATATAAAACTCACTTACACGATCAGTGACAAGACTATCCAGTTTCTAGATTTGGAAATCTCTTTGGAAAATCAGAAATTTAGCACGAAAACGTTCTTTAAACCAGTGGATCGCAATGGCTACATTCCAACAGATAGCTGTCATTACGATCCATGGTTGATTAATATACCAAAAGGACAGATGACTCGGATTAGGAGAAATTGTACAAGCAATAGCACATTTTTGGATCAGGCCAACCTTATAGGGACTAAGTTCATACAAAAGGGTTATAGTGATGAATTTATTCAAGAAAAAATTAAGGAAGTCCAAAATATCCCAAGGGAGAACCTCATCTTAGACAAAAAGAAGCCTGTGAATGCAGAATCAGAAGTGCCAATTATCTTGAATTTTAATGTGCAACACAGACAACTTGAGTCTATTTTTAAAAAGTATTGGCCGATTTTAAAATCCGATAGGCAACTCCAAAGTGTACTACCTGTTGTACCTAAAGTGGTATATCGAAGAGCCCCTACATTAAGAGACCTGGTGGCTAAAAGTGTCCCAGACCCACCAGATAAGGCCGACAAGCTAACTTTTTGGCAGGGAAAAGGATTCTTCCCTTGTAAACGCTGCTTTGCGTGTAGGAAGACTGGGCAAAATGGCCAGAAATGTTCAAGTTTTTCATCGAATGTAACCAAAAAAGAATACAAAATTAAAGATCTTATAACATGCAGAACTGAGGGAGTTGTCTATGTACTCCAGTGCCCCTGTTTATTACAATACGTTGGTCGGACTAAAAGACCAATGTGGAAGCGAATCAGGGAGCACGTACAGAATATTGAAAAGGGCTGTGTGGAACATAATGTTTCGAGACATTTTGAGCAGTGTCATAATAAAGACCCTAGAGGTCTAAAATTCTGGGCCATTCAAAAGTACATACCCCATTGGAGGGGAAGCCATAAAGTTAGAGAGCTTAGTAAGTGTGAATCTCGGTGGATACACGAGATGGTCACTCTGGCCCCTAATGGCCTTAACATTGAGTTTGACCTCAATTGTTTTATTGCAGATTTTTAATTTTTGGGCTTATTAATTTATTGTCTGTTTATGAAATGTAATTTATTCATATTATATATGGGGATTGATTAAGATTAGAATGACCGTTATTGGTGGCATGCAGCGGATTATGTTCCAATATTTATACATTTTAATCCTTTAATAATTTTATATATTTTAATTATATCTATATACTGTTATTATGTAATTTTATGTAAATTTACCATTGCCCACTAGGGGGGGTGAAGGTTTTGTTTCTATACTATTTCTCTCCCAGTTGTTTTTTTATTGTTATAAGCAAAAATGGGTATCTGCCTGTCTTTTGGTTTTTTGGCCACTGGAGGCAGAACACTAGAGATAATAATGATTGTTGTGATATTCATATCGGCGATCGATTAATTATTATTTTTTAAGTATTTTAAAAGTTCTAAATGCTGTATGTCTATATTAAAAGCTTGTGATATTCACATTATTATTTTGTCAAAGCTGTATAAGTAAGCCGACAATGATGTGAAAGATTATCCTCCGCTCTTGCCTCCATGGTCAGTCTGCATAAAAAGGCAGCTGACATGGTCACATGGCAACCCATGAATAAGTCGCGTGTCTAGTGACGATACGCGTGGGGGAGGAGCCGAGTGACGCGACCATCCACCTGAGGAGATCGTCTAAGCACTGAGCGGCGTTCGTAATACTTTACAGCAGAGCCTAATGTGATCGAGGCTTCCGTGAGTGCAATCGCTGTATTGCATTGGTTTTTCTTCCTTATTCATACGTTATTTGCACCATATCTGTGTTTTCTCTTTTTTACATGAGCGGCACTGTCCTGAAGTGAAAAGTTACAGGGGAGTGAAGTCTGTATACTTTGAACTATCCCATGAATATTGGACTGTGGTGTCTCTCTCTTTTTCCCATGTGACAGAGGTTGTACTGACTTGCTGCAGTTGCCCATGAAGATTGCATGCTGATCTTTATAGGGATTTATTCCTAGCACTTCACTGGCACTTCACTGGATGATTTAATATTGTCTATTTTGCACTTGTGATCCCTTTTGTATTAAGTTTACTAGGGGGTCTCCTTTCTTATATAATTTTGTACGCAGAAATAAGTTATTATCAGCGCAACACACCTATTTTATCACATATTTTATATTGTTACTATGTTAATTTATGCCTGTAACACTCGGTCCTGTTGTGAATTGTTAAGGTCTGGAAGCGTTTCGATACCTTCGGGTGATTCTACGCTATACAAGCAATAAGCAATAAACAATAAACAATATTTAGAAAATAAAAAAACAAACCTTTTCAACCTCTTAAAGTGGCTGAGGGCCTACGTAGTGAGTTATGGTCAAGTTACTAGTCAAATTCAGAAAAAAAAAAAAGCTTACCTACCTAGTCTATTGTTGCTTGCAACCTGCTTGCCCTTCAGACACCTACACTACTAGGAAAGTACACACTGCAACTACTCTTTGCCCTGGTGCCTGGGGCTCCCAAACTAAGGTACCTAACAACACTGCCAGCTCCTTTCACCTCTTTCTTCTCCATGCTAATGTTAAGGCACTACATACTTTGCTAATGTGTAGAGTGGGTGTTTGGTTTGGACACCTAAACACTCGACATGTATAAACATTTGAAGCAAGATTCCAAGAATACTTATTTGCGCAAACAAGACACTCCCGAATACTTTCTTCCTCTTCTGGTTCACTTTGGTCCTCACTTTGACTCGCGTCAGGGGATTTGATGTCCACAATGGCAATGTCTGGGCTGGGTCTAGGAGTCAGATCCCATGGCTCCAAAGAAACATCCTGGGTGAGCTGACCACACTCAGTTTCCTCTAAAAAGAAACAATACACCATTCATTAAGCCACCCTAAGTTACATCTGTTTCTAGCATCCATTTTGCTACATTAGTTGACCAACCTTGCTCTTAGTCTGATGTCAATGTTTGCTCCTGACTAGTGGACACCACCATGCTGCACTCTGTTTTTTTTTTTTTTTTTCATGTGAAAAATGCATAAAAAGGGGAAGGTGATGGCATTTTCCAGAGGACAAACACTTGACAAGTGCCAACATTGAAAAAGTACTGCAGGTGCCCCCCACCCTTCTTGTCTCCTATGGGATACAGGATATCTGATGACCATCCTAGCAAGCGTGACTCTGTGACTGGGAGCCCCGGGGCCTCTCCTCTACCCATGTTGACACTGGCAAGGCTGCATTAATGGGTACTGATGAACCAGGCAGCAACCAGAAAGTGTTCTTTACCCCTTAAGTTTTGCCCTAAGCCCATGGCCTTTGGCCCACCTAGAAACACCCCTGTCGGTGGCTACATGAGTGTGTTTGAAGTTGGCACTTATGTTTTTGTGGGGAAGTTGTCGTTGTTGCCTCCCCTGTTGGGGCCCGAGTGAGGGTAGCCTCATTTCATCCCTTGTGGTGGCTTTTCTGGAGCCTCCTTTGATGAACTTATCCTGCAGCTCCTCAATAAGGGGGCAAGAGGCCAAAATTTCAGAAATCACCCACATTTCAGATTTTGTGGCCCCACCTCCACACCCAACCCACACACCACAGCCACCCCACCCACCACAGCAGCATGGCAATCAGTGGCAATACCAGCCACAAGAAACCCAACAAGGCTGCTGGACTGGGGATTTTAACCCTTAGAACACTTACTATTATTTAAAAAAAAATATATATTTTTTTTTTGTATGCATAGAATGCACTTTTTGGTTAAAGGATTTTTTAGCTAAATAGCTTCCTTTACCTTACTGCAGTACTGGTTTCATGTCCTCATTGCTCGTTTTTGCTTTGATGTTGCTGTAAAACTGCTCTGATCTCCACACTTCCTGGTTGTCCGTTTCCTTATAACCATCATACTGGGAGCTTTTCACGATGGTCTAAGCTGTCATTACTGTGTGTCTAAAACTTAACAGAACCAATCAGATTCATTTTAAAAACAAAACACTGCCCTGGATTTGTTTGTTTTTGTTTTGTGTGTCTCTCTAGCTCACAGGAACATGAAACCAGTTTAAAAGTGAAACTAAACTGCAGGCACATTATATGATTGATTTTTTATCTATTTGTAATCATTTTTAAAAGGAATCAGTTAACTTTTATGTCTCTATACACTGTAAACAGTCATTTCAGCAAAAACATTTTTTTCCTTTAGTGACCCTTTAAGTTCTTTGTACAGTAAAACCTTGGTTTGAGAGCGTTTTGCAAGACAAGCAAAATGTTTTAATAAATTTTGCCTTGATATACAAGTGATGTATTGATATTTTTTCTGCACAATAACACAATTGTGTAGAATAATACTTGGCTATGTGTTTGACTTCAAATGACAGTTTGGGAGTAGGCAGTTACATAAAAAAATACAAATGTAAAATTAACAAGGGACATAGGTGCATCTAGATCTTAAAAACTACGGGATAATGGTGTTGTGGTAACTTGCCCAAAAAAACAAAAAAAAACAACAAGCATATAATAATATATTCCTGATATCACTAGAAAAAAAATTCTTTTAAAATAAGTTTGCCATAACTCCATCAGTATACCAGCAAAGCAGGTTCATTATTATCCCATTAAAGAAGAAGAGAATGTGCGCAGGCATTGCCAATATTTCTGTTATGTCAGAATTATTTTAAAGTGCAACTAAAAGCTGATACGAAAAATACTGCTGGCATGTAGACATTTGTTGCAGAAGAGGCTCTGTGTTTCTCTTCTGGAATAAAAGCTCCCTCTCTGCCTGCCAGCATGTTCTCTTAATTGTGCACTGAGCAGCGCATATGTAGCTCAGTGTGAAATCTTGGTATGCGTTGGATGCTGGAAAGCATTTATTACTGTGCACATGTTGGGAACTATGTCACCCTGGCCCAGCACTGATGGAGCAACAAGAAAGGTCACAGCCATAGCTTACTATACCATAGCTAACTTGAAGGGTCACTTTGGCAAGTTTGCCATACTGTGCAGATATGTTTTACATATTTACACATTAGGGCTAAGCCCACTTGCCACAATGTGAAATTGGTTCAGTTTTAACAGGAATTGCTTGTATCACATAGGGATGAGCTTTGTGTTCGACTCGAACATCGTTTGTTCATACGTTAGATGAATTTCGAACAAAACGGGTCGTTCGCGCCAAATTCGAGTGACGCGCTGTGACGGTATCGGTATAGGCAAATGTATCACACGCGCGTCGGCCCATAATTCACTGCGGCGTTGCGCGCTGATGATTGGCTAAGCATGCACCATGACCCTGCATGCTTGGCCAATCACAAGGCGCAAAAAACGAAGAACCACAATTGGCCAAAGCCAGGGTGGCTTTGGCCAATTATGGCTCAGGGGGTTTAGTACACGCCCCCCACTATATAAGGCCGCCTGTAAGGCGGCCGCGTGTAGTGTGTTCCAGCTTTGTTAAAGAAAAGAACAGTCAGACAGTTAGAGATAGATAGATAGAGACAGTGTATTTTCTACCAGATAGATAGATAGATAGAGAAGGCTAGTCAGTTTAGTTAAATTTACAGTGTGTAGAGGATATATATACATCCTAGCGTTGTACATATATTTATACACTGTATAGCTTAGCTAGATCAGCTATTCCTATTGTTAGGGAGTAGATTGTGCTAGATGCAGTGCTCTAACGTGTTGTATTGCCTGCATAGTGTTTAGTTTACACCTAAACATAGTACTCAGTGTTAGTGGACGTGTGCTATTTAATTGCCCATAAACGCATTAGCTGTTACTGCACGTGGGCTATTTAATAGTGTAAAAAGGGATATTGCGTGAGTGAGAACGTCGTTCGCAGTCGGTTAGAAAACGTTGTGAAAACGATCATGCAGTACGACGATACGAAACTTGATTTTTGGACTTCATGATCAGTGGATGAGTTTGTGGGTTAGATATGGGGAGAAAGCTAAGGCTTGACTGACATTAGTTTTTTTTATACATTTTGACTTGCAGAAATAATGGAGGCCTTCGGAGAACAGGAGTTCTTCACAGAATTTGTTCAAAGGGGGCCCCGGATGGCAATCCCCCTTTTTTCTAGAATTTTTCTTTCCCAAAAAAATAATTTATTGAGCCTAGATCTGGCATTGTAATGCCCCCCCACCCCTAAAATAATCTACATATGGTTGCCACACAGCACGTGCACTTTGGAGGGCCAAGCCTGTATGGGCAGTCTCACGGGCCACCACCACTGGAACATCAGTGGCCTCATCAGGCACAAGTGTCATGTAGTTTGTTGAGGGTCTCTTTAGGAAATTGTGCAATATGCAGGAGCAAAGTATGACATGGTTCTGATTCTACTTAAGAAACCTACAGTCTTTATCTTGTTTGCACCGCCTGTATACTGCTGTTCAAAGTATATAAGGCCAAACGGTCTTGTCAGGGCCGATCCTCGCTATAGGCTCACTATGCAAGCCGCTTAGGGCCCCGCAAAGCTGCAAAGAGCCCCCCAAATTACTAGAGGCCTGCCTGGTGAGAAGTCATTTTCACCCCCTCACCCCGCTTTTAAACTCGCTGGCTGAGTAATTTTCGACAGCAGAATACCCCCTCACCCCACTTCTCAACTTTCTTTAATGTGACATGTCACTGTCGTCAGCGCCCTCCGCTTCTCATTTTTAATGTGCCATGTCATTTTGCTTAGGGCCCCAGGGAGGTCAGGATTTTTATCCATATTGCAGGGACCAAACATTAAATTAAAGCCGCAAGCAGTATTAAATTACTTTTTTCTGAGAGTAATCTCATGTTGTGCAGGGACATTTCTAAACATGTGCCACTACTATAGACACCCAGCAGGTACCATATTTAAAGGAATTTTTTTTTTTTCACTTTAAGCATCATTAAAATCGCTGCTCAAGAAAAAAACTACAGTTTTTACAACTTTTTCTTCCATTGATACATGTTCCCTGGGGCAAGACCCGGGTTCTCAAAGACATTACCTTTACACCTTTACAACCCCTTTAACTTGCGATAAATTTGTAATTTACATTTATGCTGGATAAAATATTGGTAGATAATAATCACAGAACAAGTTGTGAACTTGAAATGAACCTTTGTTGACCCAGATTTGTATTTACTAGTTATCTTCCTATATATGTTAATTAGCTTGTCTTATTCCCAATGCAAGAAAACTCAGGCGGTACTATGAGTTCTGGTGCTTTAGGCGTTCATCAGGAGCTCCCTTAAAGAACATCTCAAGTCCAAACAAAACATGTCCTACATTTAGTTGGTAAAAGCAGAGCTGTTTTTATTGCTAAATATAACTTATTAGCAATTTAGTCTCAGCTTCTGAAGCTGGGATGGCTGGAAATGTGCAAATAAATTGGCATGCTAATTCAGAGAGCCAGAATCATTATCTATGCATTCATGGGTGGTAAGAAAAAGAAAACATCTGCTGCGAGGTGTATGCTGTTACCTTCATTATTCTGTCCAATAGCAGTTACCCTTATTAGCTATTAAGTCACATTTGGTGGTAGATGGTGGGGCTTCGCTATGAACTCTTATTATCAAAATAAAACTGGTTTTAGAGGGGGACACATTGGAGGGGTTTCAGGCTAGCAAAAGTACTGGCAGACACCTCTCAGTGACTGCCCTTAGAACTTTACCTTTAAAAATGTAAAATAGATGAAAGGTTAACTTTTTGGTGGACTTTTTAGTAACTGTAGAAATCATACATGTTGACAAATCACAATGTGCAGTGACAGGACACTTTTTTAAGCTTGTGTTCCTATGAGATTCTTGTGCGATTTGAGTGCAGTGTGTTTTCAGCCTATTTTAATCGGCTGAAATCCCACCGACCCACACCAAAGGTAGTGCATGTACTACATTACACATGTCTGTACCATGCGATCCGGTGCAGGCAAATGCTCCCTAAATAATTAGTGTGCAAACATGGAATGGGACTTTATATTAGGTACCAAACAAACATATGAAATAGTTCTTAGTATAAAAATATATCACTTTATTGGTTAACATTTAAAATTAAATTTGTGACACAGTTTAAAAGATTGCAATCAATTACATCAAGGCTTTATATAACATGTATGCATTCCATCATATACAGAAATCCTCAGTATCAGTCTGTACCAACACTTCAACACGTTTCAACTCATAAAGAATCTTCATCAGGTTAAAAGAATATGTTCTGAAATTTAAACATGAATAAATACCAACAATTTCCACAGAATAACATTAACATAAGAACAAGTTGTAAATCAACCGGGTATTCCAAATACTTACACAGAACTAAATGATGCATGTTTAAGATAGAGGAGATGTTAACCCAAGGAGAACACAAGAGGGGCAAGTCTGACGCAATGCAAGGGATGCTGATCCCCAAAAAATGGGCTTTAAAAAGAAAAAGGGAATAATGACCTAATGGCAAGATATAGAACTATATAGATGTAGGGACAACATATAAATAGATCTTATGGTACTAAACAGGCATTAAAGGATTATTTTGCCACGTACACACGATCGGACATTCCGACATCAAAACCATGGATTTTTTTCCGTCGGATTGTTCGCTCAAACTTGTCTTGCTTACACATGGTCACACAAATGTTGTCAGAAATTTAGAACGTCAAGAATGCGGTCACGTACAACACTTCGACGAGCTGAGAAAAATGTACTTCAGTGATTCTGAGCATGCGTCGAATTATTTCCGAGCATGCGTAGGATTTTTGTGCGATCGGAATTTCCGACAAGAACTTTTGTTGTCAGAAAAATTGAGAACCAGCTCTCAAACATTTGTGGTCGGAAATTTCCGACAGCAAATGTCCGATGGAGCATACACGCAGTCGGATTTTTCGAAACAAGCTCACATCGAGCATTTGTTGTTGGAAATTCCGACTGTGTGTACGCGGCATTAGTTCCCAAAGAGTTCACCTGGTGTTGATAAAAGGGAAACCTTAGGTAGTGGAACTGATGAAGTGATTGGCACCAAAAAGGTATTAAAAAAAAAAAAAACGATGGTAATGGGTATTCTGGTTATTTATTCATGTTTGTATTTCAGAACATACTCCTGATGAAGACTCTGTATGAGTTGAAGTGTTGGTACATACTGATATTGAAGATATCTGTATATGATGTAAAAAATTGCAATCTTTTAAACTGCACCACAATTTAAATTCTAATTGTCAACCAATGACCAATGTCAACCAATGACCAATGTCAACCAAGTGATATATTTTTATACTAAGAATTATTTCGTATGCCTGTTTGGTACCTATATAAAATCCCATTCCATGTTTGCACACCATAATGTTTGAACTTCGGCCATTTGACTTTGCATAGCCTGAAATTATGTATTTAGCCAACATTTCCTCAGTCTCCTGTTTCTTTGTAATGCCCGATACACACGATCCGTATATCGGACGAATGATCGTCCGTTTTTTTTGTATGCTAATCTCACGTCGAATCTGATGAGTTTACTAAAGTCACGAAAATTCTCGTACGGCAGAATAAAAAAAAATCGGAAGTGATGTCATGTGTTGTAATGCATTTGTATTGCATTTTCCAATGACAGCGGTACTGATTAAGCGAAAATCGTACGATCTGGCATCGTACGAAAAAAAAATTCCGTGCATGTCCGATAGAATAAAAATCGGATGAACTGTCCTGATCGGCTCTCAGAAGCTCTGTACTAACGATCCGATTATCGTACGATCGTTTCGAAAGCGGCATTTTTCGTACGATTTTCAGATTGTGTGTACGGGGCTTAATCTGACTGCAATATTGTATTTAGTGTGCAATTAATTTTATTTAACTTTTACAATTAGCTTGGCTTAAATACAACAGCAACCCATCTGATTCATTTTATTTAAAAAAAAAGGCCTTTTATCCTGCAGTTAAATAACTGTGGAATTAGCAGCCACAGTATACAGTATCTAAAATAGATATTTTTAAAAGCTTAAAAACATGGCAAAAAAAAAATAAAGTGTACAAAAGCACTTCAATTTCATTTTCAAAAATAGACTCCAGTTTTATGTTTGGGATACATTGGCCAGTGTCAGGACTGTACACTTGAATAGGCTGCAAATGGAAAAAGCTAATAATGGCTAGATGAGTGTCAAATAGCTTTCTATGGATGTTGGTATCTTCCTTATGCTGTTTGCAGATTTACTGTCCTGCTATATAGAGCTGCAGACACTGTTTAAATTACAACAGAGAGGACTATTTTTGCCGGGTGTTTTTTTTTACGTGCCTGGCTTACCCCAGGAGTGTTGCATTTTAAACAGATTGTGGCAATTGCGGACCATTGCTTCTGAGTGTGGATGTGGGATAAATTAACTCTTTTGATTATACATTGGGTAGTGGGACTACACTGTTTGTTTTTTTCATATAATCACTTATTTATATGTGTCTATTGAATTATATATCTAGTACTGTACATGGAAGTCTGATTGACACAATTCAGTTTAAGACTGTCTCACTATATGAATTGATGAACCCATGTTTTATAAATTATTTTCTTTAAAATACTATTTCTTATTTTTATAGGATGGAGTTTGGATCACATATATTCTATTAAGAGTATTTGCACATAACTTTTTTGGATAGTGCTGCACGTTTTTCTATGTGTATTTGTGTAGACAGACGGTATGAAACACTTACCAAGTGCTGGCTGGCTGGCTGCCCACAAATGTAGTTAGACATGGTTGTGCATACAGTCTTTCTGAGTACATCACTGCCCTGCTGGTTCAACATCACTATGAGCAAGTTCAGTACCAAGGACTGCACTTTATGGAAGGAGCAGTAAGCACGGAAGGGTTTTGGATTGTCAAATTGAAAAGATACATATCATTCATCCTTCACAAATGTGTCGATCAGGCGTCAGGCTTGAAGACCAATTGCAATAGCAGTGGTATTACAGGCATACAGACAGTCACTTCTGACAGATGACACAGGCTCCCCTGAGGTGTGGAGTCTAAGTAGTAGCTGGTTTTCCCAAGAGCTCCTGATGGTGGAGATGGATTTAGCTGCAAGCTAGTACCAGGTCATGGTCCTCAAGTTTTCCCTACCAGGGTGTGAGCAAGCCGGGCTCCAATAGCAGATAAACAGACAAGGATGAAACAGCAGCGTGGTCAGTAAACAAGCCAAGGGATCAATCACGAGTGGCTGCAGGTTGGGATCAAGCAGTAGAGTAGTCAAAGAACAGGCCAAGGGTCAAACACGGGTGGTTGCAGATTGGGATCAGGCAGTAGAGTAGTCCAGGAACAGGCCAAGGGTCAATCACAAGTGGTTGTAAGTACAGATGTCAGCAGGCAAGGCACTGGCAGGGAAGGCACAATAACCTGTCAAAGAGAAAGTAGTGAGACAAGGCTTTTATAGGAAGTTCATGGGAGGAGCAAGGGGTTCAAGGTTCAACAGCAATCAAACACCAAGCAGAGTAGTCTATAGGATCAGATAGGTGTATCCAACAGATCAGGCAGGGAACTGTCCAGCATTCCAGATAGCTCAGTGGGAAGATTCAATCCAGGCACAGAAGAGGTCCCAGGTTCAAGCCCAGGTTCTGACAGTCAAGTTAATTAAGGAAGGATCAATGTGACTCTACTTCAGGGCTATCAATGAACTGTTTTTTTGTTTGTTTGCCAAAGAAAGAGGATTCGTCTTCTACATCAATGAACCAATGACTTCCTCCTTATTAGCGATGTCTCATATACCGTAATCTCCTCCATACTCCTGTGTGTATATATATGTATATACACATAAATATAAATATAATGTCCAATAGTGCTTATAAGTTAAAAGCTGGGTGATATTTGTTGTAGTACAGCCGAATGATTACTTCCATTTGCTGGGTGCCTCGAGCACACCACACTGACTTCGCTTAAAATCCACCAGTATGTTATTTCCGTGACACAGCACTCGCCTGCAGTGTAAAAAGTTCTACCTTCAGGAACAGCTGCTGTGCCGTCCTCTCACCCCTCCCCTACGTGTTACGCCACAGGGATCATGTGGCTTACTCCGGGGAAAAACCCTGCCCTTAGCATTGGTCTACACTTAAGTATGTCTATGAGAACGTGGCCTAAGATTAATGTGTATACTCATTTGAATCTTGGTATGCTTTGTGATTTCTTTCAGATCTGTAAAATAATCCAAGATTCTCTGTGCAGGGACTTGTAATTAAGATCAGTCATTGCTGCTCTCTTTCTTGTATCTAACCCCCTGTAGTTGGGCATGCTGGGTCCCTCCCATAGCTCTGCTCACTGCAGAGGTTTTGTCTGCCACATTGATGATGTCATGGTTGCATACTAAGTGGATTGATATCATCTGTGGCTGGTAAGAGATATATTTAAATTAAAGTTTTTGTGCCCTGAGTTCAAAATATATATTGAGTTTTGATAAATGTTTTTTTTTTTTTCTACTTCTTGCATGGGTAAATGAGGAGAACATATTCTTTTTCATAGGCTCTGATTAATTAGGTTGCAATAAAATATTTATACAAGACAAGTAAAACGTTTTGAAATTATGCCTTTGCTACCTCTTTACGCTTTTTACCCCTTAGTGACACCACTGGCAAAGGCTTAGAACTTCATGAGACTGGAGCCGCCTGGTTAATCATGCATATTCAATGAATCCCACACAAAGTCAAATAATTCTGCATATGAATGTTCTATCAAAGGTAGGGTTAAGGTCTATACATTATTGTAATTAAAGCTAAACTCCAGGCAGTGGCAGACAAATAAACCCACAGTTGAAATTCCTATATGTGATCTGTCATTACATTACTAATTTATGTGCACTGTGCAGGAAAGTGATCAGGAAGCTTAACCACTTGAGTACCAGCCTGTAATACCCCTTAATAACCAGACAATTTTTTGTTTGTTTTTGTTTTCTGTGCTCCCATAGTTTGGGTAACAATCACGTGGTAATGCAACACTGTGCAATTCATTTTATCAAATTATTTTTAAGAAGCATGTAGGGAATCCAGGAAGTTATGAAAGGAGATGGCCAGCAGACGGACATAACTCACAACATAAAAAGAGATTTTTCAAGTAAGCTTAAATGTAATTGTCACATACTGTATAGCTATTGTTTGTATATTATTACAACACTGATGTTGAAAAATGTGTACTGTCACCATAGACTTCTTTTTATACACTGTATAGATCATACACGCAGGGAGGAGGGGAAGGGATTAATAACCAGGTCACTATACAGAGACAGGCTGAAAATCAGCAGTAGTATGATCAAATATATAGTAGTATGTTTACATTTGTGATTACCTGATACAGAGCCACTTAGATCGGCTCTGTACTCGGGCCCGGATTCAGATAAAGATACGACGGCGTATCTCCCGATACGCCGTTGTATCTCTGAGTTCCGATGGTCGGATCTATGCGGCTGATTCATAGAATCAGGTTCCGCATAGATCTCCCTAAGATCCGACAGGTGTAAGTAACTTACACCGTCGGATCTTAGGCTGCAATCTCCCGCTGGCCGCTAGGTGGCGTTTCGTTTTTTGTACGCGACGAATATGCAAATGAGGAGTTCCACCGATTCAGAAACGAACGCCCGCCCGTCGCTTTTTTTTACGTCGCTTGCGTTCGGCTTTTTCCGGCGTATAGTTACCCCTGCTATGTGAGGGGTATTCTATGTTAAGTATGGCCGTCGTTCCCGCGACGAGTTTTGAATTTTTACGTTGTTTGCGTAAGTCGATTCGGAAAACTGCCGGACGCAAGTTACGCTCATGCCGAAACCAATGACGTCCTAGCGACGTCATTTGGAGCAATGCACGCTGGGAAAAATCGCGGACGGCGCATGCGCTGTTGGATCGGCGCGGGGACGCGCCTGATTTAAATTGTAGACGACCCCTAGCCGCGGAATTTGAACTCTGCTGGGGGATTTACGATACGCCGCCGCAAGTTTTGAGGTAAGTGCTTTCTGAATACAGCACTAGCCTCTAAAACTTGCGCCGGCGGATCGTAAATCAGATAGATTACGTGGATCTAAAGATCCGCTAATCTATCTGAATCTACCCCACGGTGTCTGTGATGCTAGCTTGGTACAGAGCTAAAAACAAGCACACTGGCCACCAGATGGATTTTTGGACCAGATTTCTGCAGTGGTGTTTACAAACAGTGCTGTAGACATAACTGTCCACCACTTCACCGCTCAAAAACAAACGGTGATATAAAAGTGGTTAAAGTAGATCTAAAGCCAAAACTTTATTGTTAATAGATTAATCAGCACCCTGGATCTCTGGACCCCTTTACATTACACAGCACCCTGCATCACTGGACCCCTTTACATTACACAGCACCCTGCATCACTGGACCCCTTTACATTACACAGCACCCTGCATCACTGGACCCCTTTACATTACACAGCACCCTGCACCTATGGACCCCTTTACATTACACTGCACTTCTGGACCCCTTTACATTAGACTGCACTTCTGGACCACTTTACATTACACTGCAACCCTTTACATTAGACTGCACCTCTGGACCCCTTTACATTACAGAGCAAATCCAGGAGGGCGTGTTCCGACACATGGAGAGCTAGGACGTGTGTCCAGGAGCTCCCACGCACACCGCTCACCATACAGTTCATCACCAGCTGATGCCGATGCCGATGCCTTTCACCGCCGGCTGAAGGAACCTGCTCAAGCCGTTAAGTCTGGATCGGATACTGGACGCTGGACAGCTTACCTGCTGTATACCGCTCTCACTTTCATGCCGCACGTTGCATACTCTGAATGCTCTGAACATCGCAACGGAGGAGAGGAGAGGTGAGATCCGTTTCTCAAGGTGGCTGATCAGCTGAGCTGCCGAGTGACCGAGTTACCGAGTGATTGATTGACTGACTCAGAGAGACGCTGAGAGACGCTGTTTCGTTTGCTCTTACCCACACTTACCTGCTCACTTGCTCTACGCTGCTTCACTCATATCGCATCATACTGCTTCACACTGCTTCAGAATCAGCTTGAAGCCGCTCAGCTGTCCGCCCAGCTGTCCGTCCAGCTCAGCCACCTACACTGCTTTGCTTCGCTCCATATACAGCCTATAGCCTACAGCCTACAGCCTACAGCTTAACATACCTGCTCCACGCCGCTCTGCCTTGCCGCTTTGTCGCTTTTCCGCTCTGCTCTGCATATATGCTCTATATATTTCTCCATATCCAGCTGATATATCTGACACATTTAGTTGACATCAGCTGGAGGACTATCTAGGATGTGAGCTGCCATCCACTTAGCTGTACATCACTTACCAGTAAGATTTGCCGAGAGGCGCTGCTCATCTGTCTCACTGTCTCACTTGATCCATATTTTGCATATTTTGATCCATACTGATCCACACCGCCCTGCCCTACCCTGTATAGCCGGTATACTATATATTGCTCCGCACTTGGCGGGGGGGGATTAAGGCTAGATAGACATTGAGACACTGAGACACTGAGAGTCATTGACATTGAGAGATATTAAGAGCCGCTGGTCAGGTGAGGTCAGGTGAGTTGCTGGACACCTGGCCACTATACCGATTTATATACTGCTCTGTACTGCTTTGTACTGCCCTGTACACGCTACATTCTCGGCCCTGGGATCCAGGTAATGGGACGGAAGAGAGGAGGAGAGGCTCGTCATCCCACGGAATTAAACAGGGAAGGCGATATAGATCGCTTTTTTTTCTCCCGCCTGAGACCAGACCAGCGGAGCGCGCCTTTAGCAGAGATGGCCTCAGGTCGTTCTACGGTTCCTCATGAGGCACCACATGTATCGCATGGGTCGCGTGGATCGCATGGAGCACATGGCTCGTCCACACAACAACGCTCACAGCGCCAAACTACAGGTATGAAGACGAGGCAGAGAGTGCTCTCTCCCCCTGACTCAGATGATGGCTCAGCCCGCTCTACTGGTCACTCTCCAGACCCCCGTCACCCACAAACAGATTGGGATAGATTGCCCACCATGCACGACTTTGAGGCATTTGTTCAGCGCATGGAGCGTTCTTATAAACAGGAGATATCTGAACTTCGCAGGGATGTTACCAATAGGCTAGAAGACCTGGAGCAAAGTGTAGAGGACACCGTGACTACCTTACAAACTCATGAAGCTACACTGAACGATCACTCTGCTCAGATTCAGCAGCTTATGTTAGCTCAAGACGACCAGGAGAATAGAGCGAGACGCAATAACATCCGCGTGCGAGGCCTCCCTGAGTCGATCGAAATTAAAGATCTGGCTTCAGTGATCACCGCCATCTTTAACAATCTGCTTCAGAAAGATAAAGAAGCTCCAATGGAGCTCGACCGAGTACATAGAGCATTGGGTCCCAAAAACCCAAACCTAGAGCACCCGAGAGACGTGATCTGCAGGGTTCATTTCTATGCAGTTAAAGATGCTATTATGCAAGCAGCCCGCAAGCAGGAATCCATCCAATTTGATGAAGCTCAAATACATCTCTTACCAGACGTCTCAAAATTAACCCTAGATTTACGCCGGGCCTTGAAGCCCCTCACCGAAGCCCTCTGTGTTAAACATATTAAATATCGTTGGGGGTTCCCCTTCCAGTTAACCGCATTCCATGAGGGCAAATCTGCATATTTTCGTACTTTGGAAGATCTCCCCAAGTTCGTAGGAACATTTGAACTACCTCAGATCGCCATACACGATTGGCCTTTGCGGGCAGTACCCCCGAGACTTCAGCTTCCCTCTATTTGGAAGACTAAATCTAAGAAACCACGATCACACCGAGCCGAGTCACCTAAGCCTCCTCTGGGGTGACGTGGTGACCATCATTGTCCGGGTTATCATCTCACCTCTGTGGTGACGTGATAACCATCATTACCTGGGTTATAATTTCACCTTTGTAGCATTTGCTGCAACATTAGTTGCTGTTGGTATTATATTTTGTTTTGCATCAGATTTTGTATCTTTGTTTTTTCTTCTTTTTGGGATGCGGTGTGTGTGGGTTGTTTCCCTCTCTGTGTGAGGATTACGGTACCCCATTTAGGACTCTCAGCTCCCTCTGTGGGATTGGCTGAAATGTTGCTAGCAACAAGATTAGATTGGCCACTTAGGCCCTATTTTTTTTTCTTCTCTTCTTTCTTCTCTCTCACTATATTCCTTCCTTCTTTACCTTGGAGTCGGCGAACCCCCTTTCGGTAAGTAATTATTGGTTTCTTGTTGAGCTTTCTTCTCTCTTTTTCGTATGGCCGCTTCCGCTTACCTAACTGTATCCTCTCTGAACTGTAGAGGCCTGAATGCCCCGGAGAAGAGGAGACAGATTATGTATAATTTTCATAAATTCCACACACAAATTCTCCTCTTACAAGAGACACACTTTAGACTAGGCTCAATCCCTAAATTTTTTTATAAACAATATCCTACTGGGTTCCATAGTACTAATCCTACATCGAAGTCCAAAGGGGTCTCTATTTTTTTTCATGTTTCCTTCATGCCAGACATCTTAGACTCCTATATAGATACTGCCGGAAGATTTTTTTTTTTTAAATTGTCCTATAAAAAAGTCATATACACGGTGATTAATGTATATTCTCCTAACCAGGACCAGTTGCCATTTTTTACCACCATGCTCTCCCGCCTGAAGAAGTTCAGCTTAACCAACATGATTCTTGGAGGTGACTTCAACGTTGCTCTAATACCCCGCCTAGATACATCAAATGGTAAGTCCTCGCTTTCTCTGGCTACCACCACCAGGCTGCGCACTTTATTTTCTGACCTTTCCCTGGTAGACGTGTGGAGAGTACTCCATCCCTCTGCCAGGGACTACACATATTTCTCCCCTGCACACTTATCCTACAGCAGACTGGATTATATACTTATTTCCCAGTCGCTGTTGGACTTTTCCCCTACTACTTCGATTGGCCTCACATTATGGTCAGACCACGCACCTATTCATATGACCTTGGGAAAAGTACCTCCTCATAAACTCAAAACCTCCTGGAGGCTTAATGACAATTTATTGACAGACTCAGTCTGCATTGCCGATATTACTCAGACTATCACAAACTTTATTATCGATCATACAAACGATGACACTAATCCACTCATAAAATGGGAAGCACTTAAATGTGTTCTACGAGGCACGTTTAATAAACATGGTTCCAGATTAAAAAAAAACGGCAGGCAGATACCAATCGCCTCTTGACGATCATTGCTTCTTTGGAGGACTCTAATAAGCGTTCCCCTGATGCATCCAAAACTGTGGATCTGGCTAACGCCCGTCGGGAGTTACTGCAGATTATTGCAGATCGATCTCTGGTGGCTAGAGACAAAGGACGATTTTCATATTATTCCCAGGCTAATAAATGTGGTAAACGACTGGCAAATGTATTAAACTCGCCCCAGACTAGGAAACATATCTCGTTCATTTCCTCTACGAGTAAGGGTAAACTGACGGCTAGCTCTGCAATTGCAGAGGAATTCCGCCAATATTACTCGGATCTTTATAACCTTCCTCCCCAGACCCCTCTATCTCCACCGGACCATAGCGGTCTACCACCAGATATGTCTGCCTATATTACTGAAACCTCACTCCCATCCATCGTAACAACGGACTCCAATGAATTAGAACAACCTCTTACTGACATTGATTTTTTATCTACCATCAAAGAATTAAAAAACGGTAAAAGCCCTGGCCCGGACGGGTTCACTTCCCGTTTTTATAAAACATTTGGAACACAACTGGCCCCTCTTTTAGCGAAGGCTTTCAATAACATTAGTGAACAATGTTCTTTGTCTCCCTCTCTTTTACTGGCACAGATAGTGGTTATTCCTAAGCCAGGCAAAGACCATTCCCAGTGCTCTAACTATAGGCTGATATCCCTCCTGAATGTCGACCTAAAGTTATTTGCAAAAATTCTCGCAGACCGCCTCGCGCCATTTCTTTCAAATATTGTGCACGGAGATCAGGTGGGGTTTGTCCCTGGCCGTGAAGCCAGGGACAACACCACCAAGACTCTCCATCTGATTAGTTATGTTCAAAACCACCGGATACCGGCGTGCCTTCTCTCCTGTGATGCAGAGAAGGCATTTGACCGGGTCAGTTGGCCTTTTTTGCAAGCTACACTCACTCAGATAGGGTTGGGACCGAAGATGCTATCTCGTATTATGTCCTTGTACACTTCCCCTCACGCCACTGTGCTGGTGAACGGTGTTCAGTCAGGCACGGTGTCGATCGGGAATGGCACTAGACAAGGCTGCCCCTTATCCCCCCTCCTCTTTGTGATGGTTATAGAACACCTGGCCCAGGCACTTAGAACAAATCCGAGTATAAGAGGAATACAAACACCATCTTCCAACTGTAAATTATCTCTATATGCAGACGACCTGCTCCTTTATGTAACCCATCCCCATACAAGTATCCCGTCTATTTTGCAAGAATTGGCCAGGTTTGGTAGGTTTAGCAACTATAAATTAAACCTATCTAAAACGGAAGCTTTAAACATATCTCTACCTCAATCAATCCTCAACATCCTTAAATCTAATTTTTCATTTCAATGGAGGCAGAGCTCTATTTCTTACTTAGGAACAGCCATTCCTGCACAGCTATCGGAGGTTTATACCCTAAATTACTGCCCTCTTTTAACAAAATTAAGACGCCTTATGGAGGATCGTTTAGACCTTCCCATATCTTGGTTTGGGCGAATGAATGTTTTGAAAATGGACGTTCTGCCTAAGACACTATACCTATTCCAGGCACTTCCGATAGCTCTGCCCTCTGCTTTTTTTCGTTCACTTCGATCAATGGCCATCCGGTTTGTCTGGAGAGGAAATCCTCCAAGGCTAAAACATAAACTCTTATGCTCCCCTGTTACTAATGGAGGAACAGCCCTCCCTGATTTCGAATTATACCACACCTCTGCGGTACTTTCACGTGTTCTAGAGTGGTTTCCTCGTCCCCTATGTAAAGTCTCCACTATGGTAGAGCAAGATCTATCCCCTGTAGACCTCAGGGCTCTACCATGGGGGTACGCCAAGACATATAGGTCTTTTAGAGGGTTGTCTCCTTTGACTTTAGATGCCTTGGATATCTGGTATAGGAAGAGGGAGGCATATGCCCTCTCAACTGATCCAGGGCCCCTGACCTCATTGTTCGACAATCCAGTCCTTCCGGAGAGTAGATGTATTTCGACAATAGACAATTACAACAGAGACTCATGGCCTACTGCCAACTGCTATTTGAATGCTTTGTCCGGGATATTTATTACATCTAAACCTATGATCTCTTCCCGAGTGACCTGGCTTACCCGACTACACCTTTCAGCATACTGTAAATCGCTTCATGAAAGTGGCCAGGTCCATAGACCGTTGACTAACTTCGAGCAACTATGCTCTGTTTCACACACTCCGCCACACACCTTATCTCAGATATATAAACTGATCCTGGGTCATACACATGACTTCTTACCCAGGTTTGCTGCAGCCTGGTCGGAGGACTTAGGCAAAGATATCAGTGAGGCAGATTGGCATAAATCTTTCTTTTATACACATAAGTCTTCTATTTCGAGCTATGCTCAAGAAAAAAATTACAAAGTATTGGCAAGATGGTATCGTGTCCCAGTCACCCTCAAGATCATGTTCCCTTCCGCTTCTGACTCCTGCTGGAGATGCAATCACGATATTGGTACGTATTGCCATATATGGTGGGATTGTGACATAATCCGCCCTTTTTGGGAAATGATTTTTCAGATCTATGGAGACCTCTATGATAAAATACTAACCCCTTCTCCCTTTATAGCCCTCCTTTCCATTCTCCCTGGTTCTTTTAAGTTTGAAAATCATACCCTTCTAAAATTCTGTGTCAGTGCTAGTAGACAGTTGATTTCCAGACATTGGAGATCTCCTACCCCTCCGACTCTGGTCGAATGGGTAAGCGAGATGAACAATATCATGCTTATGGAGGAAATGCATGCCAAATCTCTTGACATCCAGGCTAGATTTCTTCCTATTTGGAGCGTATGGAAACAGTATAGCACCTCGGATAGATTAAAATCTAGGTTGAGCTCATCTTAACCCATCTTAACCCTTTGTGAATTACTAAAAATGCCGGCCTACACCATCTTATCAGGATGAAAGGCCGCCCTGTACTGGAAGACGCCGACTCCCCCCCCCCCTCTCCCCTACACCTTCCCCTTCTCCTTTCCTTCATTTTCTTCCTCTTTCCTTTTTCTGCTTTTCTTTTTAGCTTTCTCTTCTTGACCCCATCATATATTTTTAGTTCTGTTCTATTTTTGTTATGTGGCCTTTACCTGGGGTTAACTAAATTAAATGGATTATATTTAGTCCTTACCTGTTGTCTGTGGGCTTGGTACTTTTACCAAGCGCCCAGACAACAATGTTTCTATCTCTTGGTTCTTTCTTCGAGCCATGACTATATAAATATTATAGATATCTCCGCCCCAATCTCGGCTGCAGTAGGTTCCCAGAGGGGCAGTGGGAACTGGGGTGGCTTTAATTCTATGTTAGGTTAGAACTTATCAGGTATTATTCATATAAGTATATTTTATTAATCTGTCTACCTAACATTTATTTCCATGTATCTTTTTCTCCAAGCACTGGCTACAGTAATTTAAGTGTTATCTATATCATTTATAACAACATTTTCATTTAACTGTATTAATCGGGTAAACCGATGTTGGGTTTATGACCCGGTTGTTGCTGTTGTTATGTTTGTCTAAAAATTTGAAATTAAAAACTTATTGAACTCTACATTACAGAGCACCTTGTACCCCTTTACATTACACAGCACCTCTGGACCCCTTTACATTACACAGCACCCTGCACCTCTGGCCCCTTTTACATTACACAGCACCCTGGATCTCTGGACCCCTTTACATTACACAGCACCATGCATCACTGGACCCCTTTACATTACAGAGCACCCTGCACTTCTGGACCTCTTTACATTACACAGCACCCTGCATCACTTGACCCCTTTACGTTACACAGCACCCTGCATCACTATACCCGTTTACATTACACAGCACCCTGCACCTCTGGACCCCTTTACATTACACTGCACTTCTGGACCCCTTTACATTAGACTGCACCCCTTTACATTAGACTGCACCTCTGGACCCCTTTAAATTACACAGCACCTTGCACCCCTTTACATTACACAGCACTTCTGTACCCCTTTACATTACACAGCACCCTGCATCTCTGTACCCTTTACATTACACAGCACCTCTGTATCCCTTTACATTACACTGCACCCCTTTACAATAGACTGCACCTCTGGACCCCTTTACATTACACAGCACCTTGCACCCCTTTACATTACACAGCACCTCTGGACCCCTTTTACATTACACAGCACCCTGCATCTCTGGACCCCTTACATTACACAGCACCCTGCACCACTGGTCCCCTTTACATTACACAGCACCCTGCACCTCTGGACTCCTTTACATTACACAGAACCCTGCATCACTGGACCCCTTTACATTACACAGCACCCTGCACCTCTGGATCCCTTTACATTACACAGCTCCCTACACCACGGGACCCCTTTACATTTCACAGCACCCTGCACCTCTGTACCCCTTACATTACACAGAACCCTGCACCTCTGGATGCCTTTACATTACACAGCACCCTGCAACCCTATACATTAGACTGCACCTCTGAACAGTGCAGACCCCCCCCTACAATACAGACCCCCCCCCTACAATACAGATCCACCACTACAGTTCAGACTCCCCTACAATACAGAACACCCCTCCCCCTACAATACAGACCCACCCCTACAGTTTAGACCACCCTACAATACACAGCCGCTGCTCAGCTGTGTGACTGTCAGACAGTCACAGCCGAGACTTATCAGAGCCGCGGCGCTGCGCTGCCACAGAGAAGGGGATCATTGAGGCCGGGTCCCGGGTATCACTTGGGTATGGCTCGCACCCCCCCTGCAAAGCCAGGCTTCAGACTGCTGTGTCTGTGTGTTACCTAGTCCTAGACTGCCGCTGCCTCCCTGTCACCGCGCCATGCCGCACGCTAAGTCTCTTCAGTCGCGGAGGGGGGAAGTTGGCCTGACACCCCCCCAGTGTGTGGCACCCAGTGCGGCACGCCCCCCGCCCCCTACTTAGTACGCTACTGGTCAGGGGTCTGTTAGGACCCCTGATATCTCACCAAAGACCCCCCAACAGGGATGATGAAAAATAAAAAAAGTATCGGTAATCTGTATCGGCGAGTACTTGAAAAAAGTATCGGTACTCGGTCTCAAAAAAGTGCTATCAGGCCAACCCTAGTAAATACACTAGTTAGGTTTTCTGACCTTTCTTTGACTTTGGTGATATGTATTTTCAAAAGAAGGTCAGCAGTCATCTCACGTGGTCCCTGACTCAAGGTTATCCAAATACTGATCATTAAGATTTAAAAGGCTCTACACAGACAACTCTATTTTCTTCTCTAGAAAAAGTAATGCTCTACCTGGATATTTTTCATCACACTGTAAATAATACATCAATCTGTGTATGCTTCAGTAATAAACATGTCAATTTGTTTGGTGTGTCAACCTCAAGCTGCTAAAGGCGAATCTTAGACGTTAACTGAACTTGAAATATAATGGATTCGACTTTAATTTGATAAGAAAGTTAAAACATGATGTGCATTATAGATTCTCAGTCCTATAAAATACTTGTGCACTGAAAATATGGTGACATGATTACATTTATATACTTCAAAAGTAATAAATCTGCCATGTGATGGAAAGTATAGGCCTTGCCTGACACTTAATAATAGAAATTTGATTTTCACATAACATTTCAAGAATCTGTTCATTGCTTTTTTTTTATTTTTATTGACAGAATATTATCTCCTAAAATATAGAGAACCAACCAGTCTTAATGAGAACCAATCAGTCTTCATTTTTGTTTGTCTGACTGTTATAGTCGACTTGTACTGACATATGCCATTATGTGCTTTGTGGAGGGTTACGCCAGTATGCCCAGTTCATATCAGTGACAGTAGTGATTTATACATCTTCACAATCTGATTAAGTGGTATACCTAAGATAGTGTTAACTGCAAATCATAAAATCTGACATTGCACTAGGGATAGGTATTTCATGTGCTTTCCAAACCCTGTTACAGCTGTAGTCCTCTTTTGGTAGGGTGACCAGACATCCCCAGTTTCAGGGGACAGTCCCCTGCTTGAGGACACTGTCCCCGGACCAAGTCTGTCCCTGGTTTTGTCCCCAGATTGGATTTAATAAGGGGCAGGGGCAATTTCAAAGACAGTCAGTGCAGAATTAAAATAAAAAAATTAGAAATACACTCCCTCCGCTCTGCCGTGCCTACTAGCAAGCATAGGGGGGTTGTATTTTTCCCATTATCTGTGCCCCTTTCTGATGATCATGTGTTGGTCAGAGCAGAGGGAATCTTTCTTTAGTTTCGGGCGCATGCCCATTCAGCTTCGCTCGCATGTTCTTCTGCTTTGGCTCAAATCCTGGCCAGCCACCTGTCTATCTCCTTGCCTTCCCTGGCGCAGGGGCGGATCCAGGGGGGGGGGAACGGGGAAACTGCCCCCCCCAAAGAAAATGTTACAACTTAGAGGCTCCCTCCGCCACTTCACCAGGTTTAAAGGGTCACTAAAGGATTTTTTTTTTTTTAGCTAAATAGCTTCCTTTACCTCACTGCAGTCCTGGTTTCATGTCCTCATTGTTCGTTTTTGCTTTGATGTTGCTGTAATTCCTCTCTGTTCTGGACACTTCCTGGTTGCCTGTTTCCTGATAACCACAGTACTGGGAGATTTCTCACGGTGGTCACTAATCAAGGAAGTGTGATTACTGTGTGTAAAACGAAACTGGATTGGTGCTGAGGAGTTTTAGACAAAGTATCACTGCTCTCTATTGGCTGACTGCCCTCTAGTGACTCTCTGTACATCAGAGAACCAGCAAACAACAGCAAAAACGAAACTACACTGCAGGCACAATATATGATTGTTTTTTATCTATTTTTAATCATTTTTAAAAGGAATCAGTTAACTTTTATGTCTCTATGCCCTGTAAACAGTCATTTCAGCTAAAATTTTTTTTTCCTTTAGTGACCCTTTAAGTTTCGTGAGGCATCATTTAAATGCAGCTGTAGGGACTTTATTTCTGCTTCCCCTGGCTTCTTGTAGCTCCCAAGTGGCCTAAAATATATTCCCTGTTCCCCATCAATTCATTTAGAGGGGCCCCGGGATGCTGTAACATGGAGAGACTGTTTGTTTCTAATTCCGTACTCAGGCGGAATAACACCACCAGGAGCCGCATTTTGCAATAATGAAATGAAGGTTCCGGCTCTGGCGTAGTGAGATCAGTCAGCAGCCTTATCACTGCCTAACTCTTTCAGCCAATAGGTGCTGGGTGGAGGAGGGGCTCAAGCTGAGGGGAAATTAGTGGCAGCCAGCAGGCATGATCGGCGGCGGCAGTGAAACAGCAAGTGTGTCTGTGTGTGAACACACTGAAAGCATCAGGCCACCACAGCAGGCTGAGGAAAGCATCACATCTGCAATGAATTCTTTGTCTCCAAAAATTACTCAGTATCACCCTTCACCTATGCCATGCCCTGGCTGTTGCCCACAATGAGGAATTATACAGCAGCTAAATGTGTTCATCATCATGTGTTCAATCACACAATACAGCAACTGTATTGATTATCATGATAATACTGATTATATGGAATGACAGTGAAATTCATCTAATTTACACAGGGCATGCTGCAGACATGCGTCTAACATGCAGGGCTGTCATGGCTTGGTGGGATGCATAAAGTGTTGCATATATACCTGTGCCAGCATCCCACTTATTTCTACTGAGACACACAGTCACTCTGTTCCAATATGTCCTGCGTGTGGGTCCTAGAATACATGCAGGGTGTGTTCAGGGACCCGCACCAGCATGTCATATTGGGACTAACTAAAAGTGTGGCATGTGTCAGAATACAAATAAATCGGATGCTGGCATGGGGATGCATGTAACACTTTAAAACAGTGTCACTGTTTTAAACAAGGTTAGGACTGTATGATATGTAAAAGCGGAGTTCAACCCAAAAGTGGAAATTCCGCTCATCTGATTCCTCCCCCCCTCCAGTGTCACAATTGGCAGCTTTTGGGGGGAGGGGGGACAGGATACCTTTGATAGGTATCCTTTTTCACTTCCGGGAGCCACAGCCGTGGGTATTGATATCACGGCTGGGGCTACCTCCTCCTCCCCCGACAGCCGGGCTAGTAGAAGAGAGGAGCGGGCTTCGTGCATGCGCAGTAGGGTTCCCAGCATCAATCTGAAAGGCTACACTGCTGGGTTCCCTTATCCACAATAGCGGCGGCAGCACTCAACAGCTGATGGTAGCGTTGCCGACATCGCTGGACTCCAGGACAGGTAAGTGTCCTAATTTTAAAAGACAGCAGCTGCAGTATTTATAGTTGCTGTTTTGTTATTTTTTTTTGTCAGACCTCTGCTTTAAATACAGTACTGTAAGAAAACCCTTATTTTCTGACATTGCTCCTCCCGAGACTAGACTCTGGATCCGCCCCTGCCCTGGCGGAGTGATCTTCCTCCGCTCCCCATCCAGTAGTAGCCGGGGGCCCGAAGAGTAAGACTTGAGAGGCTGTGAGGCGGGCGGCGACAGGCAGAGAGTCGCTGATTGTTGCCATTACTAGTAAAGAAAAAATATGTCCCCGGATTTCATTTTAAAAATCTGGTCACCTTTTCTTTTGGGCCTTCCCTAAACAAGATATCGTGCAAAAGTTGTAGGTAATTAGGAAAATGTGAACCTTTGCTAAGTGGAAGAATGGGTTTAATAATACATTTGACAGTGCCTCCACCCAGGGCAAGGCAGGGCCTCTGTAAACGGAGAGAATTCCCTTCCTGGGAAATAAATTTACCTGTAATCTAAGTAATTGGGAGCAGAATAATAGTAACCGTAAGTATATAGATGCACATCCGTATGGTAATAATACAAGCTTTATATACAAAAAGATTAATAATAATACATACATCCAATGTACAAATATGTGTTATCAGCAAAGGGCCCCAAAAGAGCCCTGGTGGATTTGTGCACATACAGTGCATATGGAAAGTGTTCACATCGCTTCACGTTTTCCACATTTTGTTATGTTACAGCTTTATTTTAAAATGGTTTAAATTCATTATTTTCCTCAAAACTCTACAAACAATACCCCATAATGACAATGTTTAAGAGGTTTGTTTGAAACCTTTGCAAATTTATAAAAAAAAAAAATCACAAGTACATAAGTATTAACAGCCTTTGCCATGGCACTCAAAATTGAGCTCAGGTGCATCCTGTCCCAATGAGCACAGTGGCCTCCAATATCTGTAAATAGAAGAATTTTAGAACCACCAGGGCTTTGCCTAAAGCAGGCTGCCTGACCAAACGGAGTAATCAGGGGAGAAGAGCCTAAGTCAGGAGGTGACCAAAAACCCAATATTCACTCTGACAGAGCTGCAGCGTTTCTCTGTGGAGAGAAGAGGACTTTCCAGAAGAACAATCATCTCTGCAGCACTCCACCAATCAGGTTTGTATGCCAGATGGAAGCCACTTCCTAGTGAAAGGCACATGACAGCCCGCCTGGAGTTTGCCAAAAGACACCTAAAGAATTCTCAGACCATGAGAAACAAAATTCTCTTTGGCCTGAGTGGCAAGCGTCATGTGTGGAGGAAACCAGGCACCGCTCATCACCTGGCCAATACCACCCCTACAGTGAAACATGGTGGTGGCAGCATCATGCTGTGGGATGGTGGTGGCAGCATCATGCTGTGGTATAGATTTTTAATTGGCTTTTTTTTTTACAATCTGCTGTCAGAAGGGAAGCCCACTGACAGCTGATGAGTCATCTGTTGTTAAGGACGCGGCGGCCGGCTTCCCGACCCGCTGCTTAGCAACAAGCTATTTGTCAAAAAACAGCCTGGGGTCTCCCGACCCAGGCTGTTTTTGACAAATACTGCATGTGATACCACCAGAAAAACACTGGTGGTAAATATTGCATGCTTCTCAATGCTCTGGTCCATTTGTAAATTGGATTTAAGAGCTTTTTAAGCGGTAACTACACTTTGCTACAATGTAAAGTGTCAGGTCACCTGTGGCCAGATGACAGATGCCCCCCGTTGGAGTCAGGAGTGCACCACAAGGAAGTGAACCCTATGGCAGACTGCTGCGGATGGACCATAGAGTGGATATGGAGGACAGGTCCACTGGAGCACAAACAGGGATCCCACAGGAAGCTTGAGCCCAAGATTCCCCAGGGCGCGGAGTCTAAGATCAGCTGGTATTCACCAGAGCCTCTAGTGGTAAGGATGGCCTTAGCTGCAACTGAATCCAGGTCGCGGCCTCCAGAGTCCCCCAGGTCACGCTCTGTAGGGAGAGAGGGGAAGCAGCCACTCAGGACACAAGAGATAGTGGAGGGTTAAGCTGAGGTCGGGGCGACAAGCAGACAAGGATAAACAAGGGACAGGCCAAGGGTCAGGGTCACAGGCAAACAGGAGTAGTCGGGGGCAAGCCAAGATCGGTACACAGGGATAAACGTAGCACACGGCAAGCAGGAACACAATACTTAACAAACAACGTTTATCAGCAAGGCAGACCTGCAGTGCACTGGTTAATATAGAGTTCCTGGGATGACCTGGGGTGGAGCCATACAGGGAGAAGAGATGATAAAAGCAGCCAGATAAGAGAGTCTGGCCTCTAAGGTGAACACATGGAGAGAAAGGTAAGCTGCCAGACATTACTGCATATCCATGACATAAAGTACAGTGTGTGGTACAGGACCTTCAGCTCCCTGCTTTGTGGGTCTGTGAAAAATCGTTTTTATCTCTGTATTTTACACTGTACAAGCTTTTTTTTTTTTTAATAGAAGATTAATGATGGAAGGCAAGTGGAGACTAGAAAAAAAGTTATTGTGAAAATAGGTGATGAAGGTGATGCAAGCAAAGTATGGTGGTATGAAATGGCTTCACTGAAATAATATATTTCAGTGTGTTACGTGCCGTTTAACACAGTACATTTTTGCACGCTTAAAGGGGTTGTAAAGGTACATTTTCCTAAATGGCTTCCTTTACCTTAGTGCAGTCCTCCTTCACTTACCTCATCCTTCGATTTTGCATTTAAAATGTCCTTATTTCTTCTGATAAATCCTCACTTCCTGTTCTTCTGTCTGTAACTCCACACAGTAATGCAAGGCTTTCTCCCTGGTGTGGAGTGTCATGCTCACCCCCTCCTTTGGACTACGGGAGAGTCAGGATGCTCTCTACGTTGCAGATAGATAAAGGAGCTGTGTGTTAGTGGGTGTCCTGACTCTCCTGTAGTCCAAGGGAGGGGGCGAGCACGACACTTCACACCAGGGAGAAAGCCTTGCATTACTGCAAAATGGAAGGATGAGGTAAGTGAAGGAGGACTGCACTAAGGTAAATGAAGCTATTTATGAAAAAAATTGTACCTTTACAACCCCTTTAACTCAGAATATTTCAGTGCGTTACTGCAAGTTTAACTCTGTATATTTCAGTGTGTTACCTTCTGTTAAACACAGTATATTTCAGTGCATTACATGCCATTTGATGTAGTACATTTCTGCGTGTTAGTGCATGCTTAACGCAGTATATTTTGTTCCCATATTGCAAGTTTAACGCTGTATATTTCAGTGCCTTGGCTTCTCAGTTTAGTGCGTTACTGCAAGTTTAACATGCCGCTCAACGCAGTGCATTTCTGTGCGTTAGTGCACGCTTAAGGCAGTATATATCAGTGCATTACTACAAGTTTGACACCATATATTTCAGTGCATTACCTTTCGTTTAATGCAGTATAGTTCAGTGCGTTACTACAAGTTTAACGTTGTATATTTCTGTGCGTTTCATGCCGTTTAACGCAGTACATTTCTGTGCGGTAGTGCACGCTTAATGCAGTACATTTCTGTGCGTTAGTGCACGCTTAACACAGTATATTTCAGTGTGTTACTGTAAGTTTAACGCTGTATATTTCAGTGTGGTACCCTCTGTTAAACGCTGTATATTTCAGTTTGTTACTGCAAGTTTAACGTCATATATTTCAGTGCGTTTGATGTAGTACATTTCTGTGTGTTAGTGCACACTTAAAGCTGTATATTTTGTTCCATTACTGCAAGTTTAACGCCTTATTTTAGTTTAAGTCCCTTACCTTCTGTTTAACGCAGTATAGTTCAATGCATTACTGCAAGTTTAACGCTGTATATTTCAGTGTGTTACATGCTGTTTAACGCCTTACATTTCTGTGCGTTAGTGCAGACTTAATGCAGTATATTTTAACACATTACTGCAAGTTTATCGCCGTATATTTCAGTGCTTTACTGCAAGTTTAATGCTGTATATTTCAGTGCATTACTACAAGTTTAATGCACACATTTCACTCCGTTACCTTCTGTTTAACGCAGTATAGTTCAGTGCATTACTGAAAGTTTAACACCGTATATTTCAGTGTGTTACCTTCCGTTTTACGCCGTATATTTCAGTACGTTACTGCAAGTTTAATGCTGTATATTTCAGTTCATTACCTTCCGTTTAAAGTAGTATAGTTCAGTGTGTTACTGCAAGTTTAACGCTGTATATTTCAGAGCGTTACATGCCGTTTAACGCAGTACATTTCTGTGCGTTAGTGCATGCTTAATGCAGTATATGTCAGTGCATTACTGCAGGTTTAACGCCTTATATTTCAGTGCATTACTTGCAGTTTAATGCAGCATAGTTCAGTGCGTTACTGCAAGTTTAACGCTGTATATTTCTGTGCATTACGTGCCGTTTAATGCAGTACATTTCTGTGCGTTAGTGAAAGTTAAACATTGTATATTTTAGTGCGTCAGTGTAGTTTTACTGCAGTATATTATAGTGTATCAGTTGAGTGTGTCTGTGTAGTAAGTACTCATGTTAAAGTGCACCAAACGCCACTTTCCATCGATTAAAGTGCATCCACGTACACATTTCCACATCTTTATTACATTTTGTTAATAAGCACCCCCCCATCATGTCTGGGAGGACAACAAGGAGAAGCAGATGTTCCTATGGTATTGTGAGGGGGCCCTCAGCGTATGTGTCCACAGACAAAGGCGGACGTGGTCAGTCCTCAGGCAGGGCATAATTTCCTCTCTATATTAATGTTGTCCATGCTATCCAGCCACAGCATGCAGAGGAGGTGGTGGACTGGCTTACTAAACCACCCTCATCCTCCATCACCCAGGCAGAGACTAGTGCACAGTCCACTGCAGCTGTCAAAGTGGCTAAACCTCCCTTCTTGTCCACGACTATTCCTGCCATAGACCCAGTATCAGGCATAGACAAGTCAGCTAAGTTATTTGAACACAGCATCAGCTACTTGCTCCTTTACGATGCACAGCCATTACTTGATTCAGATGTTGGTTCTGAGGTTGAGGAAGGCAGGAACATGAGCCTACAGAGAGGAAAGAACACTGGTACACAAATTGGCAGTCATGTTCCCCCAGCCGCAGCGTATTGGCAAGTTGTCTCCAGTGGTAATGAGAATGGAGGAGATGATGACAATGAGGTCACTGACGTGACTTGGTGCCAGATAGATCAGAGGAGGAAAGTGAGGGTGAGGCACAACCCCAACGAGGCAGCTATCATGGAAGAATAGAGAGCAGCCACTCTATTCTATCACAGTGTGGAGCTGTTATCTCCTGACCCACTACCCACAGCTCAGCTGTCTGGGCCTTTTTTTTAGCACATGTGCAGCTGATCGCACTGTAGCAATTTGAAAACTTTGTCTCAAGCACATAAAGCGTGGCAAAAACACCAGCCATTTGGGTACCACATACTTGACAAGGCATTTAACCTCCCACCACTCAGCCCGTTGGCAAGAGCACCTGAAAGCCACACAAAAGGGGTGCAAATCCATTCCTCTTCCTTACTCACCTCAGTCTTCCCCCACTATACATCATGACCTCTCAGCAGCCTCCACTGACCAAGATGATGGTATAGTGCAGGGTGTTCCAGGTCCTTGCAGCACATCTGCCAGCAGCACACACCAGCTGTAGACTGTAGCCGGCAAATTTCTCTACCCCATCTGCTGCAGCAAAAAAATAGTCACTACCAGCCACATGCTCAGCGTCTAAAAGCAAGCTTGCCTAAGCTGCTGGCTCTACAACTTCTGCCTTTCTGGATTCTGCCCCCATCCATGAATTTGCAGAATGTGCTGTACCACAATGGCAGGTTCCCATTCGCTATTTATTTTCACGTAAGGCCATTCCAGCTCTGTACCATCACGTGGAAGGCAATGTTGTGGCATCGTTGGGCAAGGCACATGCCATCAGCAGCATCTGCATCACGTGGTGGAAGATTATTTAGGGATAAAAACAGAGATGGAGAGCTTTCCAGTCGACGATACACTGGCTTACCTCATCATGAGAATTGACCACTGGCCAGAACTTGCCCAGTATGCAATTGAGTTGCTGGGTTGCCCTGCATCCAGCATGCTTTCCGAACGGGCATTCAGTGCTTCTGGAGGGTTTGTTACTGATAATAAAACACGTCTGTCCACAGACTCTGTGGACCGTTTGACATTTATCAAAGGGAATAAGTCATGGATTACCAGCAGCTATGAAGCCACTGGTACCGGATTAAGTGTTTTTGGGACGTGAAATCTCTGCAGGACTTCTAGGCTTTCTAGTGTTGTGTATGTTGATTTCATCTGGAAGAATGTTTTTGGTGTAGGGCTCATGGGCACATTTAACACCCAAAGACCAATTGTGCATATCATTGCAATTTTTGACTGCAGGTCAATTCTTGCTTTCATCAAGCGTACCCCTATAAGAGGGATATGCAATTAGCGGACCTCCAGCTTTTGCAAAACTACAAGTCCCATCATGCCTCTGCCTCTGGGTGTCATGCTTGTGGCTGTCAGAGTCTTGCTATGCCTCATAGGATTTGTAGTTCTGCAAAAGCTGAAGGTCCGCTAATTGCATATCCCTGCTCTATAGGGTTATGGTGTGAAGGCACCACCGACATCCAAAGACCAATTTCTCCGCACCTGTTTGACAGGTGCATATCATTGGAATTTTTGATAGCAGGTCAATCCTTTCTTTCATCAAAAGCACCTCCATAGGGTTACCGTGTGAAGGTGCCACCGACACCCAAAGACCAATTTTTCCGTACCTGTTACTTCTATCCAAAGTCTGTGAAGAGACACCAGAATTTATTCAAAAAATCTCTAATCTTGTTTCCAGTGCACTACATTGTGGCCTCATCACACAAACTGGCTCCCCAAGCCATTGCTTACAGGTAGACTAAGGGGACCCCCCAGGCACTATATTGAAAGGAATTTTCCTTTTTTTTGCTTTCACTTTAAGCATCAATAAATCACTGCTCATTTAAAAATTATGTTTTTTTTACAAACTTTTTCTTCATTGATACATGTCTCCCAGGGCAGTACCCAGACCCCCATAACCACTGTATGCCCAATTACTTGCATATAAGAGTTCAAAATGGGCACTTTTGATTTTTTTGGTTTGGTCTCATAGACTTCAATGGGGTTCGTTATTCGGTTCCTAACTTTCGCAATATTCGAGTTCTGGTGCAAACCGAACAGGGGGTCATTCGGCCCATCCCTAGTTACTACTAGTCTTTTGATCAAAGCTGCAGATCTAAAAGGATTGAAAACAACTTGCTGACATGATAAAGTGTATATGTCTGGACAACCAAGTTCATGCCCATGTTTAAAGAACTGCGAATGCACGTGGAACCAGCCACAGAACTGTTCACAGAATCAAGGCCGTGCATGCATCTACATGAGCATGAGAATACATGTTTGATTTGACTTTGGCACCCAGAGGCCTATTTAAAGCACCACAAAACTCAAGATCATTGCTGAGTGGTTGTCAGCTCCTCTGATCCGTGACTTGTCCCTGCTTGTTCCTGATATGCCAGTTTGCCTTCCGACTATGCCTGATCTCAATCCCTCTGGCACCAGACCTCTGGCTTGCTTCTCAACTCCTCACCTTGCTTATCCCTTTGACTCATCTACTACACATATAATACTGACCTTGGCCTGGCTCCTGTTTAATCTCTCGTCTTACAAATTGGCACATGTGCTTGCCCGTCTGTTGGGAACTTCTGGCCATGTGATCACAGTCCTGCCTCCAGCTTCTGCAAGCCCTATGATTACACCCAGCATGAATTCCTGTTCTTCAGCTTCTACTTCATCACAAATTGGAGTTCTCATGCTGACCAGGACTTACTACAGGCACCCATGCCTCTCTGTGTTCTGTCCTACCCTTTTTACCAATCTCGGGAAACAAACAGGACAGGGGGTGTAAGGGAGAGCCCTCTCATCAGTTCGGCATCAACTAGGTGCATGACAGTATATGAGTTTTTAGTTATTGGGTTTAAGTCCATGTTAGGCTGTGAGCAGCACAACTTGTTACATTTACATTAACCATCCAGTGTGTGTAAAACATGAACAACATGAAGTCTATGGTATAGTCACATGTACCATAAATTACATGCTAATAACATTGTTTATCTGGACCGCCACAGGAAAGGTGCAGTACTGTACATACACTATATTGCCAAATGTATTGGGACACCTGCTTTTACACTTCCGTAGGGTTCAATATTGAGTTGGTCCACCCTTTGCAGCTATAACAGCCTCAACTTTTCTGACAAAGCTGTCTATAAGGCTTATGAGTGTGTCTATGGGAATGTTTGACCATTGTTCCAGAAGCACATTTGTGAGTCCATGCACTGATGTTGGACGAGAAGGTCTGTCTCGCAGTCTCTGCTCTAATTCATCCCAAAGATGTACTATCGGGTTGAGGTCAGGCCAATCAAGTTCCTCCACTCCAAACTCTCTCATCTATGTCTTTATGGACCTTGTTTTGTGCACTGGTGCGCAGTCATGTTGGAACAGGAAGGGGCCTCCTCCAAACTGTTCCCACTAAGTTGGGAACATGAAATTGTCCAAAATGTCTTGGTATGCAGAAGCCTTAAGAGTTCCCTTCACTGGAACTAAGGGGCGAAGCCCAACCCCTGAAAAAAACCCACACTATAATCCCCCCTCCACCAAATTATTTGGACCAGTGCACAAAGTGTTGATTCCAGTGTTGATAGTATTCCAACATAAATTATGCATGGTCACAACAAGGGTTGGGCAGGAGGGGAAGCTTCCCTGGGTGCAGCAGGAGGCACCCCCTCATCACATCAACACACTCCAGATCAGTATCCAACAACCAGTAGGCCATGGCTTAGTGTCTGCACTGATAGCTACTGCTGTCACATTGTGCTTCAGCATGCCCACTCTATACCCGATTTACCCACAGCTGAAATGATAAACACATTGTGCATTCTCAACTACCCTTTAACTGCTAGAAAGCAAGCGATTGGCCACACAGATGAAGTCCATGTCAACTATGGGCAGCCAGAGCAAATGGCAGAGAATGGACGCAGGCTGGTACACCTATCCTATGACATACATTGGCAGTGGGGAAGGGGGAAGCAGTTCTGCATCCTTGCTCTGGGCACTGGGCAAACCTATCCCTGCACTGCCCCCATGTACCATACCTATTTCTTTAACATTGTTGTTCAGTGTAATAATGTTATTTTCAAGCCATCATTTCAGAACTGCCAATAGAAAGTATTATACCCTGAGTAAATTGGAGTTCTGCATCTGCTTTTATACCGTCAAAGGCACATGGTAAGCCAGGAGCAGGCAGATGGCTGAGACATATTTCTGGAGTTAGCACTCTGACTTTTTCAATTATACACATAATAGCTCTTTTCCACAAGATAAAAACCATGTCAATTGTCAGGTTTTAGTGTGTTGAGGCAGTCATTTTCATGAATTACTAGAAGGCCATCAGCTGCATTCACTACATCATTTCCCCCCAATGCATTTGTGCTCCTATTTCTCCTAAGCGAGTTCTTTGTAACCTTTTCAAATCAATTAAACATAATTCCCGAATGAAGTCTAGAGAGCCTAAACTGTATGACACCTCTGTGAAATCAAACGGATTTCTATGAATATACTTTACCCTGACAGAAACCGAACAATGGGGCACAGGAAAAATGTACACTTGCTAGAAAGGGTCAGAGAAGTATGGTAAAACATACACAACTACAAATATATCTGTCTGTCTGTCCTTAAGGAAGAATTCCAGGTATAGATATTTTTACATAGTTATATTGGTCCAGCTTTGACCAATGTAACTATCAGTGTCTACAACAGTGTTTGCCAGCTTCTAGAGGACTTCCACAAGTATGGTATATGCATAGTTACAGTACATTGGTACAAGCTAGACCAATGTAACTATGTAAAAATATCCATACCTGGAATTCTTCTTTAAAGTCTAATACCAGACAGATTTTGTTTTGGATAGAGTCAGGGCCATCTTTAATATGGTTTGGGCCCTGGGCAAACATTTTTTTGGGCCCCCCTCCAGCTTTTTTTGGGCCTGGCTGGTTCACATGTATGTGTCTTGGCGGCCCTCATTTGTGCAGGCACAGCAGCCCATTGATTTGAATGGGGTGCCATGCCTTTGTTTCCTGCAGAAAAAAAGGTGCATTCAGCATTTTAAAAATATAGTTGCCTTGAAATCCATTCTGCTTTTGCACCATGCTACTTACCTGCAGTTCTTGCACACACAAACGCACTGTGTTTTTAAAAGCGTGACCTAAACGTCTAAAAACGTAGCAAGTTTGACAGTGCGGGAACTGCAGATAAATCACAGCAGAATGGACAGACAGTGTTGTATTTCATTGCTTGATGGGCATAGGTGTGCCGTGTGTGCAGCCTATTACATGATGCATGCACTTTTTTTTGCAGGAAATGCAGGCATGGCGGCCCATTCAAATGAATGGTCTGCTGTGCCTGCGCAAATGTGGGCCGCCAAAACACATACATGTGAACCAGCTAGGCCCAAAATAAGCCCATCAAGCAGTTAAATATAGACAGTAATGCCATGTGCTGTAAATTATGCTGTGTCCTCTGAGGCCTCACTCAGCCTGGACTGCAGGTCTGGTCAGTGTTTTAAAAAGTTCCCCTATTTTACACATGGCATGGCATGGGGATAGGGAGCCAGGGAAGGAGAAAGAAGACCTTACCTTGTCCTGGCAAGCTCAGCTCCAGCCTCTGATCTAAACAATTCTCCACAGTCCAAACACACTGCTAGCCGATGCCTAGTTTCACTTGACAAAGCAGAAACCAGGCAGCACTCCTCTCCATTCCGCGGTCTCACTCCTCCCCTGCTCCTCCGAGGTACGCTGGTCACTAAACACTGCACGCATAGCAAGGAGCGGGCCATAGCATCAGTGGAATTCAAGGCCCCACCCATGGCCAGGGCCGCTACTCGATCTAAAAAGAAAGCAGCACTGGCTGCACACCGCTGATGATTTTCAGCGCCGATTTGCGGGCATAACGGGCGGCTCTGCTTTGGGCCCCTAACAGTGACAGGGCCCTGGGCAGCTTCCCCGTTTGCCCTGCGATAAAGACAGCTATGGATAGAGTGCAAAAAAGGTACAATTTTATTTTTGCTTTTAACTGTTTCTGTTGGAGACTTTTCCCATTATTTCCTGTCCTGACAGGAATTTAGAGTAAATCTCTCCAGTATAGATTCAGACAGAAATTCAAACCTGACAGAAGATCTAACCCCTTCCAGCCCTACCCAAAATGTAATACAACGTTTTGGCTAGAGCTTTACCTTTCTTTTATCAGTTTGTTAGCTTTCTTTTAATAGTACACTCCAGTCAGAATTGAAAAATAAGATGCAAACAGTGAGCACACTTTCCCTGCTCAGTGTGGATGAGCCCATTGTTCTGTTTGAACATAAGTTCAGATGTAACATTGGCTATTTGGATTTTCGTCTGAACGCTGAGCGTTTACAGCATTTGGCGCACACAAACGTGACAGCTTCTGGCTGTCAATGGTTGCTAATTAAGCAGTGACTGCATGCAGTCACTGAGTCCTTACCAATCGCTGACATCACCTTGCCAATTCACTAACATTACCATGTAAGCAAATGGACAGGGAATAATGCTAGTTACATAATTGTCTAAATATGGCCACACATATTTGGGCAATGCTGTCAACGCTTGATAAGGAAGCAGCATCTTCTAGCTTCTAACAACATTACCCAAATATGACTATGACCACATTTGGGCAATGCTGTCACCACTATCTATGCCCCTTGGGGAGCTGTAATTTGTCTAGTGTCACTATCGGGGATCGGTGGCGTGCAGCAGTTTTTTTGCCGGTTTTATTTTTTGCAAGTTTTTTTTTTGTGAATGAGTAAGGATACGATGTACAACATATGCATTCAAGTTTGTGGGGGGGTATTCTCTGAAGGCCCCATTCTTATTGAAGAGAGGTTCCAGATTCCAATAAGCCTCCTGCCTGCACACCCCCACAACCACCAGGCAAGAGTTGTGGGGATGAAGCCCTTGTCTTTATCAACATTGGGACAAGGTGCATTGTCCGTGGGAGCCTCCTGGCAAGGCACCCCAATGTTGAGTACATGTGGCCTAGTATGGTTCAGGAAGAGGGTAGCATTCCCCCTTTTTCTGGCCAGCCAGTCTGCATGCTTGTTTTAAGGGTGGAGTATGTATTTTTAGGGAGGCCTCACACTTTTATTTTATTGGAGTCCCCCATTAATACCCTTACCAGACCTATAGAGCCTGGTATGGATTTCCTGGATATCCTGGGGGACCTTGTGCATTTTTTTTAAGTACTTGCTGTAGCATGTGCTACTGGGGACATCATTTAACATAGCAGAGGGAATTGTTGCAAGGTTGTTTGCATGGCTTACCAACCACTTTAAGTTAAACACTTAAGTTAAATTGGTGGTCATTGAAAAAGCCCCCCTACACATTGAAGTTCAATGGAAATGCCCTAATAAAAGAGTTAAGACAGGTGGGATAATTTACAGAAAATTTTAAAGCTGCTGCTGCTGACCAGGTGCTATGGTAATATGCTCCAATAAGTCCTGTCCTTGAATTGGGCAAAACGATACTGGCTCAAGTGAATTAACCTACAAGAATGCAGTCCACTGTTTTCAAATTCAGTGCCCGCAGTTTATCTGTCACAGTTTTAATGCCTATGGTGGCACTGATGGCTCTCCTTGGAATCGTGGGCCCCAGTTTACCTGCCCATTTTGCCCTTATGCTTAAGGTCGTCGTGCCAATAATGACTGATTTGGGAAATCTCTTCAAACGCTTCATAGTAAATTTTAATGAAATGTCCTTGTTGATACATTTTTCTTTGAAGTGAAGTTATGCAGCCTGTAGGCAGAATCAATAACGATGTTCTAGAATGAATTTGGTGCTAGAAGCAAGTTACATAGAGGGTTCCTACAGTAGCTCATTAAAATTACATTTGAAAAATAATAAGAGTGTGTGCACAATACATCAAATTCTGTGCAACCATTATGAATCATCAGAATGAGCAGTCACTATAATGACATAAATAGATACAACCTACACCCTAAAATTGTGTATAATCTACATTTTTATATTAAATCAACTGGCTTTGTTTCGTATGCAGCCCCCCAAGAATCAAAATGCATAGTAAAAAAAAATGTGCTGTAGGTCAGTGATAGACCCTAAAGCTGGGCATACAGTAATATTTTTTTTTGTTCAACCAGCGGGTTGAATTATTTTTATTTTTTTTGAGGTGGATAGGGGAATTACTCCTGTTGTGCTATTGTATTCTAATCAGTGCTGTCGGTTATAGCCAGCGGCACTGGTCGTTTGGGAAAAACCCTACAGGCTGGTTGTACAAAAGTCGATCAATAGATCGACTTCTGTAAAACCAGGCTGCCTATACATGGATTAAAATTTGTCTGGTCCCTGCTGAACTGGCCAAATTTTAATCCATGTATGGCTGCCCCTCAAGTGCTTGTAAAGCTTAATTTTTTATTTAATTTTTTTATAAAAATAGCAAACATTACTATGGTTTTGCACAGAGCAGCCCCGGTAGGGGCTACTTTGTGTCTCAGAAGGAAAAGAGTGTGTGGTGGGATAGCTGTCCCTGTTGGCTTGTGAGTGCAGCTTTCCTCCCAGTACGCCACCAGCGAAATGGCCTGGGACACAAAGGAATTTTGGATCTCACTATCCTCCAGTCTCATTTTTGGAGGCAGCTGCTGAGGGACCTCTGTGGGATAGCTTGGGCCCTTACAAGGGACTGGCCGCCCATCCTTCCATGTGGCAAAAACATATCGGGCTTTGTTTTAATTTAATACGGCTGTACGATACTTTGATCGTCTCATATGAAACTTAAAATACATGAATCCCCTCCCCTCCAAATATATCCTTGAAGAAAGGATTGACTTCTTCCTGAAGCACGTCAGGTGGGAGTAGAGAGAATGATTGTTTCATATTTGTAATTACAATGTAACCTCAGCTGTGCAATTTTTACAGTTGTAATACCAGCATTGACATTTTAATATGTATCAATAAATACAGTATATTATTTTATTATAATTATACTGGTTGTATTTAACCAATTCAGCCCTGGAAGGATTTACCCCCTTAATGACCTGGTAATTTTTTGCGCTACGGAACTGCATCGATTTAACTGACAATTGCGTGGTCGTGTGACATTATACCCAAATAAAATTTATGTCCCTTTTTCCCCACAAATAGAGCTTTCTTTTGGTGGTATTTGATCACCTCTGCTGTTTTTATTTTTTGCGCTATAAACAAAAAGACAATTAAAAAAAAAAAATGTTTTACTTTTTACTATAATACATATTTTTTTGCATGAACGTGTGTATGCAAATTAGGCTGGTGAAGAATCACATAGTGAAAAACGATGGTGTGTACAAGGCTTTAGACTATATAAATTTATACAGGGCTTTTTTTTCTCAGAGAATAGGTGCAGTACATGCAATAAATACTATGAGTGCGTTACGTGCAGAGTTCAGGGATGCGCTATTTACAGTGTTCAGTTTCAGGGGTTCCCTATGCACAGAGTGCAGGGTTAAGGGGTGCGCTATGTACAGAGTCCAGGGGTGCACTGTGTACAGAGTTCAGGAATGCGCTATGTACAGAGTTCAGGGGTGCGCTATGTACAGAGTTCAGGGGTCAGGGGTGCGCAATGTACAGAGTTCAGGGGTGCACTACAAACAGAGTGCACGGTTTAGGGGTGTGCTTTGCATAGAGTGCAGGGTTCAGCTCTCTTTCACAGGTTGTCCACATCTTACTTCCACCCCTCCCCGTGGGTGTGAGGGCCACATAAAATGGCCTGACGGGCCGCATTCTGCCCACGTGTTTGACACATGTGCACACCTGTGGTTGAGGGACTGCTACAATTCATAATCAGAAATGGCAGCAAGAGCACATACCCTAGTATTTTGTAGGTTTTCTGATTAATTTTATCCTCCCTAAGGTGTTTTCATTTGTAAGTGTACTTTGATACGTCCCAAACATTGAGGATGGTGGTTTTGATGCTGCGTTGAGGTTTTTTTTTTTAGAACTCTACACCTTTGTTTTTCTTCCAGCTTTGTAATTAATCTTAGTGGGTGGAAAGAATGCGATTATCACTCAACAACATACTTATAGTGTGGGAGAAAAAGAGCTATTGCACACATTATCTTGATTTATAGGAGAAGTAATAACTCCTTTGTGTGTGAAAGGAGTTTTTGTCAACCCCAGTTCAGATGGGCTGTGTGTGTGTGTTCCAGCACTGTGTTGTTTTGTGGCAGATTAAATAAAACTTGTCATACTTCTCTTCAGCGGGCAGATTGCATTGAGGGGGAGGCAGGCACCTTAGCCAATATTAATGTCATTCAATCAAGAATTCATTATCATAAAAAATCATGCTGGTATTAAAATCTGTTCTTTGAACTGGAAGCCAGAGTAAAGATTATATGACATAAATAAATACTTGAATAGACAAGGCTTCAGATAACACAGAGTGCTTGTACTCCATCTCTCCTGCTAATTCTTTGTTAGCTCAGTCATGTGTTGCCTATCACTGCTTCGTCCCAACCAGGCATCTCCCAGAGAGATCACCAATTTACCTCTCATGACATATCAATTCATGGCTACACAAAAACGTCAGTTTTTTTTTTTTTTTTTTAATCAGAAGTGTTTATTGAGAAAAAAAAAAAACAAGAAATTCTTTTTTTAAAACATAGAAGAAAATCACAGCCAAAAAAAACGTCAGTTTTAAAAGTGTACATGCATCACCAAACTAACAACAATGTTCCATTTACAGCTGGCAGAGAAGTACTACAGGGTCTCATTCTCAAAGCAAAATAGCCATGTGAAAAGCCTTAAAGAGGACGTACAGTAAAGCCAAAAAGAATTAAAAATACAACCTGAAAGACAAAGACATAATGAGCTAGTATGCATAGCATGAATTAGTTACCTGAGATCGAAGCCCCCGCAGCGGCCCTCGTTCCTCTCCTCCCCTCCATCACCGCCATCTCACTTCCTTGTATCGCGGCTCCGGAGCTGTGACTGGCCGGAACCGCGATGACGTCACTCCCGCACCTGCGCGCAGGAGCCGTCAGGGACAGCACGATCCCATTGAGAGATGGCACGCTTAGTGCGCCTGCGCCGTAGACATCTTTCTTGCAAATATCTCCTTAACCATGTAGGTTAAGGAGATATTTCTTGCACCTACAGGTAAGCCTTAATCCAGGCTTACCCGTAGGTCTAAGTGGTCTGTAAGGGTTTACAACCACTTTAAATGAAAGCTGTTATCACTTAGCCCTAGTTAACACTAGTGCAACTTCTGATGCAACGTGAGTTGCACAGAATGCATGACAAGAGAAATTACACTGTTTTCTTTCCTAATGTTTAATTGAAACAATTAATAGAAATTCACATCATAAAGAATGAGCAGTGGAAGGGCTCAGTGAAGCACATATCAATAAGCTCTACATTGAAGTAACTATCAAGAGAACAAGGTGAAAGCAAGTAATAACCGGATCAAAGTATTAATGTGTCAATTCTCTCTGCCAAATAAGATGAAAAGGAATCGACTTACAGTTCTAAAGGTACTTAGTAGTTGTGTATGTAGCACCCTGCTCCCAAAGATGGCGGCACTATTTCAAATTTAGGGGATGTCTGCGTCAATAGTTGAGCCCAGACCTGTTGAATTGTGTATAAATTTGCCTCTGTTCTGGCTGTGGTACTGCCTGGAAGTATTTTTCCCTTGTTGCCTGTGGGTGGCGTTGCCACTTCAGGCCCCTGTTGAAAAGCAGGTGTACCATGGTGTATTGGGTGTCCCTTCTCGGCAGCGGTACGTTGGGAGTGGTGACCCCAATGTGCATGCTTAGAGGAGATACTCAAGGGGCAGACGCTGTTTTTCAGGTCCTTCGCCTCGTGGCCCTCCTGGCGCGAGGTGGTGTGTTTGATCTCAGTTTCGGGACCACGTTGGTCCGAGGCTGTGTTCCTGGCTGGGGCCCTACGCTTAGGAGGTGATCCTGTGCTGTCTGTCCTGTGGGAGGAAGCCACTCAGTGAAGGAAGCCAGGGGAGGACCTGTCCCGGGAAGCAGGGCCGGCGCTACCACTAGGCGGATTAGGCGACCGCCTAGAGCGCACTGCCGCTATTACTCCCGAGTCCCGCACTGTCCTCCACAAAATGCTGGCAGCGCTCTCAGCCCTGACATGTCAAGCAGTCCTCCCCCCCCCACAGCGCGGCTCGAGTTCTCCGCTCCGAGTGACATTAGTGTGTCTGTGTCAAAGGATAGGTCCCGCCCCCCAGCCTGGGCGCCCACCGCTGTTTCATGTGATAATACAGCACTGAGTGTCATCATCATCTCCTGTGTCCGTCCGTGTCCAGCAATGATCGTAAAAAGCCGACTCACATGAGGCAGCAGCCCCTCCCTTCTCAGCTCTGTGTCCACACTGACTGACTGTGTGTGACAGGAGCCAGAGGTGTACCGCAGCACAGCGCCCCCCCGGCACCCCCCCCCCCTCCTGAGTCCTGGCACAGTGTGTGAAGGATACCGCGCGATGCATCATGGGATACTGGCGGCTCCCGGGCTTGGGGGGACAGGTGGAGCATAACATTAAAGAGGCACCCCAGTGCCACTGTACAACAGCAGAGGTGGTGTGAGCGAGGGAGGGCAGGCAGCCACCACAGGGTTCACTGTTCAAGTTGGTGTGGTGAGTATAGTAAAACTTTTGTGTATGTGATGACATTTTTTTTTAAAATGTATGTGTATATTAAAATATCTGGCCCCACCCCCCCAGAGCTTGATTTGCATTGATTGGCACCGATGGACGCTGGTGAGGCTGTATTTGATGGACGCGGTGAAGCTGTATTTGATGGACGCGGTGAGGCTGCATTTGATGGGCGCTGGTGAGGCTGTATTTGATGGACGCGGTGAGGCTGTATTTGATGGACGCGGTGAGGCTGCATTTGATTTTCTCTGGTGAGGCTGCATTTGATGGGCGCTAGTGAGGCTGCATTTGATGGGCGCTGGTGAGGCTGCATTTGATGGGCGCTGGTGAGGCTGCATTTGATGGGCGCTGGTGAGGCTGCATTGATGGGCGCTGGTGAGGCTGCATTTGATGGGCGCTGGTGAGGCTGCATTTGATGGGCGCTGGTGAGGCTGCATTTGATGGGCTCTGGTGAGGCTGCATTTGATGGGCGCTGGTGAGGCTGCATTTGATGGGCGCTGGTGAGGCTGCATTTGATGGGCGCTGGTGAGGCTGCTTTGATGGGCGCTGGTGAGGCTGCATTGATGGGCGCTGGTGAGGCTGCATTTGATGGGCGCTGGTGAGGCTGCATTTGATGGGCGCTGGTGAGGCTGCATTTGATGGGCGCTGGTGAGGCTGCATTTGATGGGCGTTAGCGACGCTGCATTTGATGGGCGCTGGTGAGGCTGCATTTGATGGGCGCTGGTGAGGCTGCATTTGATGGGCGCTGGTGAGGCTGCATTTGATGGGCGCTGGTGAGGCTGCATTTGATGGGCGCTGGTGACACTGTATTTGATGGGCGCTAGTGAGGCTGTATTTGATGGGCGCTGGCGACGCTGTATTTGATGGGCGCTGGCGACGCTGTATTTGATGGGCGCTGGCGACGCTGTATTTGATGGGCGCTGGCGACGCTGTATTTGATGGGCGCTGGCGACGCTGTATTTGATGGGCGCTGGCGACGCTGTATTTGATGGGCGCTGGTGACACTGTATTTGATGGGTGCTGGTGACACTGTATTTGATGGGCGCTGGCGACACTGTATTTGATGGGCGCTGGCGACACTGTATTTGATGGGCGCTGGTGACACTGTATTTGATGGGCGCTGGCGACACTGTATTTGATGGGCGCTGGCGACACTGTATTTGATGGGTGCTGGTGACACTGTATTTGATGGGCTCTTCGTTAGAAAGGTGGGGTATACATGGGCAGGGTAAAGGGGGTGGGGTCAAGGGGGGTGGCAAAATTAGGTTTCGCCTAGGGTGTCAAAAATCCTTGCACCAGCCCTGCCGGGAAGCATCGTGCAGAAGGCTGGGAGAGGCCTGGTAACTTCTTGAAGGATGCACCGCTAGTCTACAATACCTTACAGCCCGCCGGATTGGCTTAAAGGCCCTTTGGCTGTAAGGCAAGAAATTCGGGACTTTAAATCTTGTGGCAGAGGATTCCTGAATATTCATTTTGTGTACTTAGACGGTCTGTGGCAGAGACTGTTCCTGTGCTGTCCATGCATCATCCCCGCTTCTAGGCCATGTGAGAGGGGTCTATCCGGGTGAGCAATACCCACTCAGGACTGAGTGGCAAAGTTTGGAACTCTGAGAACTATTGTGCATTCTGTACTGCGTACCTGAAACTTCCCCCTCTCTCTCTATACTCTCTACTTCCTTCACAAGTTTATGCAGCGAAAATAATGCCTACAGTTGAAGGTTTTACATCTTGTGTGGACATTCCAAGTACTACAGACATCTCTCCCTAGACAACGAACATAGAGGTAGCGTACAAACCCAAAAATCTAAACCTGCAGCTCCTTCGGGGGTAGTGCTACATGTACATGCAGGGTTTAATTAACAAAGATGTTAGACTGTGGCTGAATCCAAATCAGTATTTAACATTGATATACATACACTTCTATAATTGGGGTCCGATGTAAATTTAGAAAAAGGCCACTAAGGGGTTTGTTATATCCGACAGAAAACAAGTGACCTTTCCCGATATGAGACAGGGAGAACAATTCTTCCAGAAAAAGGATTTTCATTAAATAGTTTGAGTAGGGATACATGAAAAACAGGTTGTATCTTCACACTGTCAGAAACTTTTAAGCAAAAGGGGATCATGTTGATTTGAACAGTGATCTGGAAAGGTCCCCCAAACATTTGACCCAACTTAAAAGATGGAACATGAACCTTAATTTTTTTGTAAATAACCAAACTTTGTCACACACATGAAAAGTAGAGAGTGATCTGCGATGTCCTTCAGTGGCCTTCTTGTAAAATTTCTGAGCCTCCTTTAACGAGTCAATAAATTTCTCCTGCATCTCCTGTAATGTACAGTAGTTAGTCTTTTTGTAACAGCAGGAATTGGAATTGAAATGGGGAGATCGGCACTAAAAACTGGATGATATCTGGCTATGGGAAGTGGAGATATGTTTAGAATGGTTATAAAAGAACTCTTCAGTAGGAAGATAGTCCCCCCAGTCATCCTGAAGTTAAAATGTAATTCCAGTCAAATTCTAAGCCTAAAACTACTCCCACCCCTATTCAAAGACTATTTTATCTGCAAAAGAAAAGGTTTCTATACTTACCTATTCTGAAGCCGCTCTGGTCCAGTCACATGGTTGGGTGCCAGTGCCAGCTTTAGTGTGGAGACTTGAGCGGATTAGAGCGGCCTCAAAATAACTAAGTATAGTCATCTTTTTTTTTACAGGGTAGATAGAATAGTCTTTAAATGGGGAAAGGAGTAGATTTAGGCTTAATTAAAACAAAAGTGTAAAAATAAAAAAATGAAATAAAATAAAAATAAAATTAATTTTTTTTTTTTAAACGCGTCTGTCACCGGTAGCTCTCGCGCAGAAGCGAACACGCATGCAAATCCCACCCACATATGTAAACGCTGTTCAAACCCCACATGTGAGGTATCGTCGCGTGCGTTAGAGCGTGTGCAACACTTCTAGTACTAGACCTCCTCTGTAACTCGAAAATAGTAACCTGTACAAAATTTTAAAGCGTCGCCTATGGAGATTTTTAACTTCCAAAGTTTGGCGCCATTCCATGAGTGTGCGCAATTTTAAAGTGTGACATGTTGGGTATCTATTTACTCGGCGTAAACTTTACTGTTTTGTTATTTTTTAATTCATGAAACAGTTTTTTCCCTAAAAAAAGGCGTTTGAAAAATGATTGCGCAAATACCGCGCAAGAAAAAAAGTTGCAATGACCGCCATTTTATTCCCTAGGGTGTCTGCTAAAAAATATATATAATGTTTGGGGGTTCTGATTAATTTTCTAGCAATAGAAATGTGATTTTTACATGAAGGAGAGTGCCAAAATAAGTGCCAAAATAGGCCCGGTTGTCAAGTGGTTAAGCCCCATGTTCTTGGTGGTAAACCCAAAGAAGAAGATTACAGCCACTTAGCTCTTTGCATCCTTTTTGTAACCAGGTCAGCAAAAGCTATGTGCTAAAAGTTCTTATGTCTTAGAAACCCCAAAATGCCTGGCAAGTTTGGAGTCATGCACCAATCTGAGGGCTTCTACCCAAACTGATTTAGGTACATAGAGACAATGCGCTGGAGTCCAAAGCTGGTCTTATATATGAGATTTTTGTCCTTAAGAGTATGACTGAGAAGTGGGTCATTCTCATATCCCTCTTTGAGTAGACTCAAGAATTTCTTGGAACTCCTGGTCCTTAGGAAGTTCTTTTGAGGCAGGATTGTACATTTAGAGTTGCTTTCCTGGGGAGATCCTGAGAACAGCCTGTGACTTTGTTGGAAAAGGATTGGAGGTTATGGGATGCCCACTTGACTTCAGAACAACTTCAGGGACAACTCTTCCTATATACATTCCTATATACACTCCACTTCTTCCTCTAGCACTCACTTGCTTGCAGAACCCAGCTATGTCACCATGTTGCAATTTGGTAGAAAAGGCCCATTTACAGACAGGGACTCACAGCCCCTATACTTGGAGATAGGGTTACACAGCTCACACTTTCCCAGCACTTCCTCACTGTGGTCACTCATACCAGCGCCACCTCTTTAGGGACTGCCACATCACCTGGCTGCAGCTGCCCCTTTCACTAGCCCTCCAGGCTAACTTCTTCAACAGTCCTCCTCCAGACTGACACTCACCAGTCCACCCGGCTGACTCTCAAGAGATCTCCTGTATGTGCTGACCTGCTCCTGCTGTCCTATTACTTGCTCCTGTGCCTCCAGGAAGGCTTTGCTCTGTGTGTTGTAGAAGGTATCTTCCAAACCCCAAGCGCCAGGCCCAAGGTCACCCCACCAGATTAGGGGGTGCCCTGCAACATACGGGCAGATTCACAGAGATCGGCGTATCTCTGTGCGGGCGTAACGTATCTCATTTACGTTACGCCTCCGCAAGTTTTTCAGGCAAGTGCTTTATTCACAAAACACTTGCCTGTAAAGTTGCGGCGGCGTAGCGTAAATCACCCGGCGGAATTCAAATTTGGCGGGTAGAGGGCGTGTTTCATTTAAATGAAGCGCGTCCCCGCTCTGAACGAACTGTGCATGCGCCGTCCCTAAAATATCCCAGAGTGCATTGCTCCAAATGACGTCGCAAGGACGTCATTGGTTTCAACGTGAACGTAAATGACGTCCAGCCCCATTCACGGACGACTTTCGCAAACGACGTAAATTTTTTAATTTTTTTTTTTTTTTTTACAAATTCTTTATTTTCCATTTTTCAACATATCACATTGCCTTAAAACACAGGTTCATATCACATCAAACAATATAAACGGCTTCATACTCTACATTCTTATGTTTATCTTATCTCCTATTTAGATTTCCTCTATTTTTATATGCCGCTCTTCCTCTACATCTCTTCTACCCAAGTACTTTTTCTCCTTTTCCTCTTTTCCTCCCTTTTCTACCATCTTTGACGTGTTCTTCCCCCGTTTAAGGCACTAATACCCCCTCTTCTCCCCCCCCCCCCCCCCCCCCCCAAGTCTATTACTCGGCCCCAAAAAAAAAAAAAAAAAAAAAAAAAAAAAAAAACCCCAAATCTCTCCCTCCCTCTCCCAACGTACTCTCCTCCTCGCCCCTACCCCTCCCCCTCCTCCCGTGTCCTATATCTGACATATGGTGCCCATATCTCTTCCACCCTCTCCTCCCCCTCCCTCAGAGAAGCTGTGAGGGTTTCCATGCTTTGCATTTCAGTAATTTTGGCTATCCATTGTGATTTGCTTGGGGAACATGTGCTCTTCCAAAGAACCGGGATACATGATCTGGCTGTGACCACTAAATGTCTCACTAGGGATCTCTTAAATTTTTCTATTGACATGGGTAAATCTAATAGCAGATATGTCGCCGGTTCATCCCCCAACACTATCTCAGTTATTTCTTCTATCACTTCAGATACCATTTTCCAGAAGTCTTTGACTCCTTCACAGTTCCAAAAAATGTGTAGCAGAGTTCCCTCTTCTTTCTGACATCGCCAGCAAATATTTGATACTTGGGGAAAGATCCGATTTAAGACCTCCGGTGTTCTGTACCACCTGCTCAGAATTTTATATCCTCCTTCTTGGAATTTAGATGCTATTGATGCTTTATGATTAAATTGAAATATTTTTTTCTTCTGAGTTTCCGTGAATGTTACCTCTAGGTCTCTTTCCCAACTCTGAATAAAGCCTATTACTCGTGGTGCTTTTATTTCGTTTACCATTGAATAGAACAGGGATAGTGAATGTCTTACTGGTTCTCTCTTAAGACACATTTTCTCAAATTCTGTCAATATTTCTCTCACCCTGATTTGTCCTCGAATAGTTCTGAGAAATCCCCCTAACTGTCTTCTCCTATACGGGTCTAGGTATTCGGCCAGTTCCCTTTCTATTTCTTCATTAGACATTACCCGATTCTCTCTCTGAAAGTGTATCAATCTGGTTTGACCTCTATTTTTTAAATTCCCAAATCCTGGATCGTTCAGGCCAGGAGTAAACAGTGGGTTCCCTAGAATTGGTGTCATCGGGTTGACTTCCGTTTCATCCTCTAGGTTTTTGAGTATTTTTTTAACAGTACTTATTGTCGTCCCTATCGTTGGGTGTCTCTTGACTGTCTGTGGTATGACCGATTTAGAGAGCCATAATAGCCCCTCCAGTGGGATATCCGTCATTTCTTGTTCTAAGAGGATCCAAGGTTTGATCTTTGGCGCAACGCACCAGTCAAGTACTCTCGACAGATGAACTGCCTCGTAATAGGCTAGCGGATCGGGGAATCCTACTCCCCCCTTTTCCTTTGGCAGTGTTAAGATATCTCTTCTCACTCTTGCCGGTTTCCCCGCCCATATAAATCCTGCAAACTTCGCTTTGATTCCTTTAAGGAATCCCTGCGGTATCCTTGTTGGGAGTGTCTGTAGTACGTACAATAACCTCGGCATTGCATTCATCTTTAGAATGTTAATCCTCCCGAACCAAGTAAACACCTCCTTGTCCCATTTCTGTAAGTCTTTTTTCAATTGTCTTACCAACGGGGCTAAATTTAACTCTAATATTCTGCTTAGTTTCTTCGGTATTTTAGTCCCCAAGTATCCTACATGTGAGTTCGTCCACCTAAATGGGAAGCAGTTCGCTAAATGTTGTTGTTGTGTATTATTTATCTCTACCCCCATTGCCTCTGATTTGTCATAGTTTACTCTAAAGTTTGAGATTTTTCCATACTTATCTATCTCCGCAAGCAGTGGGGGCAGAGATAGTACTGGTTCTGTCACAAAAAACATTAAATCATCGGCAAATGCCGCAAGCTTCTGCTCTCCCCCCTTTACTTTCATTCCTCGAATATCTGTGCTTAGCCTTATTGTTCTTAAAAAAGGTTCTAATGTTAAAACAAAGATCATAGGCGATAAAGGACACCCTTGTCGTGTCCCATTACCTATATCGAAGGGTTCTGACATAATGCCATTTATCTTTATTTTCGCTTTTGGTCTGGAGTATAGGCTCATAATCCATCTTTGCATTCCCTCCCGCAGTCCTATATGTTGGATAATAGATTTTAAAAATTTCCAATCAACCCTATCGAATGCTTTTTCAGCATCCGTAGATACTAATACTAAGGGCTTTTTATGTGACTGCGAGAGGTGGATTGCATTTATCACACGTTGCGTATTTTCCCTACCTTCTCTTCCTGGCGTGAAGCCTACTTGGTCCTGATGTATCAGGCTAGGCGTGTATGGTAATATTCTATTTGCTAAAATTTTTGCAAAGATCTTCAGATCAACGTTCAGTAAAGATATTGGGCGATAATTTGCACATTGCGCTGGGTCTTTCCCCTCTTTCTGTATAACCGCTATGTGTGCCATAAGAGTTTCTTCTGGCATCTTCTGTCCTTCTCGTATCGAGTTTTAGAGCGGCCTCAAAATAACTAAGTATAGTCATCTTTTTTTTTACAGGGTAGATAGAATAGTCTTTAAATGGGGAAAGGAGTAGATTTAGGCTTAATTAAAACAAAAGTGTAAAAATAAAAAAAATGAAATAAAATAAAAATAAAATTAATTTTTTTTTTTTAAACGCGTCTGTCACCGGTAGCTCTCGCGCAGAAGCGAACACGCATGCAAATCCCACCCACATATGTAAACGCTGTTCAAACCCCACATGTGAGGTATCGTCGCGTGCGTTAGAGCGTGTGCAACACTTCTAGTACTAGACCTCCTCTGTAACTCGAAAATAGTAACCTGTACAAAATTTTAAAGCGTCGCCTATGGAGATTTTTAACTTCCAAAGTTTGGCGCCATTCCATGAGTGTGCGCAATTTTAAAGTGTGACATGTTGGGTATCTATTTACTCGGCGTAAACTTTACTGTTTTGTTATTTTTTAATTCATGAAACAGTTTTTTCCCTAAAAAAAGGCGTTTGAAAAATGATTGCGCAAATACCGCGCAAGAAAAAAAGTTGCAATGACCGCCATTTTATTCCCTAGGGTGTCTGCTAAAAAATATATATAATGTTTGGGGGTTCTGATTAATTTTCTAGCAATAGAAATGTGATTTTTACATGAAGGAGAGTGCCAAAATAAGTGCCAAAATAGGCCCGGTTGTCAAGTGGTTAAGCCCCATGTTCTTGGTGGTAAACCCAAAGAAGAAGATTACAGCCACTTAGCTCTTTGCATCCTTTTTGTAACCAGGTCAGCAAAAGCTATGTGCTAAAAGTTCTTATGTCTTAGAAACCCCAAAATGCCTGGCAAGTTTGGAGTCATGCACCAATCTGAGGGCTTCTACCCAAACTGATTTAGGTACATAGAGACAATGCGCTGGAGTCCAAAGCTGGTCTTATATATGAGATTTTTGTCCTTAAGAGTATGACTGAGAAGTGGGTCATTCTCATATCCCTCTTTGAGTAGACTCAAGAATTTCTTGGAACTCCTGGTCCTTAGGAAGTTCTTTTGAGGCAGGATTGTACATTTAGAGTTGCTTTCCTGGGGAGATCCTGAGAACAGCCTGTGACTTTGTTGGAAAAGGATTGGAGGTTATGGGATGCCCACTTGACTTCAGAACAACTTCAGGGACAACTCTTCCTATATACATTCCTATATACACTCCACTTCTTCCTCTAGCACTCACTTGCTTGCAGAACCCAGCTATGTCACCATGTTGCAATTTGGTAGAAAAGGCCCATTTACAGACAGGGACTCACAGCCCCTATACTTGGAGATAGGGTTACACAGCTCACACTTTCCCAGCACTTCCTCACTGTGGTCACTCATACCAGCGCCACCTCTTTAGGGACTGCCACATCACCTGGCTGCAGCTGCCCCTTTCACTAGCCCTCCAGGCTAACTTCTTCAACAGTCCTCCTCCAGACTGACACTCACCAGTCCACCCGGCTGACTCTCAAGAGATCTCCTGTATGTGCTGACCTGCTCCTGCTGTCCTATTACTTGCTCCTGTGCCTCCAGGAAGGCTTTGCTCTGTGTGTTGTAGAAGGTATCTTCCAAACCCCAAGCGCCAGGCCCAAGGTCACCCCACCAGATTAGGGGGTGCCCTGCAACATACGGGCAGATTCACAGAGATCGGCGTATCTCTGTGCGGGCGTAACGTATCTCATTTACGTTACGCCTCCGCAAGTTTTTCAGGCAAGTGCTTTATTCACAAAACACTTGCCTGTAAAGTTGCGGCGGCGTAGCGTAAATCACCCGGCGGAATTCAAATTTGGCGGGTAGAGGGCGTGTTTCATTTAAATGAAGCGCGTCCCCGCTCTGAACGAACTGTGCATGCGCCGTCCCTAAAATATCCCAGAGTGCATTGCTCCAAATGACGTCGCAAGGACGTCATTGGTTTCAACGTGAACGTAAATGACGTCCAGCCCCATTCACGGACGACTTTCGCAAACGACGTAAATTTTTTAATTTTTGACGCGGGAATGACGGCCATACTTAACATTGGCTGCGCCTCATAGACCCAGGGGCAACTTTACGCCGGGAAAAGCCTAACGTAAACGTTGTAACTTTTCTGCGTCGGCTGCGCGTACGTGCAGGAATTCACGTATCTAGCTAATTTGCATACTCGACAGAGAAATCGACGGAAGCGCCACCTAGTGGGCAAAAAAAAATTGCAGTTAAGATCCGTCGGTGTAAGAGACTTACACCTGTTGGATCTAATGAATATCTATGCGTAACTGATTCTAAGAATCAGTCGCATAGATACGACGTCGCTAGGCAGAGATACGACGGCGTATCTGGAGATGCCCCGTCGTATCTCTTTTGTGAATCTGGCCCATAGTGTTCACCCTGCCACAAACTAAGCAACTTTATAGATCAATTTTTTTGTACAGTGTATTTTTTATTTTTTGTATATATTCTTTTGTATTTCTATGAGTTGTACTTTGCTATAATATAGATCTGATCCTTTCAAATCGATGATTTATTTTGAGCGTATACTGACTTGGCATTGTATGTGTAATGGGGCCCATGCTCGGGTTTTAGGCATCTGATGAAAAATGCCCAATTGGATCTCTGAGCCAATCCAAATTGAATCGTGTTTTTTGTGTTGAAGTCACGTGACAGTGACGTAACGCGTAGGACACAGGCCGACGGACACCAGAAGTGACGTTTAGGGTTCAAGCTCGCTGCTCATTTGGTTACACTGTGCATTATCCCCACAGTTAATGTGAGTACTTTTAATACTGCTATCATAAATAAATACTTTTTAAAAATGTACTACATAGAGGCTATGTGTTCCCTTCGAATCTCTCCACATATATACCCGTTTTTTATGCATTTGAGCGGCCATTATCACTAACCTCACCTGAGTGGAAGGAAGCATCCATTAGGCTCTGCACACACCGGGACCCCCTGGAAGGAAGGAACAAGCGAGAAACCACCCCCCCCTACTCTATTTCAATGCTGCTTACCTTACAGCAGTAAGGTAAGAAGGTAGTACACCTATGGGTGTTACTTACACCAAAGACCCACCATCACAGAAGTCACAGTGCTACCTGTTGTCATTACAGAGCACCTTTAGATTGCATGCTGCACCTTGGATTCAGAATAATTTTTTTCTGTGATTCACCAGCACCATTTGCACTTTTCTTATTTTTTTACATTTGAACGTGATATTTATCCACTGATTCTAATTGAAAGCAATATATTTATCCACTTTAGTCACCTGACCAGCACATCATCTTTGCACTTTACTGGATTTATTATCTTTTTATTTCAAGTAGCACTTTTTATGATATTTTTTGGACCCATTGTGTTTTCACGCAAAGTACATTTCATTTATTTATTTAATTATTTGATTACCACTCTATACTTCAAGCACATTATTATTTTATTTAGGGAGCGCAACACCAACTCTTGATTTTATTTATACCAATTTATGGGTAGTGTTTGACCCTTACGGTGTCTGCAGCACCTTTATTTATATTTGTATCTTTGCTCCTTAGTAGAGTGGGAATACTCACCTTATATATTGCATCTAAATCACCTAATTAGTAAATAGTCCACCTGTGTGTAATTTAATCTCAGTATAAATCTCAGTATAAATGCAGCTGTTCTGTGAAGCCCTCAGAGGTATGTTAGAGAACCTTAGTGAACAAACAGCATCATGAAGGCCAAAGAACACACCAGACAGGTCAGGGATAAAGTTGTGGAGAAGTTTAAAGCAGGGTTAGGTTATAAAAAAATATCCCAAACTTTGATCAACTCACAAAACACTGTTCAATCCATCATCTGAAAATGGAAAGCGTATGGCACAACTGCATACCTACCAAGAAATGGCCGGCCACCTAAACTGACAGGCTGGGCAAGGAGAGCATTTATCAGAGAAGCAGGTGGTAACTCTGGAGGAGCTGCAGAGATCCACAGCTCAGGTTGAAGAATCTGTCTACAGGATAACTATTAGCCGTGTACTCTACAAATCTGGCCAATATGGAAGAGTTGCAAGAAGAAAGCCATTGTTGAAAGAAAACCATAGGAAGTCCCGTTTGCAGTTTGCGAGAAGCCATGTGGGGGACACAGAAAACATGTGGAAGAAGGTTCTCTGGTTAGATGAGACCAACATTGACTTTTGGCCTAAAAGCAAAACGCTATGTGTGGCAGAAAACTAACACTGCACATCACCCTGAACACACCATCCCCACTGTGAAACATGGTGGTGGCAGCATCATGTTGTGGGGATGCTTTTCTTCAGCCAGAGCTACAATGGAATGGTTTAGATCAAAGCTTATTCATGTGTTAGAATGTCCCCCTCCCACTCAATAGGCTTTCTCCACACCAGGAAGAAAGCCTCGCATTACGGTGGTGAGTTAGAGACAGAAGAACAGGAAGTGAGCATTTCTCAGAAGAAAAAGGGACATTTAAAAGCAAAATGAAAGGATGAGGTAAGTGAAGGAGGACTACACTAAGGTAAAGGAAGCTATTTAGTGATTTTTTTTTTCCTTTACAACCCCTTTATGATCTGTAGAATAAGAGTCTTTCTACATTCTCGATGTGAGCACTGTACTTCCAACAGCTTGACAGCCAACAAATTCACTCCCAGGAGTATACATGACTTCCTGTTCCCTTGGTTCTCCTGGAATCCAGTATATTCCCCGAAGTCTGCCATCACCAAATATACTGACGTGTATTTCTCCAGCTATAGAGAAGCACTGTCATACAAAACAGCTGTACCATATGAAAATGGGCCCTGTCACTTGTTTACGCTGCCATAACCCAAACCCAAGATAAAGAGAAACTGTTCAGGCTGTAGGGCATTGCCGTGCATGTCTCATATTTTATCCTGCGAGTGTTAAAATGAATTATGTGTACCAGCAGTCATATTCCATGGTGTTTTAGATTGCGTAAGTGCTGGGGGCAATCCAGGACATCATCAAAGCATCTCTGGGACTGTTTCTTGGCAAAGAGTAGCTTTGCCTCTTTTGGGACTTACTGCTCAAGTTGAAACTTACTTTGACATTGACCATTTATAACACATACTCTTAATATTTACACCAATTAACCACAGCAAAGATATCACTGTATATGCACTTTTTTTTTTCATGCTACGAAAATTGGGTTTGAAACCATTAATCATAGGGGCAGTTTAATTGAATGATAAGAGACCACTCAAATCCCACAACATACAGTATAAAATTAACTAGAACGTTTTAGTAGTGTGCTGGGATGTCTTGTAAGGCTCATCTGTCAGAGCACTTATTTGTTTAAGATCCACTCTCTGCATGAAGTAGGAAATTCATTTTAGATCATATTGGCCTTCCTCTCTATGTACATTCTGACAGCATGGCTTCAATGTGATGTGTCAGGTTGTATTGTGAATGTGGTTTATCAGCTGACTTCACTGCAGTGCCCAGGGACAAAACCGACATCTGAGTAACACATTAATATGACACATTTCTCTGGCCTGTTGGGTTAATCACACCCCTACACATCTATCCATAAGAGACTTTCAAGGACACTGTGATCGCATGTTTCTAATAGCTTCAGGGTAAGGTTTTGACATCTCTTTCAATGTTTGGATTAATGAGCTAATTTCACAAGCCCAGCCTTTATTCCCTGCACTGGCTAAATAATTCACATATCTGCCAGCTATCACCACAAACCAGCAATTTCAATCATCCATTTACATGTGTGTTTAATTAGATGTCCTGTTACAGAGGTTTTAATTACACAAGATGCTCTTAATAGGGACACCTGTTTAATCTTTACTCACACTTCCTATGGTACTGCTTCAAAACTTGGTTAGTATATAAAAAGTGAGGCAAGGAAATTGGATTTAAAGTTGGCTGTTACTAGTAGCAGCTAGTCAGATTGATTCATATTCACTTTTTCTCAGATACAGACGTTAGTTTCTTTATATGCAGCTAGATCTGTGTTATTGATACCTATTCCAGTCTGTAATTTGTTTATAAATGTATAAAAGTGTAGCGCTACCCCCGCAGGAGCCGCTGGTTGTTTGTGGGATCGGCGTATTGAGTTACCTTGCAGGGTGTCTAGGGGTGATACTAGTGAGTTGAGGCAATGAGCGAAGGTCCAGTCATCAATTGGATTTTCTTCAATGCTTTATTCCAAGGCCCAACATGGCCAACATCAACATAAGACAAGACAGGAAAGGTTGATGAAGCATGAGAACAACTTTAGTATCAGGCCTTGGATATGAAAAAGAGCAGTCCCGCTCTTAGTAATAATGAGATCAGTTCGTCGCCACTCTAGCCAGAGTGGGTAAAGTGCCCCCGGACAGACTTCTGCCACAAGCCTGGCAGCAGAAGTGTCACTTGCAAATCGCTGGGAGGAACAGACCTCTGCCACAGGCCTGACTCTGGACCTCTGCCACAGGCCTAGCGATTCAGGGTGCAATAATTGGATTGAGCGAATCCTCCCAGTAAATTCAGTTAAGGCCACCAGTAGACAGCTGCAATATACCTGTCAGTATCGTGGTGACCAGATCCCCGATGGTTCGTTCAGGCCTCCTGGATAACCTCTCTCCGGGTTCTCCCTTAGCCGATTCCCCACCGCACAGCTCTCAGCTTAGGATCCTCTTAGCAAAGGTTGGGACCCAGCAAGTCGCTGGGGTCCCTTTCCGCATCAGGATGGAGCTCCGCATGGTGCACAACTCCGGCCAGGTAGGCCATGGTGGCAGGGTCCATGGATGCGCGCACCCTGAAGGTGGATGCCGCCCCTGGAACTCAGACCCCACGAAAAGGACCTAGAATCAATGGCGTCTGCCCCAGATATACCCTTCCCCAGCACGCCCAGTAAGGGAAAAACTCCTCTAATTGGCTGCTGGGCAAAAGTGGCTCCGCCAGAACCCCTCTAGCGCCAACTGCCGCCCAGAGGTGGAAACGCACCCCTGAAACGCAGACTGACCTACAAGCCAGTTCTGAAAGGACAGCAGCCCTGCAATTTAACAAATTGTGAATGGGAGCAAAATAACTCTCCCATTCCCCACTAACTTTAGCGTAGTGCCCATACTAAAAGTAAGGGGGCCCAACAAAAAAAATTCCCAGCACCATGCCCCATACTGGCGAGATCGAGATATAGATATATATATATATATATATATATATATATATATATATATATATGGTGGCTCTTCATCCCAGGTGACATTGTTCAGCTTTTTAATACTGTAATAGTCAGATACAATTACAGTATTAAAAAATGGGGTTTAAATTAAACCATGTATCAAATAAAAGCCTATACATTAATATTAATGTAGAACCAACAAGTTACACAGCACTATATACATATATACATATATATTGTACATTAACATCAGCCCCTGCCCTCAAGAAGCTTACAGTATAAGGCACCTAACTCACATGTATACATACATACTAGGGACAATTTAATTACAGTGCTAATTAACCACTTAAAGACCGCCTACCGCATACATACTGTGACATGGTGGCTCTATTGTGCAAAATCGAATACCTGTACATCATTTTGTGCAATAGATACCCCCATTAGACAGAGGGGGAGCCAATCGGTGGGTCTCTTGGTTCTCCCGCGATCGTTCCCCATTGAGGCAGGATGGCGATCTGCCTATGTAAACAAGGCAGATTGCCGTTCTGACAGGGGAGGACACAGAGATCTTCTGTTCCTGCTAAGCTCTGTGTTCCCCCAGTTAGTCCATCCCCCACACAGTTAGCAAGCACCTCCTAGGCACACACTTAACCCTTTGATTGCCCCTGATGTTAACCCCTTCCCTGCCAGTGTCATTAGTACAGTAACAGTGCATATTTTTAGCACTGATTACTGTAATAATGTCACTGGTCCGCAAAAAAGTGTCAGGTCTCTGATTTGCCCGCCACTGTGTTACAGTCCCACTAAAAATCACTGATCGCCACCAATAATAGTAAAAAAAAATGCCATAAAAATATCTTATAGTTTGTAGATGCTATAACTTTTGCGCAAACCAATCAATATACGCTTATTGGGATTTTTTTTACCAAAAATAAGCAGCCAAATACATATTGGCCTAAATTGATGAAGAAATTAGATTTTTATTGGGTATGTTTTATAGCAGAAAGTAAAAAATATAGTTTTATTTTCAAAATTGTCTCTTTTTTTGTTTACAGTGCAAAGAATATAAACCTCAGAGGTGATCAGATACCACCAAAAGAAAGCTCTATTTGTGGGCAAAAGAGGACAATTTTATTTGTGTAAAGCGTTGCACGACCGCACACTTGTCAGTTAAAGTAATGCAGTGCTGTATTGCAAATATTGGCTTGGTCATTAATGGTGTACAACCTCCTGGGGCTAAAGGATTAACCTACCAGTATGTTTTTGGAGTGTTGGAGGAAACCCACATGAACAAGGAGAATGCAATCTCCAGGCAGGTAGTACTGAGGTTTGGATTCAAAGCAATGACCCTAGTGCTGTCAACCAGAAATGCTAACCACTATGCCACTTCTGTCCATATATACCACTGAGTACTTCAAGTTACTAATCCATCAGACCGTTTTCATCGGATGAACTGATCGTGTGTACCGATGAAAACGGTCTGATGGATTTTTTCATCAGATATCCGATGAAGCTGACTTTCATCAGTCTTGCCTACACACCATCAGTTAAAAAAAACTATCGTGTCAGAACGTGGTGACGTAAAACACAACGACGTGCTGAGAAAAATTAAGTTCAATGCTTCCGAGCATGCGTCGACTTGATTCTGAGCATGCGTTGATTTTTAACCAATGGATTTCCCCACAGACGATCGTTTTTTTCTATCGTTTTTTTAACCATCAGATCATTTTAAAACAGGTTCTAAGGGCCAGATTCACAGTCGAGATACGACGGAGTATCTCAGATACTCCGTTGTATCTCTCAGAGTATCTATGCCAGTGTTTCTCAACTCCAGTCCTCAAGGCGCCCCAACAGGTCATGTTTTCAGGATTTCCCTCAGATGAAATGGCTGTGTTAATTACTAAGGCAGTGAAACTGATCAAATCACCTGTGCAAAATGATGGAAAGCCTGAAAACATGACCTGTTGGGGCGCCTCGAGGACTGGAGTTGAGAAACATTGATCTATGCGACTGATTCATAGAATCAGTTACGCATAGATTTCCATAAGATCCGACAGGTGTAATTGTTTTACATTGTCGGATCTTAGGATGCAGTACCGCGGCCGCCGCTGAGGGGAGTTTGCGTCGTAAACCAGCGTTGGGTATGCAAATTAGGAGTTACGGTGATCCACGACGGTTTTTCGCTACGTCGCCGCTAGTCTAGTTTCCCGTCGCAAAGTTAGGCGTCGTTTTTGGTGCCTTAACTTTAGTCAGCAAACGTATTGCTGTCTGAAGTATGGCTGTCGTTCCCGCGTCAAAATTAAAAATTTCACGTCGTTTGCGTAACACGTCCGGGAATACGTAATTGCGCTACGCGCGTCGCCGTTCGAAAAAACTGACGTCACTTCGCGCAAAGCACGGCGGGAGTTACGAAACGGAGCATGCGCAGTAGGTCCGGCGCGGGAGCACGCCTAATTTAAATGGCACACGCCCATTTAAATTACGCGGGCTTACGCTGGAGGCCACCGGCGTAGTTTTCAACGCAAGTGCAAGTGCAAGTGCAAACTTGTCTATGTGAATCTGGCCCTAAGTTTTTTCACCGATGGGAAAAAAAACGATGGGGCCCACACACGATCGGTTCGTCAGACGAACCGATCGTGTGTACGCAGGATTACTGTAAATGTAAACATCGCATTTTGAAATCCTATAAGAAAATAACAGAAAGGGTATTGTAGTAAATTTTTACATTTTTAAACTGACTTTAAAAAGTAGCATCATTGGAAAATACATACAGCTTTAAGTATCATATTCAGTTTAGCATTCATACAAAAAACGTAAATAATTTAAACAATTAAAAAAACTTTGGAACATTTTTGTACCCAATTTTTTTTTCTCCTTTTTTTTTTCCAAATGTTTTTTTTTTATATTGTTGTTTTTTTGGATTTTTTTTTTTTTAGGTTTCTGGTAACAGGACACACATTTGCATCCCCATACCTTTTTTTCATCATGGGTGTGAGCACAGTGGCAAAAATAACCTGGAAAATCTTCTTTGGGAGTAGTTACGTAATGTTGTTATGTCTCAGTCAACAGAAGATATGTGGGACGTGGTTGCGGATTCATTTTGTGAGAAGATTCAGTTTCCCAATTGCATTGGAGCCTTGGATGGAAGACATGTTTGCGTGAAAATGCCACTCAAGTCCATTTAAAGGTATTTACATTTTAATTAATACTTTTTCTTGGCTTGCTATGTGTTCCATAATTTTCTATAAGATAAGGAGAGACGCTCCTGTGAACCTGCTCCACCAAACCCTGCTCAGGATGTTTATGGACTTACATTCCACTACACAGGTCATGAGCATTAAAAATCAATTCACAGATTTCTTTAAGTCCCCGGAGTGTGCAGTATCCTGGCAGGATCAATATGTGTAGGCGAATGTAGCCTAATATCCATTGGCTTTGCATTTTCTCAGCTGTCCTTTTACTCAAATTAATAAAGATCTGTTTTGAATAAAGTTTTTCAAACATCTCTTTTATGTTTTTTTTTTCCCTTGAAACAAAATTGTGATGTTTTTGTTTTCTTCTGTGGGAGGTAAAACTACCATTCTACATGTAAATGGATGCCCTTGACCCTGTATACAAGAAAAAGTGTGTTTTCACTGTGGGTGGTAAAGTTCAAGAAAAAGTGATGTGTTTGTGTAATTTGTAATTAAACAAATAACACAACAGTATGTCTTTGAAAAACTTTTTTTTTTGTAATAAAGGGGTTGTAAAGGTTCGTTTTTTATTTTCTAAATAGGTTCCTTTTAGCTAGTGCATTGTTGGTTCACTTACCTTTTCCTTTGAATTCCCTTCTAAATGTTTTTTTTTCTTTGTCTGAATGTCTCGCTTCCTGTTTCTCCTCAGTAAGCTTGCCCCCATCATCCGAGCGGTGGTTAGTCAGCCAGAACAGCTTACTGAACAGCTTACTGAGGTGGAACAGGAAGTGAGAAATTCAGACAAAGAAAACAAAGAAAAAAAACATTTAGAAGGGAGATCTAAGGAAAAGGTTAGTGAACCAACAATGCACTAGCTTAAAGGAACCTAATTAGAAAATAAAAAGCCGAACCTTTACAACCCCTTTAACTGTAATAAACTGATAAATCAACACAACAGCTGTGTCAATCTTTCTGCTCACAAAACCCATTAAGCCCTAAAACATAACTTTTATTTATACTAAAATTCAGCTAAAAATAACGTAGGTTGGCAAAAGGTTAAAAAACATGAACCTGCATACTAGGAGTAAAGAAACTGGTAGAGGTACCCAAAATAGGTTTTTCATGAGGAAATACATTCTCTAATGCCCCGTACACACGATCGGAAATTCTGCCAGCAAAAGTCCAATGTGAGCTTTTGAACGAAAATTCCCACCGTGTGTTTGCTGTCGGAATTTCCACCAGCAAAAGATTAAGAGCTGGTTCTAAAATTTTCCGACGAATCAGATTGTCTGTAGACGTGCAAAATTTCAACGTCTGCTCAGAAACAATTCGATGCATGCTCGGAAACAATATGACGCATGCTCGGAAGCATTGAACTTCATTTTCTCGGCTCGTCGTGGTTGTACGTCACCTCATTCTTGACGGATGAAAGTTCAGAGAACTTTTGTGTGACCGCGTGTATGCAAACCAAGCTCCAGCGGAATTCTGTCAGAAAAACCATCCAAGGTTTGGATGATCCGATCGTGTGTACGCGGCATTATAGTGTAAACAAAAACTAGTCATACTAGTGAGTGCTCCCACACCAGATCAGTTTTAAATTTTACCTTGCATCTCCTGATAATATAAAGCACATAAAAAAATGAACACCCCTATCCCAAAACTCAACATGTTTCAACCATCAAACCCCATGAAACCCTATTGGAGCAAATACAGCAATTGAAACAAAAAGAGGGGTTTGGGACTTTAAATGAGGTAGATGGCTAGAAGAAGAGTCAATGTAACAAGACATGTTTTATTCATTAAAAAACATTACATAGGAATATGAGTACATGCATAGTAAATAACCATAACAATCACAAATTATTGACCAGATATTCATAAAAACAATCATAGCAACTTGGAGACGGTATATATATATATATATATATATATATATAAATATAAAAGAGGGGAGAAATTGACTCACATTCCACTAAGCACTTACATGTCAGTTAAGTCTAAACCATGTGAACATGAAAACTGGTTACCACTAACAGCCAAATTTGAAAGGTAATTCCAATACCTATAATTAAATAGCTAGTAATAGTTATGGTATTATTAGTTAGTTATTATTTCAGATTTTAGAATTTTCGGGTTTTCGAATTTCCAATTTATTTATTTTTCAAATTTCCAAATCTTCGATTTTTCCTGAATTTGCGAATTTACATATTTTTTTTTAGAATTTCCGATTTTTTTAGAATTTCAGATTTTTTTTGAATTTCCGATTTTTTACGTATATTTTCCTGAATTTAAGATTATTTTTTGAATTTCCGAATTTAAGATTTTTTTTGAATTAATGATTTTTATTAGAATTTACAAATCTTTTTAAAATTTAAGAATTTCTGAATATTTGGATTTACGTATTTTTTAGAATTTAATAATTTTTGAATATACGAAGACTCGAAAAGTTTGTTAAGCAGGTTTTCGTTTGGATATTTCCGAATCAACAAATTTGTCTAAATTTATTATAAAACTAATTTGTAACGAAACGAATTGCACATGTCTAAAAAAAATTGGTGAGCCTATCACACAAGCAGGAAATTACCGTTAAAAATTGCTGATTGCCGCCATTACTAGTAAAAAAAAAATATTAATAAAAATGACATAAAACTATCCCCTATTTTGTAAACGCTATAATTTTTGCGCAAACCAATCAATAAACGCTTACTGTGATTTTTTTTTTCCAAAAAATATGTAGAAGAATACGTATCGGCCTAAACTGAGGAAAAAAAATGTTTTTTATAGATTTTTGGGGGATATTTATTACAGCAAAAAGTAAAAAATATTATTTTTTTTCAAAATTGTCGCCCTATTTTTGTTTATAGCGCAAAAACTAAAAACCGCAGAGGTGATCAAATACCACCAAAATAAAGATCTGTTTGTGGGAAAAAAAGGACGCCAATTTTGTTTGGGACCACGTCGCACGACCGCGCAATTGTCAGTTAAAGCGACGCAATGCCGAATCGCAAAAAGTGGCCTGGTCTTTGACCAGCAATATGGTCCGGGGCTTAAGTGGTTGAATAAACTTTTTTGAGACAACAGGTAAAAACTGAGACAACAGTTGAAACAACAAGGTGAAGGTTTTCAATATAAAAATTAAGGTGGTGATATACTGGAAAAGGAAATGTATAACCCTAAAAAGTACATGGTGGGGGGATTGGGAGGGATTATCTGTAGCATATGGATAGGTATGAAGAAGGAGCCAGGCATGGAGAAGTTTCAGAATGGGTGTAGAAGGTGCACATTGGGTGTAGGAGAAAGGGGAACATGCCACAGTGAACGAGGGGTACATGGTTGGACCAGGATGATCAGTGCATGGAAAGCGAAAGGGGCTCCTAAAATAAAAAAAATTGTAAAAATAATTGTGTACTGTGTGTATATATATATATATATATATATATATATATATATATATATATACACACATACTCAACGGACACTTTATTAGGTCCACCTTGCTAGTACCAAGTTGGACCCCCTTTTGCCTTCAGAACTTCATTGCATAGATTCAACAAGGTGTTTCAAACATTCCTTAGAGATTTTGGTCCATAGTGACATGATAGCATCACGCAGTTGCTGCAGATTTGTTGGCTGCACATTCATGATGCGAATCTCTCATTCCACCACATCTCAAAATTGCTCTATTGGATTGAGATCTGGTGACTGTGGAGGCCATTATAGTACAGTGATCTCATTGTCATGTTCAAGAAACCAGTAGTGAGAAGATGAGCTTTGTGACTTGGTGCTGGAAGGAGCCATCAGAAGATGTGTACACTGTAGCCATAAATGGATGGACATGGTCAGCAACAATACTCAGGTAGGCCGTGGTGTTTAAACAATTGGTACTAAGGAGCCCAAAGTGTGCCAAGAAAATACCCCCTCACACTATAACACCACCACCGCCAACATTAACACAAGGCAGGATGGATCCATGCTTTATTTTGCTTATGCCAAATTCTGACCCTACCATCTGAATGTTGCAGCTGAAATCGAGACTGTTTCATAAACTGTTTATGGGCTGTGATCAGTGGCGATCCCTGGGATCACCGCTGTTCACTGCTTCATAAACGGACACCTTAATCTTTGCTGAGGAAGAAGAAAACTTTTTTTTCTTAAGTTTGTACAGTATCATTCCTGAACAGAATCTTATCCTGTAACATTTATTATAAGTGGTGTGGCCTTGTTTTGCCCTGAGTCCTTTACGGTTTATTTCTTCTCATCAGATCCTGCAAAGAGAGCTGGCATAGGAAGTAAAATAAAGGTAGGAAATGTTCTTTCTAGTAACAATGTCAGCAATTAAAGCTGTATCTTTTGGTGCATGTGACTTAGGGTCTTGGGGGAGGTTAGCGAGTTTCTTCAAGTTTTTCCAACATTCATTAAAATAAATAGGTCATTGTAAAAAAAATAAGTATACTTCAAAGTTAGTACCATACAAATATGCAGGTAGTGACCCAGATCAGCCTAAGACGATTTAAACAGTCACAGTTTTTTAGTTATTATCACAACCTCAACTATTGTAAACACATTCAGCTTGCAGTAGGTGTTCTCTGGTTTGTATTGGGACGTGCTTTGAGACAATTGGGCTTCAGTTATGAAAATCTTAATTTAACAAAACTATTTTTTAACTATTATAAATACTGGATCTGTGATGATTTCAGCCTCTTGTAATATCATGTACAGCAGCACTCAGTCTATGTGTCCTAAATTCCCGTGTGCCAACAAGGAACATGGTGACAAATTAACCACTTCATGCCCTTAGGACGTACCCGTACGTCCTTGGGTTGAAGTGGTTATACCGGGAGCATCCCAAGAACAAAATTTGGGTCGTGATGGGCTTTACTGAAGAAATTATTAATTGGCTATAAAGCGGCTCGGATCACTTCTACAGGAAAGCCCTTCACCTGCCACAAATTTTGATACCGGGATGATGGCTGCAGCTGGATGGTGAGCATGATGACATCATTAACCATTTCATACCCTTAAAGTGGTGTTCCAGCTGAAATTTTTATTTTTTAAAGTCAGCCGCTGTAGCGTATTTGGAGATGAAATCTCTTTTCTTCTAGACGTAAAGAGTGCCCCCTTGTCCTCTGTGATGACCTTAAAGTGAATAACTCATTACCAAGTTCACTATATGGACCCCTTATACGTATATTTGTACATGTTGATCATATCCCCCCTTATTCTCCTCTTCTCAAGAGTGAATCGATTTAGTTCTTCTAGTCTTTCCTCATAGCTGAGCTCCTCCATGCCTCTTATCAGTTTGGTTGCCCTTCTCTGTATTTTCTCCAGTTCCCTGATATTAGTAGTGGCCCATACATTGTGAGCGCACAGGCGCTGCCCCCCCCAGCACCTCCACTGCCCTCCCTATCCATGTCCCCCCCCTTTCAGGACGCCGGACACATGGATTCCTATGGTGGGGGTGGGCGAGGGTGTGTTTTTTGAAGCATCTGATTAGCGACAGAGGCTCTAATAGGCTTCAGAATAGGGTGGGCTTGGGGCGCAGAGAATGTGCCCTGATCCCACCCAATTTTGTGACCATAGCGAATTAATTTATACTGTTTTCACACTACGGTGCCTCCCCACCAATCAGGAGGCAGGTCAGTGAGACCTGTTTCCCGTTTGGCCAAGATGGCAGGATGCCTAGCATTGTGGAATATGAGGAAGTGGGGATGGACCAACAGCTGCCGCTGCCCAGAGGACACAGGAGAACACAACTAGTGAGGAGAGGAGGACAAGTGACCGACCTGGGGGGCTAGTTGGCTGACAATGCCGCCCCTGGTGTGGGTGGGTTGCATCAGTGTCGCGCCGCCAGTAGGGCTGGTTGTTTCCCGCCCCCCCAGAAGAAAAGCCCACCAGCCGCCACTGCCTGGTATCCTTTTTGAGAACTGGTGCTCAAAACGTAACTGCATATTCCAGATGAGGTCTTACTAATGATTTGTGCTTACTCGGAATAACATCATATTTTACATTGTATCAACATATGGGTATTATATTGTGTTTGTTTTGCACTAAAATTCATTAACCACTTAAGGACTGAGCCTGTTTTTCAGACTCGATGTTTACAAGTTTAAAACAGTTTTTTTGCTAGAAAATTACTTAGAACCCCCAAACATTATATAAATTTGTTTCTAGCACCCTAGAGAATAAAATGGCGGTCATTGCAATACTTTTTGTCACACTGTATTTGCGCAGCGGTCTTACAAGCGCACTTTTTTTGAAAAAAAAAAAACACTTTTTTTAATTAAAAAATAAGACAACACTAAAGTTAACCCAATTTTTTCTTATATTGTGAAACATAATGTTACGCCAAGTAAAATGATACCCAACATGTCATGCTTCAAAATTGCGCTCGTGGAATGGTGTCAAACTTTTACCCTTAAAAATCTCCATAGGCGACGTTTAAAAAATTCTATAGGTTTCATCTTTTGAGTTACAGAGTAGGTCTAGGGCTAAAATTATTGCTCTCGCTCTAACGATCGTGGCGATACTTCACTTGTGCGGTTTGAACACCGTTTTCATATGTGGGCTCTACTCATGTATGCATTCGCTTCTGCGCGCAAGCTCGTCAGGACGGGGCACTTAAAAAATATATTTTTTGGTTTTCTTATTTATTTTAATTGATTTTATTTATTTTTACGCTGTTGACAAAAAAAAAAAAATGGGTCACTTTTATTCCTATTACAAGGAATGTAAACATCCCTTGTAATAGAAAAAAGCATGACAGGTCCTCTTAAATATGAGATCTGGGCTCAAAAAGACCTCAGATCTCATATTTAGACTAAAATGCAAAAAAAAACAAAAAAAAAACTGTCTTTTAATAAAATGACATAAAAAAAATGTGCCTTTGAGAAACATGGGCGGAAGTGACGTTTTGCCGTTGCTTCCGCCCTGCTATGCTATGGAGACAGGTGGGGGCCATCTTGCCCTCACTCGTATCCACACACAGCAGCGTGAAGGACTCGATTGCCTCCGCCGCTGCCAACGGCTCTGGTAAGTGGCGGAGGGTGCGGGAGAGCGGCGGGGGGGGGCTTCTCCTGCCGCCGATAACGGTTATCTTGCGGCGAATCCACCGCGGAGACCACCGTTATCGTTTACAGGACCGGCCACGGAAAAGATGAGTATCTCGGTTGTGGCAGCAGCTGCTGCCATTACCAAGATATTCATCTTTAAAGTGATGACGTATATACCCACATCTCACCGACCATAACAGCGACTATCAGAGTCTGGTCCCGATTCACGAAAATCTCCACATCTCACCCCGATCAATCAACATTACCCATCCCCATAGAAACCCTACATCACCTAATAGAGTCATCATCTTATGCAAGCTGGAAACGCAAGGGCATTGCATACTACTATCAGATCTAGTAGATAAGGATAAAATCTAAACGTTTTCCACGCTCCAAATGAAACATCATCTCCCACATTCTGATAGGTTCTTATATATACGCACCCAACACTGCCTTGCTTCACTCAAAACTTGGACATGGAAACTCCCCCAAATGGCCTGGATCTTCTTTAAATCCCCTACAGCTCATTGGAAAGGCATATCTCTATTCTATTACCTTCTGCACAAAAAAAAAACCTTTACTAGTTTCTACTGCGCTGGGAAAAGGAACTAGGCCAAAACTTCCCACATCTCAAATGGGAAAAGGCTTGCCACTCCACCTATAAAGCAACTTGCTGTTCTTTACTTTGGGAACTTGCGTTTAAATTGACATACCGTTGGTACCTGACCCCAGATAAACTGTCCAAATTTAACACAGCACTGAAGAATTCATGATGGAGAAACTGCGGACAAAAAGGTGACCTACTTCATACATTTTGGAATTGCCCCAAACTCAGGCATTACTGGCACTCAGTTTTCCAATTACTCTCTGACGTCACAAAGCTATCAATAGAGGAAGACCCTTCCTAGCCCTACTATCCCTTGAATTAGAACAGTTCCACAACTCGACAAGGCATGTCATAATACATATACTTTTGGCGGCACGCCTGAGTATTTCCAGGAAGTGGAAGGACCCAGACCCCCCTACGATTGCTGATGTAGTTCGAACCACACATGTGCACTTCACACATGAGACGACCCTAGCACTGAGACTGGGAAGCAAAACAAAAAATATCCAAATGTGGCAACAGTGGATTGAATGGGTCGAATCTCCCAAGCTTGCTAAAATGTTCAACCTTTAACTTTGATAAGGTTACTTTTTTCTAATGTTGTTTTCGGACTGTATGCCCAGAAGTCGCCCTGCGGGGGGAGGAGTCTTTTACCCGAACACAGTCTTGCTTCCTTTTAGGGGTGTTCAGGTGAAGTCGCTCCCCCTCCATCCAAGCATAGATTTATATGACCTCTTCTACCAACCACTGCCTTGGTTATCTACCTTGATCATTAGTCTACTAGCTCTACTGCATTTGCCGCACTACTGATACTGCGGCACATAACAAAATGTTGTTTGTATTTATTATATCTTGTATTGTTGAATATGTTCCTTAAAAAAGAACATTTACATGTATTTACAACTATGTTTCATCTGAAATATATCAATAAAAACTTATTGAGGGGGACAAAAAAAAAATGATGACATATTTGTACGTGAGCCGGTCCTTAAGTGGTTGAAATTTATTTTTTCCTGAAAAATTATGTCTGCACAAATATCGTGTGACATGAAAAAAATCATCAATTACCATTTTATTCTCCAGGGACAATGATTTAAAAATATATATAATGTTTGGGGGTTCTAAGTCATTTTCTAGCAAAAAAATGCTGATCTTTACATGTATGTGAGACATGTCACAATTGGCCCAGTTTTGAAGTGGTTAGAGAAGAGATGAGAGAAAACCTCATCAGTCTGTTGGTGCTTCTTCACTGTCCAGTCCCAGGTTGGGACTACAGATGTGACCCGGTTATGTAACTACAACAGAGAAAAGTCAAGTCACCAGGCTGACTGTTTTACGTGTGAGGGCTGTGTGAATCTCATAATTAGATAGACGAAAGTACAAATCCTTTGCAGCTAAGCATTCAGACTGGTATTTGATCTGACTTGCAGGGGATCCATTAACAGATCCCTTGATGAATCGTAACCCAAAATAATGGATGTGACTTTAGATACATGTTAGGTCTATAGGCAGGCGAATGTAAAATAACGATCCATCATGTTTGGATTCTAAAAAAGCGAAAACAAAGTTTTTTTTTTAAACCTAGATGTATTTGAGGTAACTGGATCTAAACAGAGGCATGCCCTTTTACTTGCCCATAGACCAATGGCTAGTACACACGATCGGTTTTCCTGGCAGTTAAAAGTCCGCCGAGAAAGCCGAGGGGAAAACCGAGAACCTGCTCAGTAACTTTTTCCCTCTACACACGACCGGGTTTCCTGACAGGAAAACTGCCATGAGAGCTTTGGTCGGGAAACCCGGCCGTGTGTATGCTTCACCGCAGTGTTTCCCGTAGGACTGCTGCCTTAAAAAACGCCGGGAAAAAAGAGAGCTGGTTCTCTTTTTTTCCCTGCAGTTTTCCTGTCGGGAAAACTGTGATGGAGTATATACACGGCCGGGATTCCCATCCAAAAGCTCTCGTGGCAGTTTTCCCAACAGGAAAACCGGTCGTGTGTATGAGGCATAAAACTGAGCTTCTGATGAGATCCACCTAAAAACTGACAGGCATATTTGATCAGCCCATTTGTGTAAAAGGACCCTAAGGTAGCTCAAAAATATGTGTTCCATCTGTGCATTCAACTGTTTGCTTGGAGTTTAGCTTTGAACTTTAATTTTCCACAACTGTGATTTCTCCCATATAGGCCTGAACTCGACCTTCTAATGAAACAAGCTCTGTGTGGCGAATCCAAGCAGCTGAACTGCAACAGCATAAAGAAACATGGAAATTCACAAAGAAATCTTGTAAGGTGCAATTGAAGGCTGTTGTTGATTTTATGTTATTGATTGTATGTTTTCAGCAAATTAAGGTGGCCAGCAATAGATGGGTCACTGGTATCATTGATCGGCTCTACACAGTGTTATTGCAGTTGTGTTCGGATCGCACTGACATGTGTAGAAGGTGATATTCATTTGTATTTGTTGCACAGTTTATTACAAATTGTGGGCACGTTGCAGTGATTTGGATTGGAATAGGACCAGCTTCAACTTAAAACGGGGGTTCTGCGGGAATTCGTTTTTTTTTTAGATGCTTCTGGCGCTGTTAACATAGTTAATCGAGTATTCACGTGTCCTAATTTCATAGCCCCCCGCATTGTCATTCTGCCGCAAAAGATGATTTATAAAAATATTAGATGAACGCTTCCATCTTGCTTGTGGGCACTCTGAAGCCCACAAGCAAATCCTTCCAAGATTTGCTCTATATGCAGTCTTAATCGTCTCCTGGAAAGCATGAAGCTGAGCTCCCAGGAGACATTGCTAAATCGTCCCAAGAAGCACTGCGGCACAGAGAGACAAAGCGACACGCCCCCTCCTGTGGGAGGAGAACCAGGAAGTGACTGCTAGACACTGTATATACAAGGTATTTGATTAATATTGGAAAGAATGGATAGCGATTTGTTGCTATGCACACCAAGATAGTGAGATTAAACATTAGATATGATTTAGGGTAAACCTTCGCTTTAATCTCATTTAAGAACCCAGAAGGCAAACCTCTACATAGGTTCTGTTCCACTGCCTGGAATCTTCACTCAGGCCAGTGACAGTGATCTCTGTATGGGTGGGACCACTGTACAGATCTAATGACTCATGGCTTGTTTTTTTGACATTAGTGCAGAATAGAAAAGTAGGAATGTCTTCTCAGGACGAAATTTTTTCAATCACATCTTGAAAGCGTCTGAAAGAAAACACTGTCTGTTGCCTCAAGAACAGTTTCCCTCTTTTAGGCCCCGTACACACGACCAAACATGTCTGCTGAAACTGGTCCGCGGGCCAGTTTCAGCAGACATGTTCGGTCGTGTGTAGGACCGAGCGGACAGAATTCCAGCAAACATTTGCCCGCCGGGCCTTTTCCCAGCGGACAAATATTCCTGGACTTGTTTTTAAACAGTCCGCTGGAATCCTGCCCGCTCGGACATGTTCGGTCGTCTGTACAGACCTATCATACATGTCCGAGCGCCCGCCATCCCTCGCATGCGTCGAATGACTTCGACGCATGCGTGGAAGAATTTAACTGGCAGGCCCGCCCACGTCGCCGCGTCATCGTCGCGGCGACGCCGCGGACACGCCCCGCGTATTGTTTACGCGCGGATTTCTGTACGATGGTTAGTACAGCCATCGTACAGAAATCCCCGGGCAGACATGTACGGTGAAAACGGTCCGGCGGACCGGTTTCATCGTACATGTTTGCCCGTGTGTACACGGCCTAATGTCTAATATACTCTGAAAACATTTGTTTGTTTGGTTTCTATTAGCAACTACTTTCTTTTTTCAGATTATTTTAAGTACAATAAAGCGACACCAAATGTGCAGTTTGCTCTAAAACTATATTTTGTGGGTAAGTGTAGTGACCTTTAATTTGGGGTCCCACCTAGATGGTGGCTGGGTAACAATTTCCTATCACTGTTGCGTGTTTACCTATGGGTATTTAATCACTGATGGATGAAGTTATTGGGTTCATTCTGTTGGGTCCCCCAGGTAAAGGAGGTTAAGGCAGAACCCTTCTTACATGGCCTAGGCGCAATCACTGGACTGGACCTACGTTTTAATGATAAATAATACAGGTTTGTAATCTTTAGAATATATTCTATTTTTCCAATTATCTCATGAGATGCTGAAAATGTTAGTTCACTATCACCTCATGAGTTATTTATCTCACAAACCAAAAACATGAGGTAAATACCCCATAAAATGGTGTTAAAGTCAATTCACTAAAGGAAATAAATAAATGTGTGAGTTAAATAAGTACTGGTCCAGTTGTGAGGTATTTAAGGAACGTAAAAATATATTATTTAATTTGGAGTCGTCTCTTTTTTTTTTTAATCAGTTCTCTCAATGGTAATGCATAGAAACCTAAATATGGAAAAACACAGAATCCTCAGGCTGATTTACTTAACCAGTTGTCTACCGCCCGCTGTCATATGACAGCGGGACGAAGACTCTCTCGTTCTGGGAGGAAGTCATATGACGTCCTCGCCTTCCCGAGCCACTAGGGCGTGCACCCTCTGCGTCACTGGGAACTCGATGCGCGCGCCCTGTCGGCCGCGATGTCCGCCGGGCACCCGCAATTGCCCAGTTACTGAGCAGGACCGTGGATCTCTGTGTGTAAAGAGACCCTGGAGAATAAAATATTTGTAGTTGCAATTTTTATGTCACTTAACATTAGCACATGTTTATTTTTTTCAGTTAAAAATACATAAAAGTTAATTTTAGTGAAAAAAACACAATATAATACCCCATTTTTGGAAAAATGGTGTGGTTGCTTTGAGTAAATAGATACCAAACATGTCAAGCCTTAAAATTGCACACACCCCTAAAACAGGGATAAAATTTTGTAACCAAAATTGTCCATAGGCAACACTTTAAAAGCCTTTATAGGTGATCAGTTTAGAGTTGGCAATGAATTATTGCCCTAGAATTATTGCTCCCACTCTGATGTGTGCAGCGATACCTATAATGTTTAACAAAATCGCACTAGACGTGCATTTTCATATGTATGTGTTCATGGGGTCTTTAACTTTTTTTTGTATTTCTTTTCATCTATTATTTGTTTTATTTTTTTGTTTACACTTAATATATTTGTCATCATGTAGGGGGCTGATAAGTTCCCTATGTGATAGAATTTATGTAGGGACAGATTCTCTTAAAAGAGATATCAGGGGTCTCCCTAATGTTTACCCAGCACTTCCCTGCATCAGATACTTGATTAGTGGCTTCCATGGCCAGCTCTGTCTAGGAATGATCTCTGGAGAGAGATTTTAGAGAGCGATGTTCTCCGCCGCTTTCGGGTATGGGCTGCGGGACTGGGCTTTCCTATTTGATTAACAGGCTTCCGACAGGCTTCTGACAGTCGCATACAGCGCGTCACGATTTTCCGAAAGTAGCCGAAAGTCGGTGCGCAGGCGTCGTATAGAGCCGCACCGACGTTCGGCTTCTTTCGGCTACTCGTGACGCGATGGATGCGACCGTCGGAAGTCTGTCAGAAGACTGTCAATCAAATAGGAACGCCCAGTCCCGAAGACCATACCCGGAAGCGGCGGAGAAGATTTATCTCTAAAACGGTAAGTACTGCTTCGTTTTTAAAAAAAACACCCGATTCTGCTGCCCAAAATGTTAAAAAAAAAATTTCGGGTGAACTCCCGCTTTAAATTTTGGGTTATCCCCAGAAAAGTATTAGAGGAGAAATCTTCCAATGGGGACACTAGTTCTGGTGACCTGGGGGTTCCCAACAGATTCTTTTAATTTGTAGGGATTTCCTCTTACTTCAAATGTTGGGTATGGGACAAAAGTGAAGGGAAATCTCCCGAATGGCAACATTGTCTTTTTTATTGGTGGATGAAGGGTATTAACTGTATATGTGTGTGGTTTTTATACTATTTACATTCAATATTTGACATTTATAAAGATATTTTGTATTTAGTTAATTTTACTTAGTTGTTTTTGATACACCATGTATGTCCTGTGAAATATTCTCCAGAGATCATTCCTAGACAGAGCTGGCCATGGAAGCCACTAATCAAGTATCTGATGCAGGGAAGTGCTGGGTAAACATTAGGGAGACCCCTGATATCTCTTTTAAGAGAATCTGTCCCTACATGAATTCTATCACATAGGGAACTTATCAGCCCCCTACACGATGACAAATAAATTAAGTGTAAACAAAAAAATAAAACAAATAATAGATGAAAAGAAATACAAAAAAAAGTTAAAGGCCCCATGAACACGTCTAGTGCGATTTTGTTAAACATTATAGGCAGAGTTTTTTTTCTCAGAAAATAGGTGCAGGAACTCAACCACGACCCCGTTCAGATTTCACAAACAGTAGAAGGGTATTAAAGGGGCATTAAATACCAGGATTGCATTACATACAGAGTGCAGAGTTCAGGGGGGTTACACACAGAGTGCAGAGCTGTCACTTGTAAACACAGAAACCAGACTTCTGTGTTTACAAGTGATTGTGGTGAGCAGGCACCAAAGGGTCTGAGCCAAAGGTGGTGGAACTGAGTTCCCTCAAGTTCCCCCTGAAAAAAAGCCCTGATTATAGGTATCGCTGCACACGTCAGAGTGGGAGCAATAATTCTAGGGCAATTATTCACTGCCAACTCTAAACTGATAACCTAAAAAGGCTTTTAAAATGTTGCCTATGGACAATTTTGGTTACAAAAGTTTATCCCTGTTTTAGGGGTGGGTGTAATTTTAAGGCTTGACATGTTTTACCAAAAATGGGGTATTATATTGTGTTTGTTTTCACTAAAATAAACTTTCATGTATTTTTAACTGAAAAAAATAAACTTGTGCTAATGTTAAGTGACATAAAAATTGCAATTACAAATATTTTATTCTCTAGGGTCTCTGTTTTCACTAAATATATTTAAATTGTGGGGGTTGTAAGCAATCTTGAGGCCCAAATTAAAATGTAGAAAAATATTTGTGTCGGAGTGTGATGGCTCAAAGCATCTGTTTGAGCAGAAAAAGAGACGTAGGGTGAATTACCTCCAAATGAGTCAACAATTGACTAATATATTACTTGACCCTTTTCAATATTTTACTAGAATAACATTCAATGTTTGATGCTGGTTGATGGACAATATCTCTAATGAAAAATGCAACAACCCCAATATATTTCTAGCCAAATATTTTTGCAGTATTGATTTGGCCTACTACCTGGCTAAGGGTTTGCTCAAATGGGTGGCCAAGGGGTGGTAAAAGCAGGTGTTTGCTTGGAGTTTAGCTTTGAACTTTAATTTTCCACAACTGTGGTTTCTCCCATATAGACCTGAACTTGACCTTCTAATGAAACAAGCTCTGTGTGACGAATCCAAGCATCTGAACTGCAACAGCATAAAGAAACATGGAAATTCACAAAGAAATCTTGTAAGGTGCAATTGAAGGCTGTTGTTGATTTTATGTTATTGATTGTATGTTTTCAGCAAATTAAGGTGGCCAGCTATAGATGGGTATCATTGATCGGCTCGACACAGTGTTATTGCAGTTGTGTTTGGATCGCACTGACATGTGTAGAAGGTGATATTCATTTGCATTTGTTGCACAGTTTATTACAAATTGTGGGCACGTTGCAGTGATTTGGATTGGAACAAGGCCAGCTTCAGTCCCTCACTGGGTCTACCACCTGCCCAACTGCCCACCTAAAGAAGGGCATGCAGCTGCTCAGGGCTGCACATATCCTGCGGCTGTGATACTTTTCTACAGCAAAAATGAAGCAGCATTTTACATTCACTGTGAAGTACCACTGCTGAACGCAATTCATTTAAGTGTATGGGGACGCACCATAGCCACATGTACTTGACACAGTTGTAGGTGGTGTGACTTTTACAGGGTTAAAACAGAGAAACCAATCAGTTTCCAGGTTTTATTGTCAAAGCTTAAAGTTGAGTTCCAGCGTTTTTCTTCTTATTTTTAAAAAAAAAACACCTTCCTGTTGTTTCCACCTAATCCTATATCCAACGGGATTAGTAGTGAATGTAGGTTTTTTAAATTATTTTAAAAAAAGACACCTTACCTTGCTGTCCCCACCAAGCATGCTCCCATCTTCAATGTGGGCATCTGAAGCCCACTGGTATCTCCTTCCGAGATACGGCGCAGCTGGCTGTTTCACGCATGTGTATATCATACGAATCAAGACGCAGCGTGGCGAGGCGATGCTTCAAGCAGCGGATGCCCATTGACTCCTGGGATTGATGACACTCATGACTGTGGAAGGTAAGTGAAGGATTAAAACCCTCAAAAAAAGTTTTTTGCACTGCAAATTGTCAGTTAAAGCAATGCAGTGCCGTATAGCAAAACATGGCTTGGTCATTAAGGGGGCAAATCCTTTCGTTCCTTAAGTGCTTTAATCAATATCAATGACATGGTATTGATAAGAGCTATTTTATCTAAGGCAAGTTCCCAAAACATGGCCCCTTTGGGGTACTTGAGGACTGAGTTTGAGAACCACTGCCTTAGGCAACTATGAAGAAACACACCTGTTTCATTATTACATATGATAAGTCCAATATTCTGACATTAAAGTGGATGTAAACCCAAAAACAGGTTATTTACATATCTCGTGCACTAGCTTGCAGACATGCACATCTTCTGTAAAGTGCACAATTCACATCCCCCTCCCTTCTCCTCCTCTCCTCTCCCGTCCAGCTCTCCCAGGATTGGCTGTCTTTCCTGTGATTTGATTAAATGTTTTCAAAATATGGGGTGATCCACAGTTCAGTGTAAACTGCCATCAGAATATACATAGACAAGAAGCTGTGCATGTCTGCAAGCTAGTGCACGAGATATGTAAATAACCTGTCACTCAAGCAAGGACGTTCGTCTTTATCTGGAAGTCTGTTTTATTTCATTGAACAATAAAAAGAGGATTGCTCAGCGCTGGATTAACTATGTGTGGCAAGACTGGGCACAGATGATAGGAAATCTTATTATCTACATTGTGACATAAAAAAAAAAGAATTTGGGTTTACATCCACTTTAACCACTTCCATACCAGGCACTATTGCACCTTCCTGCCTAAGCCAATTTTCAGCTTTCAGCACTGTCGCAATTTGAATGACAATTGCGCGGTCATGCTACACTATACCCAAATGAAATGTTTATCATTTTGTTCCCACAAATAGAGATTTATTTTGGTAGTATTTGATCACCTCTGCGATTTTTATTTCATGCTCAACAACTAAAAAAAGACTGACATTTTTGAAAAAAATTAAGTTTTCATTTTTTTCTGTTAATTTTTTTGGAAATAAGTAAGTTTTCTTCTTCAATTATGGGCACTGATATAGCGGCACTGAAGGGCACCGATAGGCGGCACTGATAGGCGGCACTGGTATGCTGCACTGATGGGCATTCATAGGCGGAACTGATGGGCACTCATAGGCGGCACTGATGGGCACTCATAGGCGGCACTGATGGGCACTCATAAGCGGTACTGGGCACTCTTTGGCGGCACTGATGGGCACTCATGGGTGGCACTTATGGGTGGCACTGATGGGTACTTATTGGTGGCACAGATGGGCACTGATAGGTGGGCACTGGGCATAGATGGGCACTAAGAGGTGCCACTGATGGACACTGGGTGGCATTGATGGACACTGAGGGGTGGGCACCATTTTATCATTTTAGCCAGTGCCTATGTTGCCAGTCAGTGCCCATTTGTGGGCACTGATTGGCATTGATTGTTTTTTTTTATTGGTGTTTTTTTTTTGCACTGGGGGGGCACTGGTTTTTTTTTAGCACTGGGGGGCACTCCCTGGTGGTCCAGTGTTGGCATCCGAGGGGGGGCTGCGCTGATAAACAATCAGCGCGAACCCCCCTTGTCAGGAGAGCCACCGATTTCACAACCACTTCCCGGACGTCAATATGCTATTGGCCGGGCAGGAAGAGGTTAAATAAGGTAGTATGAAGGGTAGTTCCTTATAGAAATCATATTTCAGCTCAACACCAAGACCCCTTTCACACAGGAAGTGCCCGCTGTTCGCACTAAAGTGCCGCTCCTTTAAGCGGTGCTTTAGCACTGTTTTAGCGGTGCTTTTTGCCCGCTAACGGGGCGGTTTTTACAAAAATAAAGGGTAAAAACTCACGTGTTGCTGCGCTTCTGCAGTGCTTTTAAAGTTGCTTTGGAAGCGCTGCTCATTCATTGCAATGGACAGGGCATTTTGGGAGCACTAAATACAGTGCTCCTATCCCGCCCCAGCAATGCTGCTTGTAGGACATTTCGTAACGTCCCGCAAGCGCATGCCCCAGTGTGAAAAGACACACTGCAATGAATGAGAGGCGGTTTTCAGGCGCTTTGCAGAGGCTATTTCTACACTAAAGCGCCTGAAAACCGCCCCAGTGTGAAAGGGGTGTGCCTTATGCTAGATTTACACTTTTTATAATGTATTAACATGCATTTGTTGCGTGATATGCCTGATATAAGAATACCCTCTGTCTGCTTGTACACAGAAAAATACACTACATGCGTTCAATAATTCATTACTTCTGTGGACCCCAAAATCTATGTTGATACAATGCACATGCAGGTTATGTTTTCCATTATACACCGATCGCAATGCCTCTGAGTGGACCTGATTGATATGTATGGCTATTTTGTGTTTGCTGCAGTTACCTTGCAGTAGGTGATTGCGCTATACCATTGGGAACCGCTTAGCTGTAAATGCAGCCTCAATAATAAGTGAGTTTTGTGTGCATTACATACCATATGTAATTTATCCATGGCAAGTGTTATCAGCTTCAACTGACTCAATTCTCTTTTTTCTTCTTGTTGTTCCTTTTTTATTTCCCATGTTACTATCCAAACAATGTCACACAGGCCCAGATTCTCAAAAGAGATACGACGGCGCATCTCCAGATACGCCGTCGTATCTCTGCGTAGCGCCGTCGTATCTATGCGACTGATTCTTAGAATCAGTTACGCATAGATATTCATTAGATCCGACAGGCGTAAGTCTCTTACGCCGTCGGATCTTAACTGCAATTTTTTTTCCCCGCTAGGTGGCGCTTCCGTCGATTTCCCAGTCGAGTATGCAAATTAGCTAGATACGCGAATTCCTGAACGTACGCGCGGCCGACGCAGTAAAGTTACAACGTTTACGTTAGGCTTTTCCCGGCGTAAAGTTGCCCCTGGGTCTATGAGGCGCAGCCAATGTTAAGTATGGCTGTCGTTCTCGCGTCGAAAATTTTAAAATTTACGTTGTTTGCGTAAGTCGTCCGTGAATGGGGCTGGACGTCATTTACGTTCATGTCGAAACCAATGACGTCCTTGCGACGTCATTTGGAGCAATGCACACTGGAATATTTTAGGGACGGCGCATGCGCAGTTCGTTCGACGCGGGGACGTGCTTCATTTAAATGAAACACGCCCCCTACACGCCGAATTTGAATTCCGCCGGTGATTTACACTACGCCGCCGCAACTTTACAGGCAAGTGCTTTGTGAATAAAGCACTTGCCTGAAAAACTTGCGGCGGTGTAACGTAAATGAGATACGTTACTCCCGCATAATTTTGCGCCCATCTACGAGAATCTGGGCCACAGTTCTTTATCTGAAATGTTACGGTGTAGCCGATGTGCTTATAAAAATCTAAAATTCGATTTTTTTTTTTATAATGCATCAATGTATGCTCATCATGGAAAGTTGCATAATACATTTCACATCATTCTTTTAAATTGATTAGAGAAATGTATAAAGAATATAAAAACTGTTGCTGTAAGGTGATATGATTGTTCATTCTTGTTAGTGTATATCTGTTCTGCAGCTATAACTGCTTCATACTTGATTTTCTAAGATGCATTAGAGATATTTATATGCAAAAAGCCATTTTGGGTGGCTGGCGGAAAGTGAAGTCTTTTTTATAAATGGACTCAGCTGATGGGAGATAGGGTTGTCACTAGTCTAAGACATAATTTACTTCCCTTAGCATTTAGGCGATATTACAGACAAGCACTTCTTCTCTTTTGTCTGGGCTGTCAGGGGTACAGTGCTAGATATTATAAATGCTTTCCAAAGCAGCAGCCTGTACTGACAATTTTTAAAATAGCACTGACTTTTTAAAAGTGCAAATTGAGTCAGCACAACTGAAGCAGAATGAACGGGGCTTTGTCTCTATTATACGCTTGTCACAGCTTATATTTTTACTCCTGGCTGATTAGCATCCATGTTATCTTCTAGACTTTCACTCTTTTCATTTTCCCTTTTTTCTGGTATATGCACTTATATATTAGCACTGCAAGAATAAAATACATTTTCTTAGAAACTTTAAAAGTAAAATCATAAATGATGATTTATATGCCTAATTTTAAAGATAAACTCCAGGTTATAAAAAATATAAGCTACTTCTACAAATAAAAAAAAGCTGCTTTGGCAGCAATACTTGCCTTTAACATGGATCTGCCTCTGCAATAACTCTTCTCCACCACTAAATGAGATCAGTCCTCCAGGCTGAATGCTGGCTATCATCATTCAGGACCCGATAGGAGCCAACCAATCAGAGAGAGCTTTGGATTAATTGAGACAATGCAAAGTGTGCCCTAATTGGCATCCGTACCAAGCGAGGGCCCTCCTGTTTTTACAATGCAGCAGGGCAGCCACTCTGCAAGGGAACAAGAAGCTAGTGGAGATCACTGTAGTAGTAAGGCTTAGTACACTGATGTTCAGCCTTTATAGGGGTCTCACAGACATGGCACATACAAACCTACAAAATGAACCAATGTAACTATGTAAAAATGTTCAGAACCAATCTTCAGCTTTAAACGTTTGGTTAGGTGTAACCATAGGTGTGCGCAGCCTATTGCATTAGGGTGTGCACCCCAAAGCTCAAACAGACATGCGTGTGTATGTGTCTGTCTATATATATGTAGCGCCTATGTTCTTTAGGTACTGGTGCTAGTTAAATTCAGAGGGAGATCAGAGTGTAGTTAAACTCTGATCCAAATTGTTATGTGCAAAACAGGGTCTCTGTCTCAGCTGGGCTGTGCTGTGGGCTCATTCTGTTGCGCTGGGGTGTTCTTTCAGCCTCGGTGCTGCAGGTGGCAGCAGTGGAGTCAAGGTTTGGGTGCTCTTTCCCAGCAGCCAATAAGGAGGGTTAGGCCTCGCTGTGCATGCTGGGGAAGGGTATTTATGGGGCAGACGCCATTGGTTCTGGTTCTCCTACGTCCAGTGTGGCACCCACCTTTAGGGTGACCACGTCACGGCGCCCCAGCGTTATGGCCTACCTGGCCAGGGCGTGCGTGCCACACGGTGTTCCTGGTTTCGGGACCATGTTGGCCCGGAGCATCTGAGCAGGGACGGGGACCCAGTGAGCGACTGGGTTCCCACCTTTGAGGATCCCAAGCTGTACTGCTGTTCGGTGGGGAGTCCGTCTGAGGAGCGCCATTGAGAGGCTGGCGGTCCAAAAGGGCCTCGACAAACCACCGGGGATCGAGGTAACCGGACACTGCAGGATTGACCCCCCTGTCAGTTGGTACCTGGGCGACAAGTTGAAGGAGATCCAGGTGTACTTTACCTGAGGAGGATTACCTCTGTGACTACAAATCAGAGAGGGCCTGTGGCAGGGGTGTCTCTCTGAGATTCACCAAGGAGGGTCTGTGGCAGAGACTTTTCCACAAGTTCACCAAGGAGGGTCTGTGGCAGAGACTTTATCCTACAATTGTTCGAGTGATACTCCGGCTGCCAGGTCAGTGAGAGAGGCTTGTCCGGGTACGCTAGACCCACTCACATAGGAGTGGTGCAAAGAGAGTGTTACGCTTGGGAGCAGGACTGTTTCCCGACCACGCCTGAACCTGCCACTCTTCTTCTTCAACTTTACTTTCCTCACCACAAGTTTATTGTTTTTACCTGGCTGGGTAATAAAGAGCACAGCAAAGAGCACCTGTTGTGGGCATTCCTTTACTTCTACCAAATGCAATACGCATCATCCACCCCTAGAAATACGGAGGAGCCATGAGGTAAATGTGCCACCCAGAACAACCAGCAGCTCCTCCGGGGGTAGTGCTACATATATAGCCCTGGCACATTGATCTCCCTGGTGTCAGAGTGAATGAGAAGTGCGTAAGCACTTTTCTTATGGCAAAGCTGGTAAAGGGGAGATCTTTCCCGTCTCCCCGCTTCTACACAGAGTGATTAGGCTAATGTGCAGTTAGTGATTAGGGTGTGCCCAGGCACATCCGGCACACCCTGCACACACACCTATGGGTCTAACAGAATAAGGCCAGCCACACACAGAGCGAATTTCTTTCCCGCCTCCACGATTTGCAGGAAAGAAATTTGCTCAAATCCCCCATCAACACAGACCTCCTCTGCCTTCTTGCTGGGCCATTGTCTTCTCCTTCTCCATTGATGGATTGATCACCTTGGTACATTGAGCCTACCCATACACGGTTCGAATCTCGGCCGGTTCAGCAGATTTGAACCGTTAAATGGCCTGCCTTAGAAAGGGAATTTCAAAGAATATGGATTAACTAAGGGACATAAGGAAACCTTGCATAAGATAAACATGAAAGAAAGGGAACAGAGGGCACACTCTGAAGCATTTGTGTATGAGGTCAAAACATTTCTGGGATGCTAGTTGTAAAGTGTTTTAAGGCAAACCATATTATTTTGATTGTTTTGCAGAAAATGGCAGAACAATTACAAACTGGCATGGAGGAACAAGAACTTCTAGAACTTTTCAGAATTGTGCAGGGAGGCTAGGTATGAGGTTGCTGTAGAGGCCATAGTTGAGAAATGAGAGCATTGACTGGAAATGGGGTGGTCTCTTGTGTTAGGAACATATTATTATTTTATTAAAATGATATACAAGTAGCAGTGGCAGGATTTAGAGAAGATGCAAAGAATACGTCATGAGATAAGTGTTAAACCATGGTAACATGATTTAGAGTTATGTGGAATGACAGTACCATTTACATGAGAACGATTTCAGACAAGGCTTTTAAATGTAGAGTAAAAATAATTGAAGTGAAGTGAATTCATCATGTGAGACAGATCTGGAATATTTAGCTGATCTGTGTTTTATCAGTTCACAAGTGGCATTAGATGCAAAAAAATAAAATGTTTACCAATGGTGGTGCTGAACACAAAGAGCAGTAATGAACAAATGACTAACATTTGTGTATGAGGGAAACCAAGAAAGAAAAGTATCCCAAACGCTAAGAGAATTCAGAATTCAGAAGCTGAGGGTGATCAACTGTGTCAAATGTGGAGGAGAGATCGGGAAGCAAAAGGATAGATGCTGTTTAATATACAATGCGAAAACCAGACTGAAGTGTATCAAATAGCAATTGAGATGTGCGCATTAGGGTTGGTTTGTTTTAAACAAGGTGTTGGAGCAAATTGCATGTTTATAGAAACAGAGAAATAAGACAGTGGATAGATTGTAGGGAAAGGTCAAGAAATGTTTTCTTCAGCAAAGGAAGTGTGATTGCATGTTTAAAGACAGCCGAGAGGGAGAGGTGAAATCGCATGCTCAGCACAGAGTAGACCATAAAGGTCAGAGCAGAGAGGTTGTTGGTAAAATTACTTAAATGGTTCAAAGAACTCAAAAAAAAAGTTACAAGTAACAGCCAGGGGTGGGTTGTTTGATGAATGGTGTTTGTTGCATTATGGTGCTGTGACTTTTTAATTAATAAATAGGAAGACAAATATAGCGGGCGGCTTCTTATAGTTAGGGCCCTTTCACACGGGTGTACCGTATGTCCGCTTTTTCATCCATCCGTGTATGGATGAAAAAGGGACATACATTGGTCCCTATGTGATCGCTGACACTCAATCTCGCCCGGTTCCGCATTCCTCCGATTCTGCAGACGGAGGAAAACCCTATTTTTCCATCTGTCTGCGGATCGGATCAGGTGAACACGGACAGACGGTCCGTGTTCATCGGATCCCCCCATAGAGGAGAGTGGAGAAAAGACAGGGCGGTCCCTGCACAGTGTGCGGGGACCGCCCTTTCATCTGCCAGGTCAGCGGGGATCAACGGAGCGTTCCCCACTGAGCAAGCGGAGGTTCACAGGGCAGATCATCACTGATCCGCCCCGTGTGAAAGGGCTCTTAAAGGCATCCTCTTTGAGCAAAAATTTACCCTACTTAGTTTGTATTTACTGAATGATGACCAGGTTTCCTCTCTGGAAGCTTGCTTATCCATGGTAGACTAGCACAAAGATGGCGTCCCTTATTGTAGGAGGAGACTGTCATTTGGCCTGGGACCCCCTGTTGGACAACATGTCAAAGGGAGCTTTACACTTACCATATTCAAAATTGAGTAAAACAAAAACAATCCTCCATGTCTATCAACTGGTAGACATTTGGAGGACTCATGTGCGTAGGTGCAGTGAGGGCAGCAGTAGTAAAGACACAGAGTCTTGTTGCATATAAACTCAGAACTTGTATTGCAGAGAATGCCAACTATAAACAACCCCAGTGGGAGAGTGCTGCTATGGTAACACTCACAGTTCAGTTCAAGGCAGAGAGGCATTGGGGAAAGATACACAGACAGCCTCTGTCTTCAGAGGGTGGAGGCTACAGCACAGTATTGCAAGTCTCTAGCCTGTCCCTACTCATCTGGAACCTTTCCCTACCACTATCACTTTCCCTGACATGGATGGATGCTCTTTTCCTACTCTAGCCACTTGACAAAAATAAGCACCCAATCCAGGGGCCAGACACTTGAATAGACCATGCTACACCCAAGATGGCTGTCAGAGTCACATGGACAGCCAGCATCTAATCAGGTCACTTCCCCAGTGACTCAGGAATCCATGGAGGAACCATATTTCTCATGACTTCCTCCCCCTCTGCAGTGCCACTGTGGTTGAGTGCCACCTGCAGTGGAGACAGCAGACTGCACCTGCCTACATACATGAAAGAGACTATAACTTTTACTTGCCCAATCACAAGACGTACACAAGAATCAATTATATCTTTATCTCAAAGAGTGTCCTTCACTTCATCAAGTCTCAAAACAAACATAGATCGCCACTCTAGGTGCAGCATAACACACTAAGAACAACAGTTTATTCAGACAACTAACAACTTACATTTAGGAAGTAAAAAAGCACTTGTCCCACCCGCCAGAATCGGAATTGCTGCAGTCTCATGAACATGTTTGAAGTCCAAAGGATCTACTTCTCTTCTCAAACGGACCGCCAATATCTGCTGTATTCCCGAGAGCCAGGAAGCCTCCCAGGCTGTAAGACATCGGACACAGGTAGCCAGGAATGATGTCAGTGCCTAGGGAAGAATGGGGAGTGGTTAACGCATTTCCAGAACCGCCTAGCTCCTTTCTCAAAGCCTCATGCACCCTATGCGATCATGCGAATACTGATTGCTCTCTCAAAATGGCCGATACTTCACCAAGAGAATGGCATTGTAAACTGAAACACTGAGACACTCCTGCAGGATCCAATTCATAAGAATCAAATCTTGCAAGATTTGGACTCGTTCTTTGTCACTAACAACACAGAGGGTATCTCACCTATTTGTCTGTGGAAAACACATAAATATGTAGTCCGAGGAATACTTATCAAACTGAGGACCACAGTAAGAAGTCCCTCACCTTTCGGATTGAACCCTTGCTTTCCAAAATTAGTTTACTGAAACAGGTAAACAGGAAATCCCTAGCTCCTCGCCCCGCAGCCGGCCCATTCACAGAGCGCAGGCCCGATTCATGCATGGGCAGTAGAAAACGACTGTGAAGCACGCTGTTTCACCAGACCTCGAGAACCGATTTAAGAATTGGCTCAGGTGAGGACACCGCTGGATGCCTGGACAGGTAAGTGGCCTAAAAGTTAAAGTCAGCAACTACAGTGTTTGTAGCTGCTAACTTTTCATTTGGAGGGGGGGGGGGGGGGGGTTAAAACTCTGCTTTAAAGTAGAGGAAGAGGCAAAAGTAGAAGAAAAGGCAAAACGTTTTTTCTCCACTTTGAATAGAGTGAAGGAGGTATATAACCTCTGTCAGATTTTTTTTCACATCTGTGTCCCACAGCAGAGATTTCCCTTTTTCCCTTCACTTCCCACCCAATAGCCAAAACTGAAAGTGAGAGTAAATCCCTTCAAAGCGAGGGAATCCCCGTTTTTCATCAAGGTCACCAGAGCCAGTGTCACCATTGGAAGATTTAACCTTTTTTCCTGTTTTGGTGATAACCTAAAGTTTGGGATTCTCTTTCACTTTTACTTTTGGTAAACATGAAAAATAGAATAAATCTTCCTAACGAGGGCACAGACTGCAATAAAAATATGCCTTTAGCTATATTTTAGGGTGCTAGTTTGACAGCTGATCTAAATATTTCTATATTAATATTAATATATTAATATTTCTGATGTTTCCACCACGCCTCTAGTATACTCCTTATTTTTTGATGTTCTATTGACATTGGATGTCAGACAAAATCACTGACAAAGGTATTCATTCATCCTGGAACATCATTTTAGGTAGCCATATCCCTGTAGACTGCATCTGTTTGCTGTTTGCAGCTATTGCTTTCCCAAGTAGATGCTGTATTGCTTCAGGCAATGTCATGAGAGAGCTGAATCATAAGACAATGATAACACTGAAATATTTATCACACTGTGTTATTTCTCCAGCCATGGACGCCATACATAGAACATGCACAGGTGGTATTATTGGCAATCAAAACACAGGAGTCCTAATCTATTAACTTCAATGGACTGAGGAACAGGCTTTTATCTATACAGAGCTTTAACATTGTTCTCCGTGCACCATTTGCAGTGTGGTTATGGTCCTGTCTCTTTCAAATCTCACGGAATATCTTATTGTCATATTTAATTCTCACATAATATCACTTCACTGTATCATTTCTCAAGACAACATTTCCCTGATTTTGTTTGCAATGGGAACATCTTGCCCCTGCTTAAAAGGGTTTGTAAAGGTTCTTTTCTTATTTTCTAACTAGGTTCCTTTAACCTCCCTGGCGGTATGATTCTTTCAGAAAAAAGGTGCTGAAAGCAGTACCATTATTTGCAAGGAAATTTGGCGTTTTATACTGTAGGTCTGTAATTTTTAGGAATAACTCACTTAAATCTGACCAAACAAGAGACTAGTAGGCATCCCGGGTATGACATGTTTTTAAAAACAAAATTATAAATTATAATATAATAAATAATTATAAATAATTATAGCTGCTCTAAAACCATTTTTGACATAAAGGGACACTTTTGGTTGCTATGGACAATCTACAGTTTGCAGGGAGAAAGAAACGTTTTTATTATATAAAAGTACATGTAGGGCACTGGGCAGACCACTAGGGACAAGGGGGTGTGTATTTTTTACATACAGTACTGTAATCTATAAGATTACAGTATACTCTATGTAAGGTGTTTGTTTACGTTTTTGAATTTGGCGCCGTTCTCCGCTCCCATGCGTCGTAACGTCACAGGGAACGGAGATCGGCGGCACAGGAGGACACTGTGTGAATCGAGCGAGGTCCCGCTCACTCACACAGCGCGGTGGCATTGCTGGATCCAGGGACAAGGTAAGTTACTTTTTCTGCTGCTGCAGCGAGGCAAGCCCGAGTCTGACTCGGGGTTACTGCTTTTGGTATGAAAATCTCACCCTGAGTCAGACTCGGGAATACCGCCAGGGGGGTTAAGCTAGTGCATTGTTGAGTCACTTACCTTTTCCTTAGATTTCCCTTCTAAAGGTTTTTTTTCTTTGTCTGAATTTCTCACTTCCTGTTTCTCCTCAGTAAGCTTGCCCCCATCATCCAAGCCATTTTGGCTGGGGGTTAGTCAGCCAGAGCAGCTTACTGTGGAGGAACAGTAAGTGAGAAATTCAGACAAAGAAAAAAAAACATTTAGAAGGGAAATCGAAGGAAAAGGTAAGTGAACCAGACATGTGCCTATCAGATCGCTACGGTCTGAGAATTTGGCTTGGTTGAATATCCCCAAATTTGCCAAAAACAAATGCGGTGGGAGGACCCTGGAAGTTCAAGGAGCTCAGTTCTGGAACTCCTTGCCCTTTCACATAAGACTTGAGAATGATCTCCTAAAGTTTAGGAGATTGTTAAAAACATGGCTATATATGCAGGCTTTCGGGGTGACTTTTATATTTTTAACTTTGTATGTTTTATATATCTTCTTGTTCGCTGATTGTTATTGTTTTATTGTTACTTGTTTGATCGATGTAGTTTCTGCCCTTTTTTCTGTTCTGTTTTTATCCCGCCAGCGCATCGAGGCACGTGTGTAAGACTGTGCTGTTGTTTTACAAGCATTTTAATAAATAAATAAATAACCAACAATGCACTAGCGTAAAGGAACCTATTTAGAAAATAAAAAACAAACCTTTACAACCCCTTTAAAGCCCAACTCCAGGATATTGGCAACCCACCCTCACACTCTTCACTGCCCTCTAACTAACTTCTGGTATTAAAATGAAAATAAATGCCCATTTTACTTATCTGAAGCCACAGTTACATGACAATCCTCTAATCTTCTATTTACACAGGTCCTTCTTCTGGTGCCACATCACTGCCTGCACAATGTGGACACCTTCTATTGGTGGAGGAGACACTTTCAGTGGCCAGGTCCTCTCTCATGGGCACCAGAGGCAAGTAAACTCATGGAGGCAAGGGTGGGATTAGCGCCCAAAAAGATAACAAACAGGGAAAAATGCCTGGTCCCCAAGTAAGGATTATAAGCTTGGCTGATAAAGGAAACTGTGATGCAGGATGGCTTAGCTAGAAATGTTTGGAATCCAGACTGATGCCACGTACACACCATCACTTTATGTGATGAAAAAAATTTACGTTTTAAATCATGAAATAAAACGACGTTTTTGAAACTTCATTTTCAAAAACGACGTTGCCTACACACCATAGTTTTTTCAAAATGCTCTAGCAAAGTGCGGTTACGTTCAGCAATCTTTTCCATTGAAGCTAGCTTCATAACTTGCTTCTGAGCATGCGCGGGTTTAAAAACGTCGTTTTAAACGTTGTTTTGCCCACACACTATCATTTTAATTGACACAAAAAACTACGTTTTGAAAAACGACACAAAAAATTGAAGCATGCTTCAATTTTTTTTTGTCCTTTTTCACAAGACATAAAACGACGTTTTCCCCCCACACACGGTCATTTTAATTGACGTTTTTCAAAACGTCGTTTTTTTTCATCACATAAAGTGATGGTGTGTACGCGGCATGAGGAGTAGGGTAACTGATGCACAATTAACTTTTTAAAATTCAAAACACATTCTGCTAATGATTTACTTTGGGTACATTTAAACTGTGAAAATCAATGTTTTCAGAAATCATATTTTAGGTCATAAAATAAAAATCCAAAATATGTTGTCCTGGGGTACATAAAGTAGAACTAAAGTCAAAACTTTTTTTTTTTTTTTCATTTTGGACAGATAAGGGAGGGTTATATTTTGCCTTCTTTGTCCCATTGGGGAGATTTCCCCTTCATTTTTTGTCCCAGAACCAAAACAGGAAGTGGAGGGAAATCCTCATTTAATTGAGGAAATTCTTGGTTGCCACCAGGATCTCCAGAACCAATATCTTTATTGGAAAACTTACCACTCACTGCTGTTCTGCTGGCAGCCTAAAATTTGGGATTTCTTCACTTTCACTCTTGGTTATAATTAGGGTTGTCCCGATACCGATACCAGTATCGGTATCGGGACCGATACTGAGTATTTGCGGAAGTACTTGTACTCCCGCAAATACCCCCGATGCCTAAATAGAATACTTGTACCCCCCCGCCACCGCCACCACCGTCGTATATCGCATAGCCGCCGCCGCGTTAATCACCGCGCGGGGAGCATTAGAGTCAGCTTTCGTTTGAATGGCTGTTTTCCCCGCCGCGCATATACACTCCCCCTTGCTCAGGATTGGACGGATCTGTCCAATCGCGAGCAAGGAGGAGTGTCTCTATACACAGCGCGGCAGGGAAAACAGCTTATTCAAACGAAAGCTGACTGTAATGTTCCCCGCGCGGTGATTAACGCAGCGGCGGCATCATTTAGGTACGGGGGACATGGCTGCATGTGGGGGGACATGGCTGGATATGTGGGGGACATGGCTGCAATATGTTTGGGGACATGGCTGCGTATATGGGGGACATGGCTGCGTATATGGGGGACATGGCTGCAATATGTTTGGGGACATGGCTGCAATATGTTTGGGGACATGGCTGCAATATGTTTGGGGACATGGCTGCAATATGTTTGGGGACATGGCTGCAATATGTTTGGGGACATGGCTGCATATGTGGGGGACATGGCTGCATATGTGGGGGACATGGCTGCATATGTGGGGGACATGGCTGCATATATGGGGGACATGGCTGCAATATGTTTGGGGACATGGCTGCATATGTTTGGGGACATGGCTGCATATGTTTGGGGACATGGCTGCATATGTTTGGGGACATGGCTGCAATATGTTTGGGGACATGGCTGCATATGTTTGGGGACATGGCTGCAATATGTTTGGGGACATGGCTGCAATATGTTTGGGGACATGGCTGCAATATGTTTGGGGACATGGCTGCATATGTGGGGGACATTGCTGCATATGTGGGGGACATGGCTGCATATATGGGGGACATGGCTGCAATATGTTTGGGGACATGGCTGCAATATGTTTGGGGACATGGCTGCAATATGTTTGGGGACATGGCTGCAATATGTTTAGGGACATGGCTGCATATGTTTGGGGACATGGCTGCAATATGTTTGGGGACATGGCTGCAATGTGTTTGGGGACATGGCTGCAATATGTTTGGGGACATGGCTGCGTATATGGGGGATATGGCTGCAATATGTTTGGGGACATGGCTGCAATATGTTTGGGGACATGGCTGCAATATGTTTGGGGACATGGCTGCATATGTTTGGGGACATGGCTGCATATGTTTGGGGACATGGCTGCATATGTTTTGGGACATGGCTGCATATGTGGGGGACATGGCTGCATATGTGGGGGACATGGCTGCATATATGGGGGACATGGCTGCAATATGTTTGGGGACATGGCTGCATATGTTTGGGGACATGGCTGCAATATGTTTGGGGACATGGCTGCAATATGTTTGGGGACATGGCTGCATATGTTTGGGGACATGGCTGCATATGTTTGGGGACATGGCTGCATATGTGGGGGACATGGCTGCATATGTGGGGGGACATGGCTGCATATGTGGGGGGACATGGCTGCATATGTGGGGGGACATGGCTGCATATGTGGGGGGACATGGCTGCATATGTGGGGGGACATGGCTGCATTTGGGGACACATTTAAAAAAAAGTATCGGTATTCGGTATCGGCGAGTACATAAAAAAAAGTATCGGTACTTGTACTCAGTCCTAAAAAAGTGGTATCGGGACAACCCTAGTTATAATGATAAATAGGACAAAAAGAGAGGGTAAATCTCCCTTATTGCACAGACAGCACTAATAAACCTCACCGATTCCCTCACCCTCTCAATTCTATTCAAAATAAAACAAAAAGTTTTGCCTTTTGTTATACTTTAACTACTTGCCGACCACCCTATAGCAGTTTTACCGCTACAGGACGGCAACTGTGCTTCAGATCACGTATATATGTGATGCCACACTTCCTGGTAGAGGGCGCACATATACGCTTCCGGCAGCTTGCTCCCGCTGCAGTTACCCAAAGCTGAAGCTGATCAGTGGGTGACAGGTATTGGACAGATCATCAGGCAGAGACACAGAACTGCGATCTGCCTATGTAAACAAGGCAAAACACTGTTCTGATGGGGGGAAGGGATGGCGTTTGTGTCCATGCAAAGCAGGGAATTAATTCCATCTTTTACCCTAGCAAAAACACCTCACACAGTTTGCATATGCACTGAATAGTCACACAGTTAACCCTTTGATCACTCCTGATGTTAACCCTTCCCATCCAGTGTCATTAGTACAGTGACCGTGCCTATTTTTAGCACAACTTACTGTATTACAAAAAGTGCCAGTTAGTGTCAGAATGTCCACCGTTATATCGCAGTCCCGCTATAATTTGCTGATCACCGCCATTACTAGTAATAAATAAATAAAAATATCCTATAGTTTGCAGATGCTATAACTTTTGCGCAAACCAAACAATATACACTTATTGGGATTTTTTTAACAAAAATATGTAGCAGAATACATATTGGCCTTAATTTATGAAGAAATTCGATTTTTTTCAATTTTTTATTGGATATGTTTTATAGCAAAAAGTAAAAAATATATATATTTTTCAAGTTTGTAGGTATTTTCTTGTTTATAGTGCAAAAACGAAAAATGCAGAGGTGATCAAATGCCACCAAAAGAAAGCTCTATTTGTGGGACAAACATGGACATAAATTTTATTTGGGTACAGTGTTGCACGACCATGCAATTGTCAGTTAAATTAACACAGTGCTCTATTGCAAAAAATGGCCTGGTCATGAAAGGGAGGTAAATCTTCCGGAGCTCTTGTTGTCAAAAGTATGATGTTTTATTTTCTAACTGTAACACACTGTACACTCTTTCCTTCCTCATCCTCCTGCTTAATTGTCTAATCTTTTTTTCATACTTTTTCATCTTGCTGTCTCTTCTTTTTTTATGTTTCTAGTTGCCTTTGATTATTTGCACAAATTTACAGCCTGTTTATATACAGATTAAATTCCCACTTAAATCACCCATATCTGATCATAACTGTCAGTCATACACACATTAAGTCCACCCACATGACAGCTAAATTCAAAACAGCATATAAGTCACTGGAGATGTATTGAAAATGATAAATCTATCTGTGTGGATTTCACATGCCTTTATTTATAATATTCTTGTAAATTAGGTCCTGTTCACAATATTGCGTTACTATAGCCCCTGCGTGGTAAGGTGCACTGCGATAAGGAAACCCATTCCTTTGAACATACCACAAAACACCCAAAAAAAATTAAGTAGCCGTTTTGGTGCATGGAAACCAGGGGAAGTCCTGGGGAAAAAAGTGTGGGAACTCCCACCCAAGATCCACTCCCCCACCAAAAAAAAAAAAATGATACGCTCATATGCATAATTACTAAACCGCATGTTTTTTTTTTCCGATCCACTGTACCTTAGTAATCTTGATCTTTGTTCCATATCTTGCCTAAATCTGCTTTCGACTAACAACAATGGACCGATGGTTCCTGTTGGACAAGATTTGGTAACATTTGCTTAAAGCCTTGATTTCTCTAAAGAACAATAGTGGGAATTAGATAAGGAGGAGTTTGAAGAAATTCTATTGACTTCCTTACTGCACAAAGTACAATTCACCAGCACACCCGGAATCTTCCGTTGTTGACAGAAGGTTTTGTTGCAGACAGATCACATCACAAATGCAAGTGCTGCACAGGCCCCACTGATCCTGAGTCTCCTGCCCAAATTTGCATTCATTTCTGCAATATAACACCTACTGGGCACATTTGAGTCACAAGCAACTTGAGCTTAGGAGATCAAAGATGATTATGGACCTTCCCATCTCTTCTCAGGCCCTGTCACCAACTCTTGGTTCTGGGCCTAGGTGACTAGCCTAAGGTAATAGTCCCTGATCTGAACATCACTGATTCCATCTTAAATCACATTCTATTTGACTTAGAAGAGGTATACACAGTCAGTGGGTTAAGCCATAGGGCTTGACTAACCCCACAGAATAGTAGGAGAAACATGCTGCATCCATAGTGGGTGTACTCAGTGCTGTATTATGGCCTAGGCCGACAAGGCCCAGGCCTAGGGCGGCACTTTGCGGGGGGCGGCAAAAAAGCCTGTCCTAATCCCATCCTGTCCCTCTATCCTCATCCTATCCTGTCCCTCTGTCCTCATCCCATCCTGTCCCTCTGTCCTCATCCCACCCTGTCCTCATCCCACCCTGTCCCTCTGTCCTCATCCCACCCTGTCCCTCTGTCCTCATCCCACCCTGTCCTCATCCCACCCTGTCCTCATCCCACCCTGTCCCCCTGTCCTCATCCCACCCTGTCCTCATCCCATCCTGTCCCCCTGTCCTCATCCCATCTTGTCTCCCTGTCCTCATCCCACCCTGTCCCCCTGTCCTCATCCCACGCTGTCCCCCTGTCCTCATCCCACCCTGTCCCCCTGTCCTCATCCCACCCTGTCCCTCTGTCCTCATCCCACCCTGTCCCTCTGTCCCCCTCCCACCCTGTCCCTCTGTCCCCCTCCCACCCTGTCCCTCTGTCCCCCTCCCACCCTGTTCCCCTGTCCTCATCCCACCACGTCCCGCTGTCCTCATCCCACCGCGTCCCTCTGTCCTCATCCCATGAAAATGACAGGACGGGTATTAAAAAGGAAGGGGTGTAGTCTTGACAGGAAGGGGTGCATCATATATAAAGTAGCGGGTGTGCGAGTTTGTCAGGCCTAGGGCAGCACAAAACCTAAATACACCCCTGGGTGTACTGCCTCGCTGGTCACTCTAATTTCACTCACGGATCAAACCCCACAGAGGCGTATTACTGGCCAAGTTTGCCTTCAACTCATCTGCTGAGAACCAAATAGCCTTGGCTACTGAAGTGAACTCCAACACAGTCCACACCATACTCCCTAATGGTAGTATAAGCCTTCATTTTCAAATCCATATTGCTGTTCCCATGCCTCTGCGAAGGCTATTGCATAATCTGCTAATCTGATGAATATTACTTGGCTTGGCTAACTGCCTTTGCAGTAAAGGTTGGGCTTGTGGTGGAAAGTTTGAATTTCATATTTATACCAGGGGAACCAGTGTAAAGATAATGTATATGTTTTACTGGACTGGTTCAATTTTGTGAAACTAAGCACTCAGCTGAGCTTTAAAAAATGACTTCTCCCTGATAATTACATTAGCCAAATTGTCCTTTTGTTATGAAGGGAAGCTGGATAGGAAGTGGCCACCTGTATATTAGAAGAGGTTCCTTTCATCTCTTGTCTGATTAAGGACCACAATAGGACTCCCTGTGTTAATTGAACATGTCCAATTATGTATAGGGCTTGGCCAGCCAGGAAATATCCATTTAGCCGGGTGCCTTGTGATATGCTAAGTGGGAACTATGTGAGTGGGTGATCACAAGGGAAGTTGGTAGGTGTCAAACTCCAAGACATCCCTTGGCACAGAGATGTGACAAGAGGAGGTTACCGGTTGGGGGGTCATTATTGAAAAGACTCATAAAGTCAACCAATCGAATCCTCGGGAGTTTTTTGGAGGGAGAAAATATTGGCTCAGGGGTATAAAATCCAGTTAAGTCAGCTTGACAGAGATCAGTGTACGATGTCCTGATCAAGCAGACTGAATCATGATGGATGAGCTGACCTAGCATGGTGATGTAACTCTCTCTCCCTCTCTGTCTGTCTGTCTGTCTCTCTCTCTGTCTCTCTCTCTCTTTCTTTCTCTCTCTCTCTCTCTGTCTCTCTCTGTCTCTCTCTACAACTTATCATTACTAATTGTTGAATCCTCTATAGCCCTATCCTTATTAATATCATGTATGTTGTATCAGTATTCAGCAGTGTCCTCTCTGTTTTAACAAGTGATATCCTTTATGTTATGGTTGTAAATATTGGATTAATACAAGTGTCTTCTCGGTATCAATAAATGTAATATTTTTCTCTTTTTCGCAGCGCTATTCTTTGCTTTATATTTTATATAGACAAAAAGGTTTTTATAGCTTATTTTAATTATTTACATGCAATATTAATAATTCTATAACAGGCTTTACAGAGGGGATCTTGCATCCTCTGCTAGCATGAAGACACATCTGACTAATCTGATGAACGCTCCTTGGCCTGCTGTTTTTGAGGTACCATTTAAACAAACTCAGCTGTTTGATTAGCTTAGTACCTGAGCATTAGCGACTAGAGATCCACCCAGTCAGTTTGCACTTGAGTAAACACATCTGTCTTTGTGTTTACTGCCGCCTGATATGCAACTTTGCATAGCATCTTAGTGGGCACGTCAGCGAACGATACTCCCCATTCTGCCCAGGATGGTCCTTATTGTGATTTAGTTTAGTCTGCCCCTTCTGGCAGCACTTTTAATGTATAGCAGTTTTTAGAGCCAAACAGGACCTGTCACTGTTGGAAGAACAAGTTGCCACTTTCCCTTTGGGGAGTGGTGCTGGTATTTAAGGGCTGGAGAGTTTTACAATCCATACTGCCCACACACTCTTTTTATTTTTATTATTATTTTTCTATGATAGCATATCTACCTGACCCTCACCTTATTGATCGTGACTGGTCTCTGGGTGAGCTTATGGCTCAAGACTTGAGCTGCAGGTTTGTGGTCATAATAAATACCTGGAAGTACTGGCTAGGACATAGCCTTAAGACAATATCAGTGGCCATCCACAAACCCATTTGCAGACATTGAAGCAGCAAATGGACCTATAGTCTGTGAGCAAGGGTTAAATCCTTAGAAGCAATTACAGATAGTAGTGTAATAAACCAATTACTTAAAGCACTGTAACTTAAAGGGGTTGTAAAGGAATTTTTTTCATAATAAGCATCCTTTACCTGCAGACATTCCTCTTTTCACTTCCTCATTGTTCATTTTTGCTCAGAAGTTGCTCTATTTTTTCTCTGTTCTGTTCACTTCCTGCTTGTCTGATTTTACTGACCACTATGATGGGAGGCTTTACTGCGGTGGTCAGTAACGTGCTCACCCCCTCCTGGGAACTACATCTGTGTGGCAGGACGCTCATGTTAGAGACTTCAAGGAGGTGTGAATTACTGGGCGTGCCACAATTCATACTGGGAAATGTAGTTCTTACATGAATGAGCAACGCAAACCAGGAAGTGAATGAGAGAACAGAAACTAGAATGCCGGAGGTGATATAGATGAAGGAATTTAATAGTTATTTACTCGTTTTTTAACAGAATCATTACACTATTCTGTCTGTCTACCTTGCAGACATAAATTTTAGGCAACATTTTTTTTCCTTTAGTGACCCTTTAAGCAGAACACTGAATTGTTTCATGCTGGCATCTAGACATAATAAATAGGTTAATGCATAGCAATCATTAAACATATTGCACCCAAAAGCAGGCCTTAAACGCATAGCAGCAACACAATTCATAGCAGTGTCATCCATACTGAAGCATTACTCTGTCATAAGCAGCGCAATGAATGGTTAATATACCTGGCAGGATCGCCTACCCTAGGTGACAGCCCTGTAAAGGTTAAAAACAGCAAATTAGAGCATTGAAACAGTGATCCCAAATCTGTAAAGCAGGCATTGCTGAGCTAATAGGAAAGACTCAACTTTGCAGCAAACACCTGGTATATCAGTTCATGAATTGATAGTCCTACAGACAAACAAAACCTGCGAGGCAAATGAAGCAGACAGAACTATACACAGCAGTTTAACCTACTTTGGCAGCTTGTATATTAACAGCATAATGATTCAGACACACCATGACAGCCCATGGAAAACGTACCTGCTCTGTGCAGCACCCCTCCCTGACTTCCTCTAAAGAAGAATAGGAGAGGCTCCATTCCTGACAGGTGGCTATCAATCCATACCCTGACAGTCGCCTGGAGCTCCCGGCCACTGCTACAGTGGGTCAGAATTTACCCCAACATCATCTAGCTGCTCCCTGCAGTCCAGCCACAGGAAGCAGACAAGGAGCCATCTTGGAAGGGGGCAGCCCTGCCAAAAAAATCCAGCATCTTTGCAAGGGAAACCAACATACCCAAACCAGACTAACAATGTGTGTGTGGGGCCACAACTCACCAGGGAGGAGAGACTGGATCAGTCCCAACCAACCACAAGACAGAACTATTTTACCTGCATCCAGACACCAGCATCCCAGCCCCCCAGTATGTGGACCTGGGACACCAGGACAAAATATCTACGACAAGCAAAAAACAAGAAGGACTGACACAGGTGAACTTTCAGAGCTGCATACCTGACAATGTTGTTAACCTTTCATCTATAGAGGTATCTTTCTCTGAAATTCTTTATTGTCCAGGGAGTTTGTCTTTCTCACCCATCGAACATTTTATTGTGTTTTACACTATATGTGACACACATACATTTATATGCAATCTACTTTTGAGAAAACACATTCTAGATAATTATATCTCTAACACACCTGTTAATAATGAACCATCTCTTGAGTGCACTTTTTCCTCTTTTAATTTTGATGATTTAAAAGCCAAATCTGTTCTAGATAAATTTCATTCTGAATCAGTGGGTGGCACTTATGGTGCATCCACTGATAAGACATACAGGGGTGATTAATACTTCTATCAAATACACATGGCAAATAGTGTAATTGACTGTTTTCAGAATGTGATTGAGAAGGAATTATTAGCGCTTCAGTAGAGTTTGGCCACTACATCTGCCGCCCTCAAGGATAATCTTAGTGAAGCAGAACGACAAGCTTTATCCATGTTAAAATCATGCACAGACATTGTTATCTGTGAGGCGGATAAAGGGGGAGCTATGGCTGTCCTCTCTGTAGAGGACTACAGGTTGAAAACTTTGAAACAACTACAGGACACTTCAACCTATCGTCCTCTGAGGGACTATGCTTTTCAAAAAACATATTTTCTCTTTGTTAGATCATGGTAAGAAAATTGGAGTTTTGACCCCTACATTAGCTGAGTTTTTTTATGGAACATTCGATTATTCCAGTGTTCCATCATTTACCTAAGACATATAAACAGCATATCTCAGTTAAATGGTGCCCCATAGTAGCAAGTATTGGGTCACTGTTTGAAAGGTTGGGTGAATGGCTTGATCAATATCTACAGCCATTAGTTACTCAGTTTCTAGGATATATTAAAGACACTTCTTCTGTTCTAACCCATGTCAAAAATATTAAATGGCAAAAACATAGCCGCCAAGTGTATGACTCTGGAAAAGGAATGCATTAAGGTGAAAAAACAAGGTTTACAACCCCTTTAACTTGCTGGACTTTATATAAATGGGCAACCATGGCACTGGACAGATTAAAAAAGACATTCAGAAAACCTTGTGCAGGAAACTCTCTTCTTTTGGCTTCTAGTTGTAACCTAACACACACAATCCAATCTATACTAGCAGGGGAATTAACTCAAGCCAAGAGAAATTGTTCTACCCCTGAAGCCTATGAGAATTAATGTCTCTGAATTACTAATAGACTCAAAGAACGTGGCTACATTATTTCCACTAAACAGAAGTCTGACTTACTTATAAAAAGACATAAACCAACATGGGAGTCTAATGGCCCGATTGCTTTTGTAATTGCGTTCTCTAGTGAGTATAAGCAGGTTATAAATATAGTATAATAAATAAATATATAGCTATTCTATATGCAGATAAAGACCATATTCCTATATTACAGAATAGGTGAAGGTTTTCTAGCAGATGATCATGTACACTAGGTAACCACTTATCTCTTAGTTTTTTTGTGTCCAAAAAGCATAGAAGCAATTGGCTAAAAACAACAGGTTCATATAGCTGTGGTTTTAATACCTGTCACTGCCGTGACAAGCATGCAAAACGCAGTACAACTGTATCAAGATCTACAGGTAAGAAATATCCCATTCGTGACTACATTAACTGCAGTTCCAGCTATGTAGTGTATGTAGTGGAGTGTACCAGTTGATCACTATAATATTTTGGAGGCACAATCAGGGCCGGATTCCAGACAAGGCCAACAAGGCCAGGCCTCAGGGCGGCAGTGGGTGCAGGGGCGGCACTGCGGCTGAGAGGAGAGGACACTTTCACTTTCATATCGGGAGTTCCCCTCTGTCATGCGGATGGCGAGAGGAGAAAAAACAGAGGGAAGAGGAGGTGAGATAGTTCTTGGCAGCAGCAACCCCCCTCCCGCTTCTCAATGTAATTTTGTCATTTTCGGCAGCACCCCCCAATGCTCAATGTAATTTTTGGCAGCAACACCCCCCCCAGCTTCTCAGTGTCCTGCCGGAAAAAGTCCCCCAGCGGATAATGTCCCCCCCGGGCGGCATTGAAGGACCCGGCCTTGGGGCGGCAAAGGGAGTAAATCCGGACCTTGGCACAATTAGATCTTTACACACTAGAATTGCTGAAAATTATAATGAAGCTGGTAATCCCAATGATAAATATATTTCTAAGGTGTCCTGGCATTTTAAGGAGATCCATTCAGCCAAAATAAATTACTTTATATTCAGTGGGGTTGAGAAAATAAAAAAAAACACACAAGGAAGAGGTATGTATCGCCATTAGCTTGAGAGAGAGGTCAAGTGGATATTCGTTTTACAAACTAGGATCCCCCTACATCCGTATTCATCACAGGTGGGATGTTGAACTTTTCCTCAGGTTAACCATTTATTTAGATAAAAATATAATATAGAATTGTTACTATTAGGTAAATTTACAAAGATCTCCACAATACTGAAAAACACTCAAGGAGATTCAAACCTATAGTTGGTAACTATAAGGTAGAGCCGATCTGTGTGTGTATATTTGTGTATTGATATAAAAATGAGAAAGAAAAGTTTTTTTATTTTTTTAATGAAATAAAGAGAAAATATAGGAATAAACTCCAACATGAGTTATTTATAATAGTGAGTGATATCACACTCATGGTTGAGTCCTTTTGGAATTATGGTATCCATCCTTAAGATCCAAAAGACCTCTCTTCTGCATAAGAGATAGAGAAGCGGTTTTTGTTTTGTTGGTTGATTAAAGTGTCTGTCTAAATAATTTTTTTTATTAGTCCTGATATCTGAGAGATGATCTGTTATCCTATCACTGAGTCGCCTCATAGTCCTTCCAATATATTGGAAACTGCATGCCTTACTGGTGACCACATAAATTACATTTCTGGTGTGACAATTGACCAATTGATCATCCTTTATGGGCCAATATGCTCTGATTTTGCTATTTTTATATTAATATACAGTATTTAAAAATATTTCTGGGATTCTTTTAACTCTCTTTCACTCCGTCGCTTGTGATCTATTTTTCTTGCTCTGATTGCACTCTTACATTTCTTATTGCATTCTTTGTAGTGTTGGACTGTTGACAGTGTCCCCTCAACCTTATGTTTTTTAAAGGGCAGTTTCTCTTTGATGTGCCTGTTTATGCTTGAATTTAGCTACCCAGGTTTAGCCTTAGTTCTTTTATATGCTTTGCCCACTGGTATACACTGGCTAATGTCCTTAATTAAAATGTTCTTCAAGTGATTGTAAAACCACTAACAAAACCCCCCCCAAAAAAAACCCGCAAGACAAAGGCATAATGAGCTAGTATGCATAGCATACTAGCTCATTATGAATTGCTTACCTTAGATCTAAGCCCTCACAGCAGTTCTCGTACACCACTTGGGCCGGCGACATCACTCCCGGACTTACTTCCGAATATCGCGGGCTCCATCGCTGTGATTGGCCGGAGCCGCAAAGACGTGCCATTGCTTCAGTGTGCATGTGCTGATGATGTCGGCACATGCAGATACAGGGGATATCTCCTGAACCGTGCAGGTTTAAGAAATATCCGGGGTAGCTACAGGTAAGCCTTATTGTAGGCTTACCTGTAGTAAAAAGTGGTTGTAAAGCATTTACAACCACTTCAAAGCACCCCCACTTTACTATGCACACATAGTAAACTCTGGGCCAAATCCACAAAGACCCGGCGTAACGGCGAATTTCTAATTTAAGTTACACTGCCTTAAAATTTCTACCTAAGTGCCCGATCCACAAAGCACTTACCTAGAAATTTCTGGCCGTGTAACTTAAATTCCGCCGGTGCAAGGCGTTCCTCATTTCATGGGGGCGATTCCCATTTAAATGAGGCGCGCTTCCGCGCCGGCCGTACTGCGCATGCTCGTGACATCATTTTCCCGACGTGCATAGCGCGAAATTACGTTACGTCGGGCTTTGTGGATTGCGACGGGTCAATAAAGTTGCGTCGGGAAAAAAAAAAAATACGGCGCGAAAAAAAAAAATTCAAATTCGAAAAAAAACGCGTCGCTAGACAGAAGGGTCTGCTTTTACATGGTGTACTAACTTTACACCATGTAAAAGCAGCCCTAATTTTGCGTATGCAACTTAATACTTACGGAGAAAAAATGAAGCAGAAAAGCTTCGTGGATCTCTGTAAGTGCTAATTTGCATACCCGAGGCGGTACTGCATCCTAAGATCCGGCAGTGTAATTCAATTACACATGCCGGATCTTCTCCCTAACTATGGAAAACTGATTCTGTGGATCAGTTCCATAGTTAGGACCAGGGATACGACGGAGTAACAGCAGTTACTCCGTCGTATCTCTTTTGAGGATTTGGCCCTCTGTTTTTTGATTATTAATGCGTGATTAGCAAGTGATTTCATATCCTGTAGTAAATCAAGCCTACTGATAAATTCTCTCTAACAAAAGTCCTGGACTACTGTCCAGAGTAATCTTACTCATCCACAATTGTAGCAGCAAAAAAAGAAGGCCATTTGCTATCAGAACAATCCAGCTCTCATAAACAATTTGTACTGAGCTGCAAGAGAGATCGCTATCAAGCCTTATACAGATTACTGTATTTTCTATGAAAGTTTCCCAAGAAATTCCAGGACATACATTGCACAATATTGAAATACCACTGATAGGATTTATGCCTTTTGCCGAAAGAGAGAGAACATTTCTTTGTATTTCAGACTGGATTGTACACAACATTTTGGTTCATAGAGGAAAAGGTCAACAAAACAATATCAACTAAATTTTACATTGCCAGCGTGAAGATTATATGTTTTTTATTTTCTACTCATTCATTTTTCTCATTCTTTACAGACAGTAACGTTAGCTAAAAAATCAGTTCCTGCTCTGTGTTTGTGACCACTGTTTACTTATTGTAGGGCTAGGTTAAAGCCCAGCTGCTTGAAACTCCCAGGGGGCTCAATTCAATTTCTTCAACATACCTGCTCAGGATTGCCTTTAAAAAAGATCAAATGTGAAGAATGCACCAGCTAAGTGCATTGTAAGAAGAACATAATAACATTCCAAGCCATATTGTTTTTTTTTTTCTTGAATTGCAGGCCTTCATTTTCCTGGTTGGAACCCGAACATTCAGAAAACTATTATTTGACATATTAGAAACTCTATGACCAAGGCTTTTCACTTTGCTATGAACTCTAATGACACGTACACGCGACCGTTTTTTTGGGTTCTAAAAAATAAGTTTTTTTAATGTCATTAAAAACGATCGTGTGTGGGCTTCAGAGCATTTTTCGGGTTCTGAAAAACGGGCAATTTTTTTTTTCGATTATGCTCTATTTTTTCACAACGTTTTTAACGTTGTAGTTTTTCGGGTTGTTAAAAAATGGTCGTGTGTGGGCTTTAACGACGTGAAAAACCCGCACATGCTCAGAAGCAAGTTATGAGACGGGAGCGCTCGTTCTGGTAAAACTAGTGTCCGTAATGGAGATAGCACATTCATCACCCTGTAACAGACAGAAAAGCGCGAATCGTCTTTTACTAACACTAAATCAGCTAAAGCAGCCCAAAGCGTGGCATCATCCAAATGGAACTTCCCCTTTATAGTGCCGTCGTACGTGTTGTACGTCACCGGGCTTTGCTAGAGCATTTTTTTAGGCAAGGCCGTTTTAATGATCGGGTTGAAAAAAACCTTGGGCCGGATTCAAAGAGATTTGCGCATTATTTACGGAGGAGCAGGGCAACGTTTTTGCCCTGTGCCCCCGCAAATTTGCTCCGCTGCCCTTGATTCACGGAGCAGAAGCTCCGTGAATTGCGCGGGCGCGCCGGCAAAATGCCCGGCGCTAGAGCACGCAATTTAAATGATCCCGTAGGGGGCGGGAATCATTTAAATTAGGCGCTTTCCCACGCCGATCGTAGAGCGCATGCTCCGTCGGGAAACTTTCCCGACGTGCATTGCGGCAAATGACGTCGCAAGGACGTCATTTGCTTCAAAGTGAACGTGAATGGCGTCCAGCGCCATTCACGATTCACTTACGCAAATGACATAAAATTCTAATTTCGCGATGCGGGAACGACGGGTATACGTAACATGGGCTGCCCCTGCTAATAGCAGGGGCAGCCTTGCGCGAAAACCGCGGTACGTAAACGACGTAAATTGCGTACGCAGGGCTGGCGCAACGTTGTGAATCGGTGTTAGTATGCAATTTGCATACTATACACTGAGCACAACGTGAACGCCACCTAGCGTCCACCGCAAGAATGCATCCTAAGATATGCGGGCATAAGAGCCTTATGCCGCGCAGATCTTAGGCTGCAGTCGGCGTAACGAGCTTCCTGAATCAGGAGTACTCGTTACGCCGGGGCAAGTAAGCAATTGCGCTGTGTAACCTATGGTTACACAGGCGCAATTGCTTCTTGAATCCGGCCCCTTGTTTTTTCTAGAGCCTGAAAAACTTTGTTTTTTATAACCCGAAAAATGATCGTGTCTACGTGGCATCATGCCCTGTACACACGATCTGTTTGTCTGATAAAAACGAACCGATGGATTTTTTCATCAGATATCCGATGAAGCTGACTATCATCAGTCTTGCCTACACACCATAGGTTAAAGATCCGATCGTGTCCAATGCCGTGACGTAAAACACAACGACGTGCTGAGAAAAATTAAGTTCAATGCTTCCGAGCATGCGTCGACTTATTTCTGAGCATGCGTGGATTTTTGACCAATGGATTTCCCCACAGACGATCGTTTTTTTCTATCGTTTTTTTACCATAAGAAAAATTTAAAACAGGTTCTACTTTTTTTCACCGATGGGGAAAAAACTAATGGTGCCCACACACTATCGGTTCGTCCGATGAAACCGGTAATTTTCATCAGACGAACCGATCGTGTGTGCAGGGCATTAAGGATTAAAGCCAGATTATTCATGCACACATATACATGTTATTTACATTCTCTTTAATATTTTTTTTGTGTTTAATACAAAAGATAAGCCAGCAAATTTCTCAAACAGATCCAATCCCACCAACACCCACTGAAAACCACCACTTCCCACCCGCTCTTCTGTCACAATATGAGTTTCCAAACACAGGGTGTGATCCATCCTTTTACATATGAGGTTGTAGAACAAATACATTCAAATTTGCATAGAAACACTTTTCACCTGTTGATAAACAGCGCAAAGCTCGCAATAATGAGTATATTCATTTACATTATTTTCTGTTACACCCCAAACATGACCTTCTACTAATATTCAGCAGTTAGAGCAATTTTAAGAAATTCAGGTGCATTAAAGTGATTGTAAATGGTTTTAGAAAAAAAAAACAAAAAAACAGGTTTATACTTATCTGCTCTATGCAATGGAATTGCACAGAACGGCCCTGAACTTTCTCTTCTTGGATCCCCTGCTGTCGTTTCTGGCTCCTCTCCTCCGCCGAGAGCCCCCAAAGAAAGTCGCTTTCTTATGGGAACACTCGTGTGGGCTCGCTCCCAAACCTTGCTCTCTGTGTCTGTTGACACAGACAGAGGGACTCCGTCCTGCGCCTCGCTCCCTTGTCAATGGCTTTGATTGAGCCAATGGCTCCTGCTGCCTCAGCAAAGCCTTGAGACCAGGAAGTGAGAGAAAATCTGCAGAAGTGCACAGAGCTGGATTGAGGGCTCAAGTAAGTAAAAAAGGGTGGGGGGGGGACTGATGCCTAAACAATGCTTTAAGGTAAAAAATGTTTAGACTTTATAACCACTTTACAGTAAGGCTGGGTTCACACTATGTGCGGAGCGGCTCACAGCAGAGGGTCCGGTGTGTCCGTTCCAGGGCAAAACAGGTCCACATTTTTTCCTGAATTCTGACCTAAAACAGAGCCAGAGATGCACAGGACCCTTCTGCAGTGCGCTCTGCGGCCGCCCCAGAGATGTGTGAACCGGCTTTATTAAGAGCCTATCACACTCTCCTGTCATGCAAATTGGATGCAGTGAAATCCAGCCTTATTGCGGGGAAATGTGAACCCAGCCTTATTGTCCATATTATATATTTGTAACTTTTTAGGGACAGCATATAAATGCCCTTATACTGGCCTTCATAGGCATGCGCCTGGGCACACCCTAATCACCCCTGCGTGTTAGTGTAGGTACATTGTGAGAAAAACAATCAGCGCCATAATACTAATAAATTACTCCTATATTAATGTGAGAAAAAAAGCAACAACTATAACCCTATGAGTGTCTACACAGCTGCTGAACACTTATAGTGATACACCACATCTACTGCAATATTAATTTTGTGAAAACAGTGCAGCGCTGCGTATCTATAAATCTTATATAAACAAATAATTATACATTCCATAAAACAATTTATGAAAAATGAAAATAAATGAATTATAAAAAACAGTTCATATGTAGATTTCCAAAGCGGTCACCACTGTGTAAAATCCTATTTAACCACTTCCATACCAGGCACTTACGCACCTTCCCGCCCAAGCCAATTTTCAGCTTTCAGCACTGTCGCACTTTGAATGACAATTGCGCGGTCCTGCGACGTGGCTCCCAAACAAAATTGGCGTCCTTTTTCCCCCACAAATAGAGCTTTCTTTTGGTGGTATTTGATCACCTCTGCGATTTTTTTTTTGCGCAACAACTAAAAAAAGACTGAAAATTTTGAAAAAAATTAAGTTTTTATTTTTTTCTGTAATTTTTTTTGTAAATAAGTAAGTTTTCTCTTTCAATTACGGGCACTGATATGGCGGCACTGATGGGCACCGATGAGATGGCACTGATGGACATCGATGAGGTAGTACTGACGGGCACAGATGAAGTGGCACTGATTGGCGGCGCTGGTATGCGGCACTGATGGGCACACATAGGCGGCACTGATGGGCACACATAGGCGGCACTGATGGGCACACATAGGCGGCACTGATGGGCACTCATGGGCGGCACTGATGGGCACTCATAGGTGGCACAGATGGGCAATCATGGGTGGCACTTATGGGTGGCACTGATGGATACTTATGGGTGGCACAGATGGGCACTGATAGGTGGGCACTGGGCATGGATGGGCACTGTGGGGTGGCACTGATGGACACTGTGGGGTGGCACTGATGGACACTGTGGGGTGGCACTGATGGACATTGTGGGGCAGCACTGATCTAGCCATGTTGCCAGTCAGTGCCCATTTGTGGGCACTGATTGGCATCTTTTTTTTTTAAAAAAGCTTTTTTTTTTTTTTTTTAAGACTTTATTTTTTTTCATGCTTTTTTTTTTGTGGGTGGGCTTCCCTGGTGGTCCATGTGGCGATCCGAGGGGGGGCTGCGCTGATAAACAATCAGCGTGAACCCCCCCTGTGAGGAGAGCCGCCGATCGTCTCTCCTCTACTCGCGTCTGTCAGACGCGAGTGAGGAAGAGCCATCAACGGCTCTTCCTGTTTACATCGTGATCAGCCGTGGTTGGACACGGCTGATCACGTGGTAAAGAGTCTCCGCTGCTCTTTACCGAGATCGGAGATGCAGGGTGTCAGACTGACACCCCGCATCGCCGCGCTGCACGCCCCCACGGGTGCGCGCGGCATGAAATCCTGCAGGACGTCCATGGACGTCCTGTCAGGATTTCAGAACCACTTGTAAATCGGCTATAGGCCGGGCGGGAAGTGGTTAAATGAATCCAATGTTCAGTGCGCACCACCTCCTGCTAAAATTCCTGCTCACCTCAAGGATGTGTATAAAACTCATAGACAGATCACTCCTTGTGTCCACCACAATCAGTCCACTTTACCAATGGTAGTAATTCCTACAGTCTCCAGACTGCACCTCTGTGTGGGTAATCAACGTTTAAATTGTCTCCAAACACCACCTTCCTCCATTCGCTTTTCAATAATCAATTCCACTTTTGTTTTCAGGGGTTAAGGACATGAAACAAAAAACACAAGTACCATAGTGTTCTCTGCATTTGAATTTATTAAAAAAAAAAACTAAAAAGTTACACTTACAAGAAATAACAATAAAAACAGCCTGCATCAAATCACCAGCTCATTCATCGCAGATCTAGACTCACAGTGCTTCGCCTGACATCACAGATACAACTCCTCCCTTCTAAACGCATATCGGCCTCTCATTGGCCTTCATCAGTAGATCTACCGATGAAGGCCAATAAGAGGCTGTTTGGAGGTGGTGTTTGGAGACAATTTAAACGTTGATTACCCACACAGAGGTGCAGTCTGGAGACTGTAGGAATTACTACCATTGGTAAAGTGGATTCATCGTGGTGGACACATGAAATGATCTGTTTATGAGTTTTATACTCATTCTTGAGGTGAGCAGGCATTTTAGTGTAGGTACATGCTGGCTGTCTCCCGAGATCTGCTGTAAAATATTGCAAGAGAGTGTATAGCCCACACTCGCTGTGAAGCAGTTTCACATTGAGCAGATAGCGAGGCTTGTAAAAGCCGCTCAGTGTGTGAAACTGTGATGTAATGTAACCGCTTACTGGTAGACCAGCTGTCAAAACTCAGCGATGATGTCGGTGGTGGGTAGGTGGGACCGAACAGTTATCAAACACAAGTCAGTTGGATAGGGGCTGGGCGGGCCACTCTGGTTATGTGGCTCCCCCCCTTTCTTAAGCAACCCAATCATTGGCTGGTGTTTGATAGCTGTTCAGCCCCACCCACCCCCAACATCACTGCCGAGTTTAGACAGCTAGTCTCTGTAAACACTTACATTGCCTGACAGTTTCACGACTCTTAAAAGCCTCGCTGTCTGCTGAATGTGAAACTCCCCCTCTCCTCTTTCAGTGCCCATTAGTGCTGCCTATGAGCGCCAATCAGTGCCACCTGTCAGTGCCAACCATTGCCACCTATCAATGCCAATTCGTGCCTTAGAGTGCTGCCTATATCAGTGCCAATCAGTGCTTCCAATCAGTGCCACCTATCACTGCCCATCAGCGCTGCCCATCAGTGCTGCCTATCAATGCCCATCACTGCTGCCAATAAGTGCTGCCAATCAGTGCCATCTATCAGTGCAATCAGTGCTGCCTATCAGTGCCAATCAGTGCTCATCAGTGCCCATCTGTGCTGCCAATCAGTGCCGCCTATCAGTGCCAACCAATGCCACCTATCAGTGCCAATCACTGCTTCCAATCAGTGCCACCTATCAGTGTCAATTAGTGCTGCCTATCAGTGGCCATCAGCTCTGCCTATCAGTGCACATCAGTGCTGCCTATCAGTGCCACCTTTCAGTGCCCATTTGTGTTGCAAATCAGTGCTACCTATCAATGCCCAACAGTGCCACTTATCAGTGCCCATCAGTTCTGCTTATTAGTGCTGCCTATCAGTGCCCATCCATGCTACCAATTAGTGCCCATCAGTGCTGTCAATCAGTGCCACTAAATGCTACCAATCAGTGCTGCCTATCAGTGCCAATCAGTGAAGCCTATCAGTGCCATTAGTGCTTCCAATCAGTGCCACCTATCAGTGCCAATCAGGGCCCATCAGTGCTGCCTATCAGTGCCGCCCATCTTTGCTGCCTATCAGTGCCAACCAGTGATGTCAATTAGTGCCAATCAGTGCCACCTATCAGTGCCACCAAGCATTGCCTATCAGTGCCCATCAGTGCTTCCAATCAGTGCTGCCACCCAGTGCCGCCCATCAGTGGTGCCTATCAGTTCCAATCAGTGCCCATCAGTGCTGCCTATCAGTGCTGCCAATCAGTTCCCCCCAGAGCTGCAGGGATGGTAAGATAAGATGGTAAGATAAACTCAGCAGACAGGCACATTGTCCATGGGTTCTGGCCTGGTGGGGCACAACTGAAATCTGTTGATGTTTATTAATGCCACATCCTGTTCTTTAGTATAAAAGGTAATCACCACACTACTATTTACAATAAACTACTGGAGGTAAAATAAAAAAGTGTAGCGCTAACTTACTAATCAATAACTTAATAATGGTGGAACCCTCTAATGTATAGGAATCTCAATAAACTTCAATATTACCACAATAACGGTCTCTGTGATATGTAACGTCATATATAATACACATCAAACGGAAAAAAGACATACAAAATGAAACTTAGCAGGGATGGTGGAAACCCCTCCTATAGATATTTGCCATAAATATTAAATTCAAGTGCAATAATTCCAGTGAGATTTTATATGTAATACACATCAAAATGAGAATAAGACTTTTTTTTAACTTAGCAGGGATGGTGGAAACATATAATTGCAATACAAATTAACTTCAAGTGCAACAACTTTTTAGTTGGAAGGTTCACACCATTATAGCAGCCTTATATATCTCTCTCACCTCTCGTTGCCTCACTAATATCCAAAATAATAAAAAAATGTCATGGCCCTCCACTTTGCCTTATTTAGGTATCCACAATTCTCCTTCTTTAGATTCTATTTAGTCTTCCAATTACCCACCCCTCTTCAAAGATTTATCTAAATTATTATCTGCTTGGATTGCATATCCTTTATCTTGGTTTGCCCGTATACATTCTATAAAAATGTCATACCTTCCAAAACTACTTTATTACTTCAGAGTATTACCCATCCCAACCCTAACCCATATTCTCAAATTGAAACAAATGAATATAATCAAATGTATTTGGGGTTCCACAAAACCTCACAATCCAAACCCAAATATTATGCAGAAATAAACATACTGGTGGCCTTAGTATCTTAGTATATCCTATATATCCATACGGTAGATGGAAAGGGTACAGTAGATTCCAATTCTCTACATGTTTCGCCATACGATGGCTTCCTCAGGTGGCATTTAATCAAGAACTAGATATACAGTCCTGATCAAAAGTTTAAGACCACATTTTACATTGTTGGATCTTAACAAGGTTCCAAGTAGAGCTTCAACATGCAACAAGAAGAAATGAGAGTGAGACAAATCATTTTTTGAGCATTCAATTTAATGAAAACAATGAATAAACTGAAACAGACTGTTTTTCAGCTGATCAAAAGTTTAGGACCACACCTCTAAAAAAACAAAAACAAAAAAAAAACAGAAATCCAACTTCCAAACATGAACTCAGTAATGAGTAGCTCCACCGTTATTGTTGTTCACTTAAAAAAAAAAATTTCGGCATGCTTGATGCAAGCTTTTCCATGAGGTGAGTGGGAACATTTCTCCAAGTGGTGAAGACAGCCGCACGAAGGCCATCTACTGTCTGGAACTGTTGTCCATTTTTGTAAACTTCCCTTGCCATCCATCCCCAAATGTTCTCAGTTGGATTTAGATCAGGGGAACACGCAGGATGGGCCAAAAGTGTGATGTTATTCTCCTGGAAGAAGTCCCTTGTCCTGCGGGCATTGTGTACTGTAGCGTTGTCCTGTTGAAAAACCCAGTCATTACCACATAGACGAGGGCCCTCAGTCATGACGAATGCTCTCTGCAACATCTGGACATAGCCAGCGGCCGTTTGACGCCCCTGCACTTCCTGGAGCTCCATTGTTCCACTGAAGGAAAAAGCACCTCAGACCATTATGGCGCCCCCTCCACTGTGGCGCGTAGAAAACATCTCAGGTGGGATCTGCTTGTCATGCCAGTAACATTGGAAACCATCAGGACCATCAAGGTTATATTTTTTCTCATCAGAGAATAAAACTTTCTTCCACCTTTGAATGTCCCATGTTTGGTGCTCTCTTGCAAAGTCCAAACAAGCCATTCAAGGAGACAAGGTTTTTGAAGACGTTTTCTGTTTTTGAAGCCCTTCAGTCTCAGATGCCGTCTGATGGTTATGGGGCTGCAGTCAGCACCAGTAAGGGCCTTGAATTGGGTCGAGGATCGCCCAGTGTCTTAATGAGAGACCCTGCTTATGCAGTTCAGCAACCCGACCACGTTCAAAAAGGGAGAGTTTTTTTGTCTTTGCCATCACAACGTGCGACTACTTGACAGAAAATGACAATGAACCCACATCTTTGCACAGATTTGGCGTTTTAAAGACATGTGGTCCTAAACTTTTGATCAGCTGAAAAACAGCCTGTTTCTGTTTATTTGTTGTTTTCATTAAATTGAATGCTCAAAAAATGTTTTGTCTCACTCTCATTTCTTCTTGTTGCATGTTGAAGCTCTACTTGGAACCTTGTTAAGATCCAACAATGTAAAATATGATTTTTTGCCATTTTTCAAGTGGTCTTAACCTTTTGATCAGGACTGTATGTTCACAAACAATTAAGAATAATATATTTTAGACAGACAATCAATTAACAAAGAAAACAATATAATTTCAAAGGAGCAATACATATATGTAAAAATAATTTGTCATCTTTCTCAAATGTGTATGGGCCTGCTCACCAACTCCAAATCTCAATTTACCTCAGTACTGATGAATTTCTTAAAATACAATACAGACTGGGCTCCAAAATCAGATGGGTAATTGGATAAGGACATGTGGTGAAACCATAGAGGAAGGCATAATGATGCCCAAAAATCATTATATCATAGTAGGATCAAAGCAATGTCCTCAGGGCCCACTTACAGGCCAGGTTTTATGTATTACCTTGTGGAGATGCAGACTAGAATACTGCAATCACTGAGCAGCAAATGAGGACAGTAAATGAAACCCTGAGGACAGGGTTGATGACCACTGCTTTAGACAACCCTGCCTTGTGCCTTGATTTCTGCTGAACCTTGAACTCTTTACTCCTCCCACAAACCTCCTGATATATGCCATATCTCTACACTTCCTCTTTGCCAGAATATTGTGCTATCCAGTCAGTATCTCACTGCTGTCCATATTTGCTACCGCTCATTATAAACCCTTGCCTTGTTTCTCGACTTAGCTTCTGCCTGATCCCAACCTGCAACTATTCATTACTGACCTTTTGGCTTGTTTACTGATCACACTTCTGTTTGACCCTTACCTGCTTTTCCGCTACTGGACCCTGGCTTGCTCACCTCCTGGTGAGGCGATCCTGAGGATCACGACCTGGTACTGACATGAAGCAAAATCCATATCCACAATCAGGAGCTCTGAACAACAGTTAGTACTTAGACTCTGCACCTCAAACGAGCCTGCATCATCTGCCAGGGTGACTGCCTGTGCCCCTACCCCGCCAGTTGGTGGTAGTCCTGCAACTGCTATAGCAACTGGTCTTCGAGCCTGTCCCCTGATCGTAACAGACTGGTTCAATGAAAAAATCACTACTTCTAACTTAAGGTATGTTTTATCAAAATCCAAGCCTCCTTACCTGTTAGATTTATGGTGTCACAAATATTCCTCACTCTTTCTAATGAAGCCACCAAAAACTTCAGGAATTTGCATCTATTTATGCCCACTCCACCTTTACCAGCAACCAATAGGCTAATGCGCATGCGCAGGCCGCACCGCGACTGACGCCATTCGCAGCGCGACGTGATTTGTACAGGCTCCAGGGAGGAGCTTCTTTCCTCTATGGATATTTTAAAGATAAATCAATACGATCTCAAATTTACCATGACTTTTGATCAACAGCCAGTCAGCTTTCTGGATATTAGCATTTATGTAAACTTAGATGGTACTGTTGGATCCTTTTAATACAGGAAACCATCTGTGGGAAATACAGTCCTGCATGCCACCAGCTCTTAACCAAAACCTTTAATTTCTAGCATACCTTACAGCCAATATCTCAGACTAAAAATAAATTGTAGTCGAGAGGAAGCTTTGAAATAGAGGCAAAGGCTCTACAATGTCAGCTAATGGAGAGAGACTATAGTTGTTCTTGCCTCAAAAACGAATAATAGAGATGCCTGATTCAAGATCAAAAGGTTAGGTTGATAACCCGCTATGCTGGACAGCACAATCAGGTTTGCCACATCATCCAAAAATACTGGCATTTGTTAGTAGCGGATGATGCAGTGTCCAAGTATGTGAATTCCTACCCTCATAATACCTATAAGAGATCTCAATTATTGGAAGACCAACTAGTCCATAGCCATTTGACCACCAAATCAAAATCCCACTCTCGTAGAGGTACTGCTCCTTGTGGATTCTTAATGAATCCTGTTGATATTGATTTCCCAAATGATCCAGGTAGGGGGCGTGGATCATTTAAATTAGGTGCGTTCCCACGCCGATCGTACTGCGCATGCGCCGTCCTTAAAATTTCCTGACGTGCATTGCGCTAATTGACGTCGCAAGGACGTCATTGGTTTTGACGTTAACGTAAATGGTGTCCAGCGCCATTCACGGACGACTTACGCAAACGACGTACTTTTTTACATTTCGACGCGGGAACGACGGCCATACTTAACATTGGTTGCCCCTCATATAGCATTGGCAACTTTACTCGTCGCAAATGCTACAGAAACGTCGTAAATTCACTGCGTTGACTGCGCGTACGTTCGGGAATCTCGCGTAAATAGCTAATTTGCATAGACGACGGGGAAAACGACGTCGGCGACACCTAATGGCGGGAAAAAAAATTGCATCTAAGATCTGACAGCGTAAGAGCCTTACGCCTGTCAGATCTAATGGATATCTATGCGTAACTGATTCTAAGAATCAGTCGCATAGATACGCCGGGCCAGATTAGGACTTACGACGGCGCAAATGGCGTTGCGCCCTCGTAAGCCTTTTAAGAATCTGGCCCATGGGGTTGTATCACTCTTTTCAAGTATCTAAGATGACGTTTTTTGTCCTGGAATACTTACTTGTACATGAAAGAGGGGGAATGTTGATAGAGTACTTCTGCAGCGTGAAACCATCAGTTTGAAGATCCCTGGACATTCTTTCCAGTAATTAGGATTGTATCACAACTTGCTGACAATACTGGTAGGTAATGAACTAAAAAAATAAATAATAATAATTGCTTTCATCCTACTATAATATAATGATTGACATTATAACCTCCATTCTAGGTAGGCCATTTTTGGGCATCATTATGCCTTCCTCTTTGGTTTCACCACGTCCTTATCTAGTTACCCCTCTGTTTTTCAAGCCCAGTCTGTATTGGATTTTAAGAAATTCATCAGTACAGAAATTATATTGTTCTCTTTGTTAATTGATTTTCTGTCTAAAATATATTATTCTTAATTGTTAGGGATCATATATGCAGTTCTTGATTAAATACTCCTCAGGAAGCCATCGTATGGTGAAACATGTAGAGAATTGGAATCTACTGCACCCTTTCCATCTACCGTGTGGATATATAAGATATATATGATGGCAATGTTCTGATTATTTTAATGTTAAAATAAAATGTTGATATATTTTTACATTTGTTTATTGTGTTCTTGCACCCTTAAAATCCCAAATCTATTTGCTTGCTATACCTAGTAAATTATGAGATGCAGTGCTGATGACTGTCAGACAGTCAGCAATCTTCTATATATTTGCAACAAACTTGTCATACTTACTTTGGTTTTGCACACAGCAGCCTGGATCCGTCTCTTCTCCTGTCCCCCGTTGCTGCTTCTAACTCCTCCCCCTGCCAAGTGCCCCCATAGGCACTTGCATTCTCACTCCTGAGCCAGGCTTTATGCATCTATTCAAACACCCAGCCCTGTCCCCCGCTCTCTGCTGACAGGTTTTGACTGACAGCAGCAGGAGCCAATGGCTATCACAACCAGGAGAGGGGATAAGAGCTGCTGCAGATGCGCATAACACTGGACATAGATTGGGTTCAGGTGAATGCAGAGAATGAACCTTTAGAACCACTTTAAAGCGGCGTGCCAGCCTGGGTGAAAAAATGAATAAAAGTCAGCAGCTACAAGTACTGTACCCTACAAAAATATCCCAGTAAGTAACTAACATATGAAAACCAGACAGCACTCACCCCAGCACATATCAGCCAGAAAGAAAATAAATATGAATGAAAATTGCAATTAATTATTTTTTACTCAAGTACTTTATTTTTTTATATACTTTTTTGTGTAGGGCCGGTGCTACCACTAGGCAAACTAGGCAGCCGCCTAGGGTGCACTGCTGCCTAGGGCGCCTGGCCACTGGTGTTCCTACTCTCTGCAGCAAGAAACTAAGTCTCAGCATCAGCAGGCAGCCACTGCTCTGTTTGCACATAGTGTCAGAGGTGCAGTGGTGGCGAAGGACTGTGTCTGTCTACTAAATGAATGGAAGAAAGTAAACATTCATTGATGAGCACTGGTAGGCTGCATTGATGGGCGCTGGTGAGGCTGCATTTGATGGGCGCTTCATTAAAAAGGTGGGGTATACATGGGCAGGGCAAAGGGGGTTGAGTCAGGGCTGGAGCCAAAATTAGGTTTTGTCTAGGGTGTCAAAAATCCTTGCACCAGCCCTGTATTTGTGACCCTCTCTTATGCCCTGTAGACACAATCGGTTTGTCTGATGAAAACGGACCGATTGATTTTTTCATCAGATATCCGATGAAGCTGACTTTCATCAGTCTTGCCTACACACCATTGGTTAAAAATCCGATCGTGTCCAACGCAATGACGTAAAACACAACGACGTGGTGAGAAAAATTAAGTTCAATGCTTCCAAGCAAGCGTCGACTTGATTCTGAGCATGCGTGGATTTTTGACCGATGGATTTCCCCACAGACGGTCGGTTTTTAAACCATAAGAAAATTTTAAAACAGGTTCTATTTTTTTTTCACTAATGGGGACAAAAAACGATGGGGCGCACACACGATCGGTTCGTCCGATGAAAACGGTCCATCGGTCTGTTTTCATCAGACGAACCGATCGTGGGTACAAGGCATTAGTTTTACCTTTTTTATAGGCCTGTTTTTTTCTGGTTTCCTGGCTAAGCTTCATCAACTGTCATCCAACTATCATCCAACTATCAGTTGAGATTTCCTCTACTTGCCCTTATTAACATGTCAGACCTCTTTTCTAATTATTTCTTTCTAATTATAACACAGCGACTGATTATGTCATTATAGCAGACACAGCACAAAATTTCAGAAATAAAATGCTGTATATAATTATATACAAGTTAGAAGAAATTAAATGTCTGCTACACAATTTTCTACAATTTAAAGAGAAATTTTGTTTTCCAAAAAAAAAAGGGTTTTTATACAGTATATATAACCTGCTTTCTATTGCTTGTGATTATTTGCTTATTCCTAGCACACAGCACTCTTGAAATATGTCCTGTTCTCTCCACTGTTCATCTAGCAGTGTCTGTCACTGCCTGACAATCCTTGTGATATGAAGAAAGGATCCTCTGCCAATAAGTATCCAATCTACTTTCCTCTAAAGTCAGATGTTCTCATTCATTTCACAAAGTACAAATTCAATAACCACTTTGACAGTGGATTAGCAGCAAACCATGGAGAGATTTATGATTAAAAAGAAATTAAACTGTAGCAGACCTTAAAGGAGAGCTATTACAAAATGTCTAAAGGAAAAATAAATTATCTTGAAAATAACAGCATGGTTACTGTGCACTCTACTAAATACTTAACGTATTGCGTACAGTGACCACCTAGCTAGATTCTTCTTAAATTTGCTCTGTCAGGTCAGAAAAATGAAGCAATAGCTATTGAGTGTACAAACTGAAGCTTAGGCACTCTTCATTTTTTTTCAAGCATTTCTGTAGTCAGGAATTAGAATTCTTCCCAGCATTGTAGAGTCATTCAGGATATAGGTCAATTCCATTAGGCTCCATTCACACCTGAGGCCCCGTACACACGACCGAGTTTCTCGGCAGAATTCAGCCAGAAACTCGATGGGAGCCGTATTCTGCTGAGAAACCTGGTCGTGTGTACACTTTTGGCCGAGGAAACCGACGAGGAACTCGTCGAGCCAAAAAGAGAACATGTTCTCTATTTCCTCGTTAGTCAATGGGGAAACTTGGCTCGCCGAGATCCTCGGTGGCTTCACAAGGAACTCGACGAGCAAAACGATGTGTTTTGCCCGTCGAGTTTCTCGGACGTGTGTACGGGGCCTCAGAGTATTGTTTTACTAGCGTTTTTACGGGCGTTTTTGTTTAGCTAACTAGAAAGCACTAGGGGTAGGAGAGGGAATTATGGGGGGAAAGCTGTAGTTTAAGCAGAAAACGAGCAAGAAAACGCTCGTAAAAGGCTCAGGCATTTCTATTGAAGTCTATGGCTCCATTCACACCATGGCATTCCGACTCAGGGGCGGAATCGCTGCAATTCAGCCTACAATTCAGAAAAGCTGCAAAACACGGGAAGCGTTTGCGATCCCCGTTACTTTCAATGGTACCCAAATCGCAACGCAATTTTGACAGCGATTGAAGCCCAACAAATCATGGTAAAATCACACAAACAGAGTAGCAGGAGGCCTGCCGTCCAAAAGAAGTTCTGACTTCTTTTGGGCGACAGGCCTCCTGCGATTCTGTTTGCTCTATTTTTTGGGTGGCAATCGCGGCAAAATCACGCTGCGATTCGGGTGCCATTGAAAGTAACGGGGATCACAAGGGTGTCCTACGATTTACGGCGATTAAGAATCGTGGCGATTACTTCCATGATCTGGAATTCCATGGTGTGAATGGAGCCATATAGGTGGATTCAGAAAGACTTAGGCTGGCGTATTAGTAAAATACGCCGGCCTAAGTCTGAATTTGCGCCGGCGCTAATTTAAGCATATTCTGGAAACCAGATACGCTTAAATTAGGCTCAGATACAAGCGGCGTAAGTGTCTTACACCGTCGTATCCTAAAGTGTAATTTTTAGGCTGACCGCTAGGTGGCGCTTCCATTGTGGTCAGCGTAGAATATGTAAATCCCTAGATACGCCTATTCACGAACGTACGCCCGGCTGATGCAGTACAGATACGCCGTTTACGTAACGCATTATCAGGCCTAAAGTTATTCCATCAAATAGTTGGAATAGTAATGTTAAGTATGGCCGTCGTTCCCCCGTCGAAATTCAAAAATTTTACGTCGTTTGCGTAAGTCGTCATTTACGTCCACGTCGAAACCAATAGGACCGTGCGGTGTACTTTGCCGCAATGCACACTGGGATATGTAGGCGGACGGCCATTACGCCCACCCAATTTTGGCTACGCCGCCGTAACTTAGCAGGCAAGTACTTTGTGAATCATGTACTTGCCTCGCTAACTTACGGCGGCGTAGTGTAAACACGATACACTACGCCGCCGCAATGATACGCCTGCCTACCTGAATCTAGCTAATAGACTTCAATAGAAATGCCTGATTTGAGCACTTTACAAGCGTTTTGTCACTCGTCTTCTGCTCAAGCAGCTCTCCACCCCTAATTTCCTCTCCCTCTTCTCCCCCTAGTGCTTGCTATTTAGCTAAACAAAAATGCCTGAAGCTGTAAAATGCTTGTAAAAAACTGTAAAAAAAAGCAGTAAAAGCAGTAAAAAAGATTTACTGCGATTCTGTCGATGTGTGAATGACAAATTGCGGGACTTACATTTGAGATGCCATTGATTTGAATGACATCCAGGGCTTTTCTTTATCGTACATCACGGGACACAGAGCGGCATATTCATTACTATATGGGTTATATGGAGTACCTTCAGGTGATGGACACTGGCAATCTCAAAAACAGGAAGTGCCCCTCCCTATATAACCCCCTCCCATAGGAGGAGTACCTCAGTTTTTACGCCAGTGTCTTAGGTGTTGGTCATGGTTTAGCTTGCCTCCACATCCTTGGGATTAACCTCCCTGGCGGTATGATTCTTTCAGAAAAAACATGCTGAAAGCGGTACCATTTTTTGCAAGGAAATTTGGCGTTTTATATTGTAGGTCTGTAATTTTTAGAAATAACTCACTTAAATCTGACCAAACAAGCTTCTAATAGGCATCCCGGGTATGACATTTTTTTAAAAACAAAATTATAAATTATAATATAATAAATAATTATAAATAATTATAACAAATAATAATATAATTATAATAAAAATTATTTAATAATGTAATCAACTCAAAATCACTGAAATTTGCTCAGTTGCAGAATTGTTGCTGTCATTATTTTTTTTTTTTTATGACGAATTTCCCCACAAATCGCTATCGCACATTTCTGCAAGTGATTATAATTTATTATCGCTGTTTTTTAGCTGATCTAAAACTATTTTTGACATAAAGGGACACTTTTGGTTGCTATGGACAATCTACAGTTTGCAGGGAGAAAGAAACGTTTTTATTATATAAAATGACTTGCATGACACAGGACAGACCACTAGGGACAGGGGGGGTGTGTTTTTTTTACATACAGTACTGTAATCTATAAGATTACAGTATACTGTATGTATAGTGTTTGTTTACTTTTTTGAATTTGGCGCCGTTCTCCGTCCCCGTGCGTCGTAACGTCGCAGGGAACGGAGATCGGCGTCACACGGAGGCACTGTGTGAATCGAGCGAAGACCTGCTCGCTCACACAGCGCGGTGGCATCGCTGGATCCAGGGACAAGGTAAGTAAAACTCCCTGTACATCCAGCGAGGCGAGCCCGAGTCTGACTCGGGGTTACCGATCCTAGCCCAAAAATCTCACCCCGAGTCAGACTCGGGAACACCGCCCAGGAGGTTAAGGTGGGCTAACCGGTTCTGTCCAAAGGCCTCAGTGCTAAAGTGGTCAGCAACCGGACCCCAAACCATTGGGGTATAGCCCATAATGCTTTCTGTCACAGAGAGCTGGACTCTGGGCCCAGAACTTAGAAACCTTTGGGGGCCTAATGTTTCTGTTGCCAGGGTACTATATGGGCCCAGGACAGTGGATCCTTCATAGGAACCCAGGGCCTGAAGGTCTAGACGCCCCACGGAGATGGGGGAAGATTGGACCTCTTGCTGTGCAAAGTCCTGCGGCATGGAGCAGGTAAGTGAAGGGGAAACTTGCGGAACTTGGTTCGCAGCAGGTTTTGTCTGGGGGAAGGTCACAGCGGGACATGCCTATGGTTTATGCGCTGCATCTGGCAAGGTGAGTCACATATCTTAGGATAGGATGACTCTATATGTGTATATTCCCCATAATTGTGACCTCCCTGGTAGTATTGCAACTGGTGCTAGTAGCATTGAAAAGGGCCTGTGTGTATAGTGACAATTCTCTTTAAGAGAAGCCCCTGGGAATCTATTGAGGTTTCTTATGTAGAGAGTGAATGCTCTTACCTGCAAGCCTGCTCAGAGAGGTCCAGGCGGTTGCTGCAGAAAAACAAATGCCGCTCTGTGGATCCTGGCCTGGACGGCAGGATCAGCCTCTGACCTCCTCGTGTGGGCCTCCCCCCCCCCGCCGGCGGGCGCGCGCGTCCCCGTGATATGGGCGCAATTTCGCGCCGTTTTTCTGAAGGGGAAGGGCGGGCCCGTAGGTAAAAGGAAGGGGCGGCCCTTCCAAAAGAGTTCCCAGCTCAGTGATGTGTTGGAACTGAGAGAGGAAGGACCAGAGCGGCAGAGTGGGGCGCCGAGGACACACAGTGGCCAAAGAAGAGTATTACAGTCTTCAAAAAGACTGTCTTTCACCCTAAAGATAGGGTTTCTTTTTCTTTTCAGCAGTTTTTTATTGGCAAATACTACTAAAGGGGGACAGAATGGTTTTTCTTTCTTTGGTTTAAAAAAAAAAAAAAAGAAACAAACCAAGATTAATAAGGAAAGGCATTTTTTTCCCCAGAAAGGGTTTTTGGGCAACAACTATTTATTTTCCCAAACACCATTAAGTAGCGGGCGTACCTCGGTATTGTACCATGGCATCTGGTTCGGAGGGTACAAAAGGTGGGGATTCCCCCAGAGGGTCCGGGGTCTCGGACAAAGTCTTACCGCTACTTTCCCCAGAAGGAGCCTTGGTGAGACCATCGGGATCTGGGGCTGGACTTGGCACGGGTCAGTCCAACCCTAGGGTGGTCACGGACGAGGTACTGTCCACCTCTCTAAAGGAGATGGAAAAAAGAATGGAAAAAATGATAGCCAAGGCTATGCGGGGCAGAAAACGGAATAGATCTCCGTCGCCCGAGCGTGAACCCTCCGTTGAGGAGGTCCCTTCCGCAGAGGAATGGGAAGACCTCTTGGACAAGGACCAAGTAGGTTCAGGGATCGAGGATCCGGGTACGGAGGTGTCTGGCGCAGCCTCCCAAGGGGAGAGCTGGTGGGTTCAAGTTTTAACAGACTTGGTCCATAGGACGTTCAACTTGCCAGTACCAGATCTCCAAGTATCAACGGTCTCAGCTTTGGGCTCACTAAGAGCGCCTCAAACCAATGCGGTTTTTCCGATCCATCCTCTACTAGAGGAAGTTATGTTCCAAGATTGGGCCAAGCCAGATAGAATCTTTGTACCACCAAAGAGATTCTCTGCCTTATATCCTATGGAAGAGAAATTTTCCAAGAGATGGGCAGCCCCGGCTGTAGACGCAGCCATCTCATGTGTTAACAAGTCTTTAACATGCCCTGTAGAAAACATACAGGTGTTCAAGGATCCGGTTGATAAACGCTTGGAAACGCTACTTAAAACCTCCTTCACTACTGCAAGGGCAGTAGTGCAGCCAGCGGTGGCTGCAATTGGGGTTGCGCAAGCATTATCGGATCAAGCTAAGCAGATGCTTAAACTTATTCCTGCCCAGCAGGCAGAAGAATTTTCGGACGTCCCTAGGGCCATACGCTTTACGGTAGATGCGATTAAGGATTCGATCCAGCAAGCGTCACGTCTATCATTCTCCCTTATCCATATGAGAAGACTCTTATGGTTAAAGAGCTGGGAGGCAGAGCCCCCATGCAAGAAGCTCCTGGTAGGGTTCCCCTTCCATGGAGGACGACTCTTCGGAGAAGACCTGGACAAATACATCCAGACCATTTCAAGCGGAAAAAGTACTCTTTTGCCCACCAAGAAGAAGTTTCGGGGGCCTGCGTTTAAACGACAGTACTCCCCTGGGCAGGGGCCCTCCAATACCAAACAGTATCGACGGCCTCCTGCAAGATCAAATTTTAACAAGTCACAGGGACAGGCCGGCGCAGGCAAGAAGCAGTGGTTTCGCAAGCCAGCAAAGCCAGCCCCCAAGCCGGCCTTATGAAGGGGCGCCCCCACCCTCGAAGGTGGGGGGAAGACTGCGTCTCTTTACAGAGGTTTGGGAGGCCAGCATTCCCGACAAATGGGTACGGTCCTCCGTGGCTACAGGCTACAAACTAGACTTCCTAAAGTTTCCTCCTCCTCATTTTCAGGAGTCAAGAGTACCAAACGATCCGAAGAAGGGAGCCGCATTAATAGCGGCATTGAATCATCTACTCTCTCAGGAGGTAATAGTAGAGGTACCAGTCCAAGAACAGGGGCTAGGTTTCTACTCCAACCTATTCACAAAGCCCAACGGCGATGTCAGGCCAATTTTGGACTTAAAAATGGTAAATGCATACCTAAAGGTCCGCTCATTTCGGATGGAATCCGTGCGGTCAGCAGTTGCCGCACTTCAGAAGGACGATTTTATGGCATCCATAGACATAAAGGATGCTTACCTTCATGTTCCAGTTTACCAGCCACATCAAAGATTTCTACGCTTCTCGGTGGCTCTACGTCATTTCCAATTCATGGCGCTTCCCTTCGGGTTGGCTACGGCCCCCCGGGTGTTCACCAAGGTCCTAGCTCCAATCCTAGCCAATCTAAGGATTCAAGGGGTCACAATCCTAGCATACCTGGACGACCTCCTAGTCATAGATCACTCGTCTCCTGGCTTGGAACAAGCAGTGGCCCTCACAGTTCAGTACCTCGAGAGGTTCGGCTGGGTCCTAAATCGAGAAAAATCAGCATTCCAGCCCACAAGGCAGTTGGAATATCTCGGCATGAGATTAGACAGAGAACAACAGAGGGTGTTTCTGCCTCTGATAAAAGTCAAAGCCATCAAGGAATTAATTCTACTGGTTCTAAGCAAGAAGGAACCAACTGTTCGCCTATGTATGCGGTTACTAGGCAAGATGGTGGCCACATTCGAGGCGGTACCGTACGCCCAGAGCCACACTCGCATCCTGCAGGCAGCCATCCTGTCACCCTGGAGCAGGAGGCCACAGGCCTTAGATATCCCTTTGCCGCTCTCATCAAGAGTCCGACAAAGTCTGTGTTGGTGGTTAGACCCTCAGAATCTACTGAAGGGGAAATCTTTCAGCCCAGTGGCTTGGAAGATAGTAACCACAGACGCCAGCCTAACAGGCTGGGGAGCAATTTTGGATGGTTGCACTCGCCAAGGCACTTGGGCAAAGCCAGAGAAGCAGTTGCCCATCAACATCTTGGAGCTCAGAGCTGTTCGACTAGCCCTCAGGGCTTGGACGTCCAAGTTGCAGGGGTTCCCGGTGAGAATTCAATCGGACAATGCCACGGCAGTGGCATACATAAATCACCAAGGGGGAACCAAGAGTCAAGCCGCTCAGAGAGAGGTGAGCTTGATTCTCCTATGGGCAGAAGCTCATGTGCCCTGCATATCGGCGATATTCATTCCAGGAGTGGACAACCTTCAGGCGGACTTTTTAAGTCGCCAGACTCTGTTGCCGGGGGAATGGTCTCTACATCCACAGGTCTTTCAGACACTCTGCCAGAGATGGGGAGTGCCGGACGTGGACGTCATGGCATCAAGACTCAACAAGAAACTAGACAGGTTCATATCCCGCTCAAGGGATCCGATGGCCTGCGGAACCGATGCGCTGGTTTGCCCTTGGCATCAGTTCAGACTACTTTATGTATTTCCCCCGCTCCAGTTACTACCCCGCCTGCTGCGCAGGATCAGGGTGGAGCACATACCAGTCATCCTGGTAGCTCCAGCATGGCCCAGAAGGGCATGGTATTCACTAATCCTAAAGATGGTAGTGGGAGACCCTTGGACTCTTCCTCTACGGCCAGACCTGCTATCGCAAGGTCCGATCCTCCACCCTGCCTTACGGCATCTAAATTTGACGGCCTGGAAGCTGAATCCCTGATTCTCAGGGGTAGAGGTCTGTCTCAGAAAGTAATCTTTACCCTAATCAGAGCCAGGAAACCGGTCTCTAGGGTGATTTATTACAGGGTCTGGAAGGCCTATGTAGGCTGGCGTGAGTCCAAGCGATGGCTTTCTCGCAAGTTTACCATCGATAGAGTATTAAGTTTTCTCCAGCTAGGAGTGAATAAAGGACTGGCATTAAGCACAATCAAAGGACAGATTTCAGCTTTGTCAGTGTGGTTTCAGCGGCCGCTGGCCACCCACTCGCTAGTTAAGACCTTCCTTCAAGGGGTCTTACGTATTAATCCTCCAGTTAAATCCCCGCTTTGTCCGTGGGATCTAAATCTTGTTCTGTCAAGTTTACAGAAACAACCTTTTGAGCCGTTGGCTGAAATTCCTTTGGTTTTACTGACAAGGAAGTTAGTATTTTTGGTCGCCATAGTTTCCGCCAGAAGAGTATCGGAACTGGCAGCCTTATCCTGTAAGGAACCATATCTTATTTTGCATAAGGACAGGGTCGTTCTCCGCCCTCATCCTTCCTTCCTACCAAAGGTTATATCCAGTTTTCATCTAAACCAGGATTTGGTATTACCATCCTTCTTTCCTAAACCTACTTCCAGAAAGGAAGGGTTGCTGCATACCTTGGATATTGTCAGGGCCATGAAGGCCTATCTTAAAGCTACAGAGAAGATCCGGAAAACAGATGTGTTGTTCATTTTACCGGATGGGCCCAAGAAGGGGCAGGCAGCTGCAAAATCCACCATCTCGAGGTGGATTAAACAGTTAATCACTCAGGCCTACGGCTTGAAAGGGTTGCCTCCTCCGTTATCATTAAAGGCTCATTCTACTAGGGCCATGGGCGCCTCCTGGGCAGCACACCACCAGATCTCTATGGCTCAAGTTTGCAAGGCGGCAACCTGGTCTTCTGTCCACACGTTTACAAAATTCTACCAGTTGGACGTAAGAAGGAATACGGATACAGCCTTTGGGCAGGCAGTGCTGCAGGCTGCAGTTTGAGACCCTCGGATTCCGGGGGGCTCCCTTTTGAGTTAAATTTAAAAATTTATTTTTTCTCAACTAAGTTGGATTTATTATGATTTGAGTATATCTCTAAATTAAATCCTTGTGTCTTAGGAAGATGTTCTCCCTCCCCTCATTGTAAGCATTGCTTTGGGACATCCCATATAGTAATGAATATGCCGCTCTGTGTCCCGTGATGTACGATAAAGAAAAAGAGATTTTTAATACAGCTTACCTGTAAAATCTTTTTCTTGGAGTACATCACGGGACACAGAGCTCCCACCCCTCTTGTGGGGACCATTTTGGGAGGCATACTGCTTGCTACAAAACTGAGGTACTCCTCCTATGGGAGGGGGTTATATAGGGAGGGGCACTTCCTGTTTTTGAGATTGCCAGTGTCCATCACCTGAAGGTACTCCATATAACCCATATAGTAATGAATATGCCGCTCTGTGTCCCGTGATGTACTCCAAGAAAAAGATTTTACAGGTAAGCTGTATTAAAAATCTCTTTTTTTTCAGGGGGAACTTGGGGGAACTCAGTTCCACCACCTCTGGCTCGGACCCTTTGGTGCCTGCTCACCGCAATCACTTGTAAACACAGAAGTCTGGTTTCTGTGTTTACGTGTGACAGCTCTGCACTCTGTGTGTAACCCCCCTGAACTCTGCACTCTGTATGTTATGCAATCCTGGTATTTAATGCCCTTTTAAGACCCTTCTACTGTTTTTGAAATCTGAACGGGGTCGTGGTTGAGTTCCTGCACCTATTTTCTGAGAAAAAAAGCTCTGATGACATCTAAAATCAAGGTGTGGGTCTGCCGCGATTAATCGCACTGCAATCGCAGCAACCCACATCGTGTGTAGCATGTCATCCAAAAAAAGTTCAGGAGCTACTTTTGGGTGACATGCTTCACATAATGCGGGTTGCTGTGATTACAGTGCAATTTATCGCGTGACAATCATGGCAGCACCGCGATTTTAGGTGTCATTCAAATGTGAGTCCCATGATTTGTCATTCACATATTGGGGCTTTCAAATTGCAGTCTGAATTGCGGCAAATCTACCCACGATTCAAAACGCTGAAGTGTGAATGCAGCCTTATGCCGCATACACACAATGGGAAATTCCAACAAGAAAAGTCCGATGTGAACTATTGGTCGGAAATTCCAACCATGTGTAGGCTCCATCAGAATTTTTTTGTCGAAATTTCCGCCAAGAAAAATTTGAGAGCTGGTTCTCAAATTTTCCGACGGGAAAAGTTCTTGTCAGAAATTCCGATCATCTGTATGCAATTCCGAAGCGCAAAAAAAACACGTGTTCTTGACGGTCAGAATTTTGTGTGACTGTGTGTATGCAACACAAATTGGAGCCAAAATTCAGTCGGAAAAAAATCCACGGCTTTATTGTCGGAATTTCCGATCGTGCCTACCCAATCTCCAGTGCACCAAGGTGTTTTTGCTGGGGATCATGAAGGAACTCCAAATTCCCTCACATGCCAAGCGATTACTTAGTGTCTTTTACTTTTTTGCTCAAAATACATTCTACACACTTGGAAGCATTTCTCTTCTCTGTCCATAACTGAATGGAAACATTATATTAGTTTGGTCCCTTTCTGTATACCAGCTCACAAATCCTAACTGGGGTTCTCTTTAGAAGTTTGATGAAATTTGAGGTCCATGGGGGTCTACATTCCCGCTTACAATGTAAATGGAAAGGCCAGAAGACTACACTATTGTTTATCAATGCACCCTACTATGTATTGCTTCATCTTTACCCACTATAATGTTGTCACCATGGCTAATGAAAAATCTTTTTAAGCCCTCGTTCACACTGAACACGGTTTTGAAATTGAGTGAGTTCATCTGAATCTGCACAATTTCAAAGTCGCATTTCAGTCTGACTTCAGGGGCAACTTGAAAGACATTTGTGTGGGTTCCTGCACAGATGTCTTTTGAAAACTCCCACCCCAAAGTCGTCAAAAGTAGTGAAGGAACTACTTTTGGAAATCAGTGTGGAGCCGCAAAGTCAGCGTCACTCTGATTGGGACGCTCCTATTGCTGGCAGCATGCTCCGATTTAACAATTGCATGTAAAATTGCACCGATGTGAACGGGGGATGAAGGGAACCTTTTACTATGATGTGGACTCTTTACTAATATGGCAGTTTTCTTCCACCCACAAATCCTTTATAAACAATTGTGTGCCCTTTTTCCTAATACAAAAGCATAAAACATTAAAGTTCAATCCAGGTTGCTCAATCCTTAAAAAATGTAATAGCAACCATCTCTAGGTTTTTTTGTATTCCATTGTATGGCCATACTATTATTTGTTACTTGTGTAAAATGAAAATTAAGAAAATGGAATGCTGAGTTCTGGCGAAGTCTCCTAAAGACACTTCTTTATGTGAGGGGATAGGAGAATATTCAATTGGATTTTCAGTTTTCATGTAAAGATAATTTCCCCATACAAAAAGAGAATGACTAATTATGCTTCCAGCATTTTGCACTTTAGCCAGCCAAGTGGTTTAGGGACTGTTGAGAAACACATACTAAATATATTTGATCTAGGTGTAAATTTATGGTACTTTTAAATAGCACAATTTCTAAATGGTCAGACATGATATAATGTCTTCTAATGGCTTAATGGAGAGTTTCATTGTTTGTTTTTTTAAATGTATAACATGTGAAAACGTCCTTGTTGGATAGCTAGTTACAGCATATCAGTTAAACAAATATAGGGCCCCTTTAAGTTATCCCACTACTACCTTGATAGCTATTTGAAGGTGATGCAAGTGCGCTGTAATGTTTTCTATACAATGATCAATGGGACTCCATTCTAGAATGTGCTTATGGCACTTGACCTTCACATATGATGGATTATACATATACAACATGCTTTTTCTCTTTTACAATTATAATTAATCATATTGTGGAGATATATAATACATAAAACTACAAAGCAATTAAAGAGAACTGCTGGCATATTTTCATTGAGTAACCATTTTGTTATATCAAAGTATTTAAAGTAGCTAGCTTTCAAACATACTTTAAACTTTAATGTCAAGGGTGTAGCTAGAAATCAATAGACCCTGTAACTATTGCCACCTTCAGGCAGGTAATTAAAGATTAAAGGACCCATAGGCAAATTTTGGATTTGAAAGGGAGATGTTCTGCAATCAAACAGGGGAGAGGGGCAAGGCTAACAACACAGCTTGGGATTTCAGTTCAGCTGTGATCTCCGGGATGTTTAGAGATCTCTGGATTTTAAGCAGGATCACCAGACATTTTTATGTACTTGTATTATTTATAAAAAGAGAAAAGTGTATGTATTGTAGAGATGTATTGCATTTTTTTCTGGAAACACTGTACACTTTTATACTAGGACAAAATTATTTATAAATTACAAAACTCCCCCAAATAAAACGATTACTTATCTGTTTTGCATGAGAGGGTTAACATATGGCTAGGAGATACTGTGTTTGCTACTGGGAAACCTAAAAGTGGGGATTTCTTTAGGATTTTACTCCATGGATTTGAAACACCTGCTACAAGCTTTCAGCCACCAGAGAGCATTCACAGAAATGGGTGTAGAATACATTCTCTCAGTTATTTGTTGCTTCCCAACTGACTTAGATTGACACCTTTTTTAGGTCATCCTACTAAGAGAGTGTTTATAAAAAGACATAATAGTGTTAAAATTCTTCCGACATTGGTCCTGCTGGTGCAGAGGAAAGTCTAATCTTCTCCAACTTTGCAGCCTTTCAGGGAATTCCCTACCAACTAGATATCCCCCTAAGGAAGATACGAGTTAATCCCGGTATCGACACACGTAGGGGAAGGGGAAAGGACGGTGCAGGAGGCAGTGGAGCATTCTCAGTTATAGGAAAGGACACATTGCTTCAGCAGTATCCCTGAGCTTGTAAAGAGTAGTGCACTGTAGCACCCACAAAATGTGAGTACCCCACAGTAGGGGCTACGTTTTATTTAGACAATAAATTGTTTAAACGATATCACACTATCAAGTTTTTTCCATCATACACATGTGGAACACGTTACCACCAACACGCCCAGGATTCCAACATAATCACTGAACCCAGAGGTGGTTCATATGCATGTTCTGACCAGGCTTAATTGCAGGGTCACACGCTCTAAGGTGAGCGCATATACGGAAGGGGGGAGCACCAGAGTGGACACAAGGACACGTTTTGCTATCACCAGTTGTTTTGGATTTTTTTGAACTGTGAATGCACTGTATATATTATGCATGTCATATATGCAAGCAAAATAGCACTTTGCACATAGCACTTTTGTAGTTCATGGGAACACGTTTGTGAATATTTTGAGCACAAATATATTGGATGTATTTTATGACAGATGTTGTTATTTGAACATTAATGCATATTATTTTTATTTGTTGCACATAATTACTTTAATTAGCATTAAGTTGTGGCACTAATTAGCACTTTATGCATGGGATCTTCTCTAGACAATTAATAGAGTGTGGATATATGGATAAGTAGAGAAACAAATTAATGAATAGTTCACATGCTGCTCTATAATTGAGCACAGAGTTACACTATTTTGAGTTAGTGGTGTCATTATATTATTTCTTATGTGTGTTTTCTACAGACATAGTCTAGCGTGTATATATACAGTGGGGCAAAAGGGTATTTAGTTAGCCATCAAGTTCTTCCACTTAAAAAGATGAGAGAGGCCTGTAATTGTCATCATAGGTATACCTCAACTATGAGAGACAAAATGTGGAAACAAATCCAGACAATCACATTGTCTGATTTGGAAGGAATTATTTTGCAAATTATGGTGGAAAATAAGTATTTGGTCACCTACAAACAAGCAAGATTTCTGGCTCTCGCAGACCTGTATCTTCTTCTTTAAGAGGCTCCTCTGTCCTCCACTCATTACCTGTATTAATGGCACCTGTTTGAACTTGTTATCAGTATAAAAGACACCTGTCCACAACCTCAAACAGTCACACTCCAAACTCCACTATGGTGAAGACCAAAGAGCTGTCGAAGGACACCAGAAACAAAATTGTAGACCTGCACCAGGCTGGGAAGACTGAATCTGCAATAGGCAAGCAGCTTGGTGTGAAGAAATCAATGGTGGGAGCAATAATTAGAAAATGGAGGACATACAAGACCACTAATAATCTCCCTCGATCTGGGGCTCCACGCAAGATCTCAACCTGTGGGGTCAAAATGATCACAAGAACGGTGAGCAAAAATCCTAGAACCACACTGGGGCACCTAGTGAATGACCTGCAGAGAGCTGGGACCAACGTAACAAAGACTACCATCAGTAACACACTACGCCGCCAGGCATTCAGATCCTGCAGTGACAGACGTGTCCCCCTGCTTAAGCCAGTACATGTCTGGGCCCGTCTGAGGTTTGCTAGAGAGCATTTGGATGATCCATACGAGGATTGGGAGAATGTCATATGGTCAGATGAAACCAAAGTAGAACTGTTTGGTAGAAACACAACTCATCGTGTTTGGAGGAGAGAAAATGCTGAGTTGCAACCAAAGAACACCATACCTACTGTGAAGCATGGGGGTGGCAACATCATGCTTTGGGGCTGATTCTCTGCAAAGGAAACAGGACTACTGATCCGTGTACATGAAAGAATGAATGGGGCCATGTATCGTGAGATTTGAGTGCAAACCTCCTCCCATCAGCAAGGGCATTGAAGATGAAACATGGCTGGGTCTTTCAGCATGACAATGATCCCAAACACACCGCCCAGGCAACGAAGGAGTGGCTTTGTAAGAAGAATTTCAAGGTCCTGGAGTGGCCTAGCCAGTCTCCAGATCTCAACCCCATAGAAGACCTTTGGAGGGAGTTGAAAGTCTTTGTTGCCCAGCGACAGAACCAAAACATCACTGCTCTAGAGGAGATCTGCATGGAGGAATGGGCCAACATACCAGCAACAGTGTGTGACAACCTTGTGAAGACTTACAGAAAACGTTTTGACCTCTGTCATTGCCAACAAAGGATATATAACAAAGTATTGAAATTAACACCACTCTTGGAATGGAGGGCATGATTTTGGAAGCATCTTGGAAGGAATGCATCACTGAGGCAAAATAGCACAGGGGCCCTTATCAATTTTTTTATTCTGAAATAAATGTATCATTCATTTGAGGTTACCCAGACAAGCTGTCATTACTTTCATTGCTTTGGGGATATTTTAGTGGTTAAATTAGACCTGTAGGCAAAACTTTTTTTTTTTCATTTTGGATAGAGAAAAGAAGGGTTATAACCCCTGTGAAATACTGTCATTACAGCATGGTTCCATTTGTGTTAGCCATCCATCCATCAGTATGTCAGATAGATTTGTAAGATCCTGATCCAGGATTGTTATAAAAATTCTGAAACCTGTTGGAGTCCCTAACCTGAGTGGGGCAACCAGTAATCCAAAAACTACAAGCTAAATCATCAACTGTGGGGGATACAAGAAGGATAATATGTTTATCACTTCCTAAGAGACTTTACTTTGTATTATACACGTGCACTTTTGTTTATTGATTGGTATTAGCCCAACACACTAGGTTTCTTTTGTTTGTATATTTGTGATAATATCTTACATTGGTGTTGCAGCTTAAAGTGGAGTTCCACGCATATAAAAGTCAGCAGCTACAAAAAGTGTAGCTGCTGACTTTTATTAATTGGACACTCACCTGTCCCCACTCGTCTCTCCCTCCTCTCTGCGGCGCCTGCAATGTGACTGTGGGCGCTAGGCTGTGGCTTCACATGCGCAAGCCGTGATTGTCCGGGCAATCATCTGGGACCTGTGACGTGTCCCAGATGATTGCAGAGAGGGAGGGGGGAGAGGTGAACTTCCTTCTGGCGCCGCAGAGCCCAGGGAGGAAGTGGGAGCCGTAACCCTCTAAAAAGAGGGTTTCCGCAACCCCCTAAAAAAATGACATGCCAAATGTGGCATGTCAGGGGGTCACCTGTTCTTAAAGTGGAAGTTCCATTTTTGGGTGGAACTCCACTTTAATTCACAGTTTGAGGATATTACATGAGCGCAGTTTAATTTTTGTTTTATTTTTTTATGATTCCACTATGACAACATTCCTATCTAATTCTGGAAATAGGATTAATAGTGTGCTTGTAAAACAAGTCGTGCCACTGATGATATAATGTGTGCATATTATCTTAGGGAGGCTTACTTTGATTTCTACCCAGGGTCTAATTTTGTCTTAAATGTTAACTTTGTTCTATGCCAACTGTTCTAAAACTAAAAATGAAGGCGTCCTTTTGGAAATCAATTCTATGAAACAGAAAAGTTATTTCATGTTATAGCCTTGCTACTGCTTTCAACTTCACACACAGATTTCAGCACTTTTTCTTATTTTTTTACACTTTAAGTTCTAAATAACAATGCAGGCTAGTGGGGATTTCTCTATAGTCTTTCTTTTCTTTGATTGTAACCTTCAACCTCTGCTTTTGCATATACCAGCTGTCTAGAGCATCCCAGGTTGAAGATGAAGCAGATGGTACTTGAAAGTCCAGGTAGGGCCTTCTCAGGAATATAATTTTCTTTGTTCTGATGTCTCACATCTCCAAGGAGGTAAAATCCTTCTACAAAACAAGTAGAAAATAAACAACATTAAAGATAAAAATTGATATTGTAAGGGGTATTTGCAGCGGGAAACCATGCACAAGTCAAGGACACAGAGGAAAATAAAGTTCAATGCAAGTCTCTGTACAAGTCCATACTATAAACCAAACAAAACATTTGCTTGTCCAAGCCACTGAATGAACTCTGACTAACAGGGTGCCCTCTAGTGGACTCTTTCACCACTTGCTTACTGAGCACTTTGACTCCCTTCCTGCCCAGGCCAATTTTCAGCTTTCAACACTGTCACACTTTGAATGACAATTGCACGGTCAAACAGGTAATTTTTCTCCTTCACTGATGTTATGGTAGGCTCGGGCTGCACTGATAGGTGGCAGTGATGAGCAATGATGGATGGCACTGATGGGTAATGATAGGTGGTTCTGATGGGCACTGATAGGTGACACTGATGGGCACTGATTTGCAGCACTAGTGGGCATTGATTGGCAGCATGGGTGGATACTGATAGGCAGCACTGGTGGGCACTGTTGAAACTGCAAACAGGTAATTTTTCTCCCTCACTGATGGGCACTGGTAGGCTGTACTGATGAGACGGCACTGATGGGTGGCACTGATAGGTGGTGCTGATGGGCACTGATAGATGGCAATGATGGGCACTTATAGGTGACACTGATGAGCACTGATTGGCAGCACTAGCGGGCATTGATTGGTATCACTGGTGGGCACTAATAGGCAGCACTTGTGGGCACTGTTGGAACTGCACTGATAATCAGGACACTGATAATCAGTACCCTGATTATCAGTGTGGATGTCCCTTCAAAACTAGCTGGTTATTGGCTCTCTTTTCCCTTCCTCACGCTGTCAGCATGAGGAAAGGAAAGCCGATAACCTGCTTTTGTTTACATCGTGATCGGCTGTCATTGGACACAGCTGATCATATGGTAAAGGGCCACTGTGATTGGCCCTTTACCCCGATCTGTGATCTTGTTGGATCACTTCAGGTTGGCCACTTATGTAAGTATAGCAATAGAAATGTAAAACATTAACCACTTCAGCCCTGGATGAATTTACCCCCCTTTCTGACCAGAGCACTTTTTGCATTCCGGAACTGCGTCACTTTAACTGACAGTTGCGCAGTCGTGTGACGTGGTAGTTCATAAAAAAAACGAATTTCTTTCTCAGTTTAGGCCGATATGTATTCTTCTACATATTTTTGGTGAAAAAATCACAAGAAGCGTGTATTGATTGGTTTGCGCAAAATAGCGTTTACAAAATAGGGGACAGTTTTATGGCATTTGTATTAATATATCTTTTTTTTACTAGTAATGACGGCAATCTGCGATTTTTTTATTGTGACTGCGATATTATTGCAGACACATCGAACACTTTTGATGCTATTTTGGGACCATTGTCATTTATACAGCGATCAGTGCTATAAAAATGCACTGATTACTGTGTAAATGACACTGGCAGGGAAGGGGTTAACCACTAGGGGGCAAGAAAGGGGTTAAGTGTGTCATTTGGAGTGATTCTAACTCTGTGGGGGCTGGGCTACAAGTGACACGACAGTGATCACTGCTCCCGATGACAGGGAGCAGTAGATCACTGTCCTGTCACTAGGCAGAACATGGAAATGCCTTGTTTACACAGGTATCCCCCTGTTCTGCAGCTCCGTGACAAGATCGCGGGACACCTGCAGACATCGAGTCCGCTAATCCTGTGGGCACGGTCCCAGAGCTTGCGGCGGGGCGTGCCCGCGCTGATCACACGGCTGGCTTTGCAAAGCAACATACAGGTACATTGCTTTGCCCACAGGAGCCATTCTGCCAACGTATATATGCGTGAATCGGTCGGCAAGTGGTTAAAACGGAGTGCCTATACTGTTTAAAATTTAGTAATACACTGTCTCACCCTGCTCTGCACATGCTCAGTTGCTGTCTATTTTTGGGCACTGTGCCAAAAATTTTGAGCCACTAGAGGCCGATCTGCTGACAGCTGATAGATTTACTGTTGCTCAGGGGCTCCGGGCTTCAGCAAAATGGCAGCCTCGGGCAATTAAAAAACAGGAGCAATGCTGGAGGCAATTTACAAGCACACACTAATTTTGGTTGCATAATTATTCACGTAGAATGTATGTTCCTTGCTTAAGAACATTATATTTTATCTACTTGTTATGGGTTAAGTTCTGCTTAAATTCAATACTATCTAAAACTGTAAAATTATTACACCAAATGTTGTGAACAGCAATTGTTGTTTAACTGGTTGAGATATGCAAAGACACATACTGCTGAATATAATTATCCATGACTTGGCTGTTGTCAGGATAGCTCTTAGGCAATTATCACTTATTTTCAACATTATATTTTCTCTAGAGTATGTCTTTCAAACAAAGTTGACTGTATTACTCTGATCATAATGACAGTGATGTCTTCTAAAGGTTACTGCTTGCCATGTCTTTCCCAAACGTATCAGGGTAGAGAAAATTTTTAAAATGGTTTAAAAAAGGGGTTTTCTCTAATTATAACTTAGAAGGCATGAACAGTTTATAGAGAGGAAAATTCTAGAAATGATCTGCTGAAAGGTGTAATTTGTGAAAAAACTAAGAATTAGACATCTGTCTCTTATTTTCTTCACAAAAAAATAATGGATAGTATAAGAAGAAACTGTTCAGCTTGAATGTCTTGTCTCAGTGATACATTTAATGAAATGATCATTTATATGCCTAACTTCTTGGATGTAGGATGTAGCATATGCCTAATGTAAGCCTTTTCTCTGCTGTAGTCATTTATTCATTTTGAGCACACATACTAAAGTGCATATGTTTTGCAGGAACATGCATTTTAAATCCAAAAACATTATATATTTTTTGAAAGCAGAAACCTGGGTGGAATAAGAGAAAAGTGAGTATGGCTAGCCTTAGAGCCTTTTGTTATCTGCTGGTAGGATCTACTCAAATCTAAGAAACGTTTACTGCCAACTACTAACCATACCTTTCTGATAAAGATTGTGCATTGGTCTGAGTGTACACCAGCCCAGTCCTGTATATAACATTGTTTCTGCTCTGTATATTTTTGCAATGTCATCCTTTAGATCAGAGGTCTCCAAACTTTCTGAACAAGGGGCCAGTTTACTGTTCTTCAGACTTTGAGGGGGCTGGACTGTGGCCAGTGTGAGTAGAAAATGCCCTGGTGCCAATAATATTAAAGAATACCCCATCATTGGTATTAATGGGAGGATTAGTGCCCCATTATTAGCAAGGGAGATCAGCTGTTGAGATCTGGATGCTAGGTGGATTTGGCATTCCTCTCCTTCAATCCTTTTTTAAAATATTACTAGTAAGTAGTGACTCTAATGACATTTGAATATGACATATTATTTTATATATGTTAATATATGGATTTTTTTAGAAGAGTAGTATTTATGGCATCGTTTACATTTATAGCTGGGATTATTTTACCCCTTCTATGGCTGCCTGAACGCCACTCTGGAATCTATGAACAGAACCGCTAATAGTGTAAGCGATTATGAACAAAACTCTTTATATAAAATATGGGTAAGCGTGGTTTGGTGAGGACACCCTGCTGGTTGGCCTGAATAGAACTTTGTTAATGTCTTGTTTTATTGATTTGTTTATCTGATATATATATATATATATATATATATATATATATATATATATATATATATATGTGTGTGTATATATATATATATATATATATATATATATATATATTGTTTATATACAGCTTACTAAACTTTGGTGATATTCCTCCTGAAGAAGCTGTGGTTGGCGAAATATGTAGAGGAAACAACAGCCTAAAAGGAGTAATTAACCCTAAAATTCGGCTGTATATGGAAGATGAAATTGTAAATTAACTGTAAAGTATACTTTTAATGTGATTTTAATATTTTTGAAATAAAAAAGTTTTGCTTTAAAAATATTGCTTGCTTTAAAGTCCCCGAAAAAATTTGGTTTAAAAAATCACTGATACATAGTTGATCTAGTACTTTTTTAAAGTTAAAGAAGCTGTAGTTTTAGGCCAAATATAACAAAAACCTCTTCAGTACCAAAATGTTTCCCCTGTAAGAGAGGACTATTTTAGGTTTGAAGATATCGGTTTTCCATCAGATACAATCTATTCTAACTTATTGTTTGTTAATATTAAGATAGACTTTAAGTATGATTTTCACATAAGGTGCCAAAGTAGTAAAGTTGAGCCAAGTCAATATTTTCCTGTCAGTTTATGAAAGCCTTTCTTCACTTCAGACTTCTCTTTCGTTTTTTTGTAGTTACAAGATGGTGTTGGTTTACTCTAGACAGGAAATTATGCAGTGGTACCATTTTTACAGGCTTGTGATCACAGAAATGCTAAATGACATTGCACTCATGCTATAAGCACAAAGTCATCCAGACTGTCCGGTTTGTTCCTTAGAAGCTGGGAATTAATTTAAGGTATTTCATTTTTTTTTTTCATGCATTGACATTTTATAGTATGTCACTTAGGCAGTCCATAGATGATTTGATTTTCTTTCCTTCCACCACAAGTGGAAGGAAACAAAATTGCAGTACTATTGTGTTCTACCAGTGAGGAGCCAGCAGAACACAATGAATACTGCTAGCGGTTAATTTTAAGCATGGTTTGAATCTCGGGACCGGGCAAATTTCTATTCATGTATTGGCAGGCTGATTGTACCCAAGCCGATCGATTGACTTTGGTACAACCAGCCTGTCGGATTTCTTTACAAGCAATTGTTTTTTTTTGCTAACAGCAATCATTGGGTTCTCCTAGCTGGCAAGACTCCCTGTGCCCCCCCCCCTCTGCTGTAGGCATTCCTTAATCAACACTGACTATGTTGATGGGGGAATCAAGGTATTTTCTTGTTTTCCACCCAGTAGTGTATTTAGGTTTTGCGCTGCCCTAGGCCTGACTAAAATTGTGCACCCCCAATTTAAATTTGACCCACCCCTTCCTGTCAAGGCCCCTTGCTGTTTATTACCTGCCCTGAAATTTTTGAGTGGGGACTCTAGTACTAAGGGCCTGGGGTTGGGGGGCAATGGATTCCCTTAATTTGCATAGATTACATCTCACTTCCTGTTTGGCTATGGGGAAGGAAATGAAGGGAAATCTCTGCAATGGGACAGGAATGGTAAAAAATAAACTGACAGGGGCTATAACCCTCCCTTACTCTATCCAAAATGGAAAAAAAGTGTTGCCTATAGTTCTACTTTAAGCACAAATTTCTGATCATTTTATGGAGAGGACTAAGAAGATATAAGAAGATATAACCATGCCAATGGTGCAGCAGAAAACATATAGCACAGTGAGGAAGGTTTGTGGTCCAGGATGATAGAACAGTCAAAATTAGAAGCGGCACCCCCCCCCCCCCCCACAGTTGCGGAATGCCGGCCAGCCGCATACTGGAAGCAGTGCAGCCGCTTTATGGGGGCCCTAGACTAATTTGGAAGAATGAAAATTTAAACACATGTGCAGTAGTCTGTAGTGTTTAGCATTGTTTCAATTCATGTAACTGCTGTTAAGGAAATGAAGGCAAGCACAGATCAAAGATGTAAAACAGAGATAACGTTTACTGACATCAAAGGTGTTGGGCCTTTGAAAAGTTATAAAAGGAATAAAACATACAGAGAAATTAAACAGTGATTAACCACTTGCCGTCGCCGCACTGTCATTATACGTCCACAAGGTGGCTCTCCTAGGCGAGACCACGTAAATGGACGTCCTGCCTTTTAGCCGCCACTAGGGGCGCACGTGCGCCGCCGCTCGCCCCCGACTCCCGTGCGTGTGCCCGGCGGGCGCGATCGCCGCCGGGCACACGCGATCGCTCGGTACAGAGCGGGGAACGGGAGCTGTGTGTGTAAACACACAGTTCTCGTTCCTGTCAGCAGGGGAAATGCTGATTTTCTGTTCATACACTGTATGAACAGAAGATCAGTGTTTCCCCTAGTGAGGCCACCCCCCCCCCCCCACAGTAAGAACACACCCAGGCATACTTAACCCCTTCCCCGCCCCCTAGTGTTAACCCCTTCACTGCCAGTGGCATTTTTATAGTAATCTAATGCATTTTTATAGCACTGATCGCTATAAAAATGCCAATGGTGCCAAAAATGTGTCAAAAATGTCCGAAGTGTCCGCCATAATGTCGCAATACCGAAAAAAAATCGCTGATCGCCGCCATTACTAGTAAAAAAAAATATTAATAAAAATGCCATAAAAATACCCCCTATTTTGTAAACGCTATAACTTTTGCGCAAACCAATCAATAAACGCTTATTGCGATTTTTTTTTACGAAAAATATGTAGAAGAATACGTATCGGCCTAAACTGAGGAAAAAAAATGTTTTTTTATATATTTTTGGGGGATATTTATTACAGCAAAAAGTAAAAAATATTCATTTTTTTCAAAATTGTCGTTCTATTTTTGTTTATAGCGCAAAAAATAAAAAACGCAGAGGTGATCAAATACCACCAAAAGAAAGCTCTATTTGTGGGAAAAAAAGGACGCCAATTTTGTTTGGGAGCCACGTCGCACGACCGCGCAATTGTCTGTTAAAGCAACGCAGTCCCGAATCGCAAAAAGTACTCTGGTCTTTGGGCAGCAATATGGTCCGGGGGGTAAGTGGTTAATACACACATGCTCACAGAGAACTAACTAGACACCATGGGGTTGATTTACTTAGACTGGAGAGTGCAAAATATGGTGCACCTGTGCATGGTAGCCAATCGACTTCTAACTTCAGCTTGCTTTGACAATAACATCTGGAAGCTGATTGGTTTCTATGCAGAGCTGCACCAGATTTTGCACTCTCCAGTTTTAGTAAATCAACCCCCATAGGTTTAAAACACTGGAATAACTACCCAGTCACTGAAGGATTACGGTACTTTACCACTTCAGTCCCAAAAGCTTTCTATGCATCCCACTTTTGAGTCAAAGAATTTTCAAGATTCAGAAAGCTTTTTCTAAGCCTACTGCATCTTTTTTTTTAAGTGGGCAGATAAGGGTTAATTTGGTTGCCGATTTGGATACAAGTATTTAATTGCCCAGGTTTTATTGGGTAGAAATAGAAAAAAGCAGAACTAATGTATTTTCCTGTCATTTATCTTTACATCATTCACACAGGCCAGATATTTTCCCCAAAATATTTTCAGGAAAGCCTGTAGACTACAAGGATATCACATAAGTATCACATAAGTAATGTAGCATAGCAGAAAGCTAAAAGTCTGTTTGCTTTCTAATTTAAGAGATCCTTTCACCCCATGACACTACATTGCAACTAACATTATAACACTAACACTATATAACACTTACATTTCAAAAGGCAGTTAACCACTAAGACAAGTCAGACTTTGTTCAGAACACCCTTTTTAAAACTATCCTACAGCAACACAATGTCAGATACAGTACATAGTCTTGTATGTGAATGCATTTTCCATGTAAACATCATTTGACAGAACTGAGCTGCAAGACTCTTATAAAGTGTTCTGCAGTATGACCATAATAACTTCAACTCAATATCCCTAATTACATCTCATTACATCTGTTCCATTTTATCCTTCCTCTCACCATCAGAACCCCAACCCTCTCCTTGTATTATTCCTCTGCCTTCCTCTGCCTCATTGCATTCCCCATGGTGGGCAGGGATGGCTTTCTGTGCAAAATAAAGATGAGTACTTGTCACTGTGGTGTATATTTGGGAAGCCTTTTTACCACTCCAGCAACAGGTACTGTACATTAAAAAAAGGCTAAAAAAAACAATGCAGAGCTCTGTGGACCGGCCTTGGGCATAGCAGTATCTAACTAATACCTGCCTCTCCTCGTAGCCAATTGGTGGGACCATTTTGGGATTAGCAGAAAAGAGGGATAAGGGGGAAAATGGTGTATTGGCAGCGCTAGCAGGCAAGTGGCTACTTTGCACCATTGAGAAGTAAAGGAGGAGAAAAAGGATAAATTAACAACAATTAGTGATGGCACAATATAGTTTCTCTTATGCTTTTCATTAAAATGTCACTTTTAAGTGACACCACATACAGCTTAAAGGCCTCTCTCAAGCACGTAAATGAAGAGATTGGTGCTTATCCCATGTTGCCTTCATAGTCACAATATAAGGATCCGTTCCTCACTGTAGAATATTTTTTACTTTTTTTGTTTGTTAAATGTCCCCTATAGCAGTGCCCTTTTATTAATGATTCCTTGTTTATTAGACTTCGGCCTCGTACACACGACCGAGAAACTCGTCGTAAATTAAACATTGTTTTCCTCGACGAGTTCCTTGTTAGGCTTGTCTAGAAGCTTTCTTTGCGTACACACTGTCAAGACAAAATCGTTCTCAAACATGGTGACGTTCAACACGTACAACGGCCCTATAAAGGGGAAGTTCGATTCCACTGGCACAACCCTTGGGGCTGCTTTTGCTAATCTCGTGTTACTGCGTACGTACTGCGCATGCTCCGTCAGGTAACTTACCCGATGTGCATTGCGCTAACTGACGTCGCTCCGACGTCATTTGCTTAGACGGTAACGTAAATGGCGTCCAGCGCCATTCACGGACGTCTTACGCAAACGACGTAGAGTTTGAATTTTCGACGCGGGAACGACGGCCATACTTAATAGGGCTTAGTCAAATAGGACTCTATTTTTACACGGCGTAACTCGACGTAAACGACGTAGCATTAGAGCGACGGGCCCGTCGGAGTGTTCGTGGATCGCCGTAAGTGTTCATTTGCATATTCTACGCCGGCCGCAATGGCCTCGCCACCTAGCGGCCGGCCTAGAATTGCATCCTTAAGATCCGACAGTGTAATTCAATTACACATGTCGGATCTTCTGTCTATCTCTTGGAAACTGATTCTTTGGATCAGTTCCAAAGATAGAAACAGGGATACGACGGCGTATCAGTAGATACGCCGTCGTATCTCTTTTGTGGATTACCCCCATTACTTTTACCGAAGGTGCGCTCCCGTCTCATACTTTAAAAAAAATCGCCATTACTAGTAAAAAAAAAAATTATTAATACAAATGCCATAAAACTATCTCCTATTTTGTAAACGCTATAAATTTTGCGCAAACCAATCGATAAACGCCTTTTTGCAATTTTTTTTACCAAAAATAGGTAGAAGAATACGTATCGGCCTAAACTTAGGAAAAAAAAAATATATATCTTTTTTTTGGGATATTTATTATAGCAATAAGTAAAAAAAATTTTTTTTTTTTCAAAATTGTCGCTTTATTTTTGTTTATAGCGCAAAAAATAAAAACCGTAGAGGTGATCAAATACCACAAAAAAAAGCTCTATTTGTGGGAAAAAAGGACGCCAATTTTGTTTGGGAGCCACATCGCACGACCGTGCAATTGTCCGTTAAAGCGACGCAGTGCCGAATCGCTCTGGTCTGGTCCCATGCTGAGCTGTGTAGGTGTGTGTGCAGCTGACAATGTAAGCCTCATAGTAACTCTATAGGTGACGTCACTTTCCATTCATTTCCTAGCCGTTGTCGGTTGGCTCCTCTGCAGAGCTTCCACTGCTGGAGACCGGACCGGCTTCAAAAAATGTATGTATAGCAATTTTTTTTACCTTACTGAGCTAGATAGGTTAGATAGGTTAGTCTTAGATCTTGGATGCCTGTAGATTTAGAGATGTTAGGCCTCGTACACACGACCGAGAATCTCGTTGTAAAAGAAACGTAGTTTTCCTCAATGAGGTTCTTGTCAAGCTTGTCGAGAATCTTGTCAAGCTTTCTTTGCATACACACTGTCAAAACAAAATCTTGTTGTTCTCAAACGCGGTGACGTACAACGCGTACAACAGCACTATAAAGGGGAAGTTCGATTCCACTGGCGCCACCTATGGGGCTGCTTTTGCTAATCTCATGTTACTGCATGTTAAGTAAAAGTTTGGTAAGAGACGATTCGCGCTTTTCAGTCTGTTACAGCATGACAAATGTGCTATCTCCATTTTGAATGCTACTTTTTCCGAAGGTGCGCTCCCGTCTCATACTTTATTCTGAGCATGCGCGGGTTTCTAAGCATACACACAAACGTGTTTCTCATCGTAAACCAGCCCGAAGAGAAACACGGCGAGAAAATTGAGACTCCCAACGACAAAAAAGAGAACACGACAGGTTTTCTTGACGAAAAACATACACACGATCGAGGAAAACGGTCGTGTGTATGAGGCTTTAGGGTGGACTACTTTAAATATAGCCAGAATGTAGCATAGAGATTAGCCCCCTTAGGCCTTGTACACACGAGCGGATATCCGATGAAAACGGTCCGCCGGACCGTTTCCAGCGGACATTTCTGCTCCGGATTTTGATCTGATGGGCTGTACACACCATCAGATCAAAATCCCCGCAGAAAACATACGCGGTGACGTGGCCGCGCCGATGACGCGGCAACGTCCGCGACCCTGGAAGGTAAATACTTCCACGCATGCGTCGAATCACTTCGACGCATGCGAGGGATGGGGATCGGTCGGACTTATCCGGTGAGTCTGTACAGACGACCGGATCAGTCCGACGGACAGGTTTCCAGCGGATAGATTTCTTAGCATGCTAAGAAATTTTTATCCTCTTGAAAACCGGTCGGCTGGACAAATGTCCGCTAGGCCGTACACACGACCGGATTTGTCTGCTGGAACTGATCCACGGATAAATCCCAACGGACAGATCCGGTCGTGTGTACGGGGCCTCAGACTTCAATGGAGTTTGATTCTAACATTTTGTTGGGTTTTGTGTAATTCAGTGGGATTTGATAAACCCCCCTGAATTAAACCCAGGCAGATTCACTCATCCCTAGCTCCCTAGCTAGAAGATTAGGCCTGGGCTGGTTATCAAAGGGTATGGTTGGAGGAGGAAATGTACACCAGACAATGATGCCTATAGGGGGACAGAGGGAGAAGGTAGGGGGCAGGAGTTTGTATAATAGGTTTAAGCACTTAAAAAACAAAACAGCCATACAAAAAAAAAAAAATACTGTTGTGATAGAAAGCCTTAACTTTTTTTTCCCTTTTTGTCTGTGTTTTAAAATCCTCACAATCTGCATAGTAACTTTGTTATGCAATATCTATTTTCATAGACACATAACTGTCATCATATTTAAAGCTTGACTTGTTTTATTTCAGTAAAACCTTGCATTTTCCAAATTCAGCTGAATCTATCTTTTGCTGCAAAAACAGTATACTTGCAATGTAAAAATATATTTTTGACAATTGCATCCTCCTAGCAGCATACTTCCAAATTCAGTAAATGTCAGAATGAAGTCTTGTCTCTTTTTATGTCTTTTCTTTACCAGACGCCTTAGCACTATATTTTTCACTTTTACATTGGAAGTAAGAAACTTCCCTTTCTGCCAGAGTGGCAATTAAAAGTTTGGCAAAAAAATAAATCATGTTATTATGTCATTCACAGTAGGACATACACATATGCCTAGAGCAGTGTAATGTAGCTTTCCTTAGGCCATTAAATAAAATCATAGTGAGGACATTTGAAACTTCATTGCATACAGTATGTCCAAAACATTAAAGAATCTTTCAAAGTATTACGTGTTTCAAACGCAGATCCTGATAGGGGAATTTAGTAATCTGGGAACACCTTGGTGTAGATTGTAGAATGAAGGTGTCAGCTCGGTTAGTTATGGGGATTTTATATAGACCAGACATAACATTCTGAAAGGTAATGTGACAGATGTGCCAGATGATCACGCACAGATGTGCCAGATGATCACGGACAGATGTGCCAGATGCTCATGCAAAGATGTTCAGTGGGACAGATGTGTGACAGGTATTGTTTTTTTACTGTTTGGGGACACTAGCTGGGTGATCAGTGTGTTAAAAGTTGTAAAAAACAGCTCATACACACTGACCCCCAGCTTGCAGATCCGCTCTCTTCTCCTGACTGACTCTGTATGAGGAGAAGCAGAGCAGATTGCCTGGCAACTGTTCTGGGTTTACATTAAATGACGGCTATGATTGGACAATGACAGTCATCGCGTGATCAGGAGGGCCATCCTGCCAAGCGATGGTACACTGTCTCTGGGGACATGGGCACATTGGGATTGTGCCGCTGCGCGGGCATTCGACGTGCAAACATGCTTCCTGTGACGTCCCCCCTGGCTGTTTGCATCACATGATGGCTATGATTGGACACAGCCACCATATGGTCAGGAGGGCAAATTACAGAGCCCTCCTGCCAATCCGAGATGCAACGTGTCTGGGGGACATGCACGCATCTGGATCGCGCAACTGTGCGGGCACGCGACCACGTGATCCCTCTTCCTTTGAAGGATGTTCATGAAAGTCCATTCAGAAGGAGGAAGCGCCCACCTGGCCGTTTATGTGCAGTGGGCGAGTGGGAAGTGGTTAAAGGAATAGCCATTAAATTTAGCAACATATGGTCATCCTGAAATGACTTCTCCCATTCTGAAGAATACATCTATATCCTGACTAACTCTTCTCCTTCCTCTTCAAGGTAGATTTTGTTTGCATCATTCCTCGCCTATATATTATCTTTATATCTATGGACCAATTACTCTTCCCGATTGGATCTGGGGTACTAATCTCCCTAATAACCCCTCCTATCCTATTTATAAAATGTTTTTTTTTTCTTTTCTTTTTTCTTATCTTTTCATGGAATACTTTAAATCTCTTAAATAAAAATAAAGAAGGTATACTGGTGGCAGACAGTATGTGTAGGGGAGCAGTGTCGGAAGTAATGAGAGCAGGCAGTATGTGCAGGAGATCACTGGGTGTGTGCAGCAGCTCTTCATCCTGTTGTACTCTTTAGATTTTTCACTGTTCCTTTTCTAATAAGGGGTCTTGCAGTGGGGGGGTCCCACCTCTGTGCCCCATCTCCTGGTCACCCATCTACGCACAACTCCTGGGGGTACCCTAGCTGTGGAGTTTTTTGCAGCATTGAGATCTAGATGTCATCTCTCTTAACCTTCACCATGTGGTCTAAATTTTTACCTAATCAACTGCCATGTGTACCCATAAACCAACTGTGGCTGTCTCCTGATAAAATGGGCGCTGTACTGTGAAATCCATAGAGATTACAGCTTTTACAAATTAACAATGATTTACTAACCATGTTGACATTTAGAATGTACCTTGGTGAAAGTGTTTTTATCCCCACACATAAAATGTGGACACGTATATGTTTTTTTTTAAATAAAATTAGTATTTTTATACATTTGTTGTACCATTTTACTTGGCACCACTCCTAAAAGTCCCACGGACAAATTGTCTTTTTGGTTGTTCTGGAATATTGGGGAATATTAGGTCTGAGCACGGGGGGCCCTGTTTTTGTTTCAGTATGTGCAGGAGAGGAGTGCCGGAGGGTATGAAAAGGAGTCCGTATCTGCAGGGGAAGAGCGCAGAGGGTATTAGCATGGCAAATATGTGTGGGAGGGGAGTATAGAGGAGGTGATGGTGACAATATGTGCAGCAGAGGAGTGCTGGTTGGTAGCACAGCAGGCAGCATGTGTAGGACAGGAATTCTATTTTGGAAGAAATTTCCCTTGCCTACTGTTTCAGTGACAAAGTAAACAATGAAAATTTGAGACAAGTTCTAACCCTTCCCCACTCTATCCACACCTTAGATACACTTTCATACTTATATAGCTGACAAAAGAAACTGTAACCCATTTTCTACCCCAGCCACTTATTTCTTAAACCTTTCCAGCTGGCGGCAGCCAACGCTTTAAAAATATGTAATGCCAGAGGTGTTACATGGGCTTTCCTGTTGTGTGATTGGCAGTCACAGTAACCATGTGATTGGGAACCTGCCCAACTGTCTTCCAATCATAAACAGTGGCTGTCAGTGATAGTGTAGTCACTCTTTTGGGGGCCACAAGTTAGTGCACTCCCAGGACAAACAAGGGATGTAGACTGTACACATATACAGTATATGTTTGCTCCCCTGGCACCCAGAAATTTCCTCCCAACTCCTTGGCTTCAAATTGTGGGCAGGCCTTCAACAATGCTTGCAGTGTTGGATTGCTGGTCCTCCATTGTAACACAGAGTGGGAAGAGAAGGGCTTTGGGAAGCAGTTGAGGGAAAGACTGAAAGCGTGGGAATAAGATAACTATAGTTTCTTTTTTAGGTTCGCCCTAGACAAAACAGCAATTTAGCCCTTGCAGTGCACAGGAATCCCCATTGCAATGCTCATTTTTTTGTTCAGATTTAACATATGTCCAGGCAAACTTTTTAGAAGATAGAAATTTTATGAAAATCTCCAACAGCAACACATATGTCAATACAAATGATTTATTATTACTAGAGTAGGAAAATTACTTTTTTCTGTATTTTTGTCTCTGTTCCTATTACAGATTTTCCCTCATTTACTGTCTGGTGAAGTTGATAATGCTGACCATATGCTATACAATCTGATTATACAACCTCCTTTAGATCTACCGTCAACTCTGTAGTGCAATGATTTGCCTGATTTGTTGATATTAATTAAATAGATTTTTTTAGTTTTGTCTTAATATTACATTATTATTTAATATAATGAGATTGGTAAATCTAAAGGACATTGTATAGCGATTGTACAATCAGATTGTAGAGTGTAGGGCCAGTGAAGAAGCCCTATCATGCTGGTAATGCTGTAGCTGGCAGAATCAATAGCATCATAACAGGTAAATCTCACCAACTTGAAATCTCACCAACTGGTTGCTTGAGCAAAGCATAAGTCCCTCCTGCTGGAACATTGTAGAATGTAAATTGTCAGTGAATAAGTGACACATGAAAACCGGTGAGTATTTCTCCTGCCCTGTGTATCCAACTATAGTGATTATTTCTCTAATGGGTTCTTGCCAGTGACAAGTTCACTAGTGTGAAATGGCTCAAAGTGAAGGGAAATCTCTTTAATGGAGCCCCAGGTAATGGGAAACCCTTATAGGGGTTCTAAACCGTTCCCACTCTATCAAAGACAAAAACAATTAAGTTTTGCAGGACATACACTTAAAGTGCAACTGCACTTGAAAGTGGTTGTACACCCTGTAAAACCACTTTTACCTACAGGTAAGCCTAGTTTAAGGCTTACCCATAGGTGCTGGAAATATATCCTAAACCTCCACGGTTTAGGAGATATTTACAATAGAGATGTGCGCCGATGTCTATGGCGAATGCGCCGTAGAGAACGGCACAGGCGCACTTTAGAAACGGTGATCATGCCGTTTCTAAAGGAGGTCGTGCCGTGACTGGCTACTCCCGTTGCGAATGCCCGGGAGTGACGTCACGTGACTCCGGCTAGTCACAGAGCCGGAGTTTTCAGCCCCCGAAGGAAGAGGGGTGAAGATGGATGCTTGCTGCTACTGGGGACAGCAGTGACATTGCAGGTTTCGGTTTCAGGTAAGTGACACTTAATGGGCTACTAAGCGATGCGATGCCCATTATGCTTCACCTTTGCAGGGAAATAAAGAGGAAGTAAGGGTTTACTTCCTCTTTAAGGGTTTACTTCCTCTTTAAAGAAAAAAGATAATTATCTCAGGATGATCAACGTATGTATCGCAAGAATTTTGATAAACTTTGTCGCAGATTCTTTCCTTTTTCTGTTCTAAAGAAAGTTGATGTTTGTCTCACCAAGTCCTTTCCATGCTGATACAGTACAGTGTACAGTATAATTTTGCATGTATCCTAGTGTCCACTTCTGAGAATATCAGTGAGATATTTACAGAAGAAGGAAATTTAATTTTTGGGGCATCTTGTAAACCACAACACACACCCAGGTTGCCATATAGAATTTACATTTTTTATTGTTTCGGAAAATTACAGCGGTTGCAGATTGAATGGTGTAGCAATTTTATACGCTATGTCATTTTTGTTTTTTTAACAACAGTGGAGTTTTCCTTTAACCCCTTCAATACAGGGTTTTTATACCCACCTCAATACCGGGCCTATTCTGGCACTTCTCTCCTCATCATTCTTTTGCTAGAAAATTACTCAGAATCCCCAAATATTATATATGTTTTTTTAGCAGACACCCTAGGTAATAAAATTACGGTCATTGCAACTTTTTATCTTGCACGCTATTTGTGCAAACATTTTTCAAATGCCTTTTTTTGGGAAAAAAATGGTTTCATGAATTAAAAAATACCAGTAAAGTTAGCGCAATTTTTTTTAAATATAAAAGATGTAGTTACGCCGGGTAAATAGATACCTAACATGTCATGCTTTAAAATTGTGCACACTCATGGAATGGCGCCAAACTTCGGTACTTAAAAATCTCCATAGGCGACGTATTGAAAATGTTTACAGGTTATCAGTTTAGAGTTACAGAGGAGGTCTAGTGCTATAATTGTTGCTGACACTCTAATGCACGCGGCAATATGTCACATATGTGGTTTGAATGGCATTTACATAAGTGGGTAGGACTTGCGTGTGCATTTTCTTCTGAGCGTGAGCTACCAGGGACCGGGAAAAATGTATTATTATACTTTTATTTACTTTTTTTTTTTACACTTTTATTCCTATTACAAGGAATGTAAACATCCCTTGTAGTAGGAATGGTGTGTGACAGGTCTTCTTGACCCTGCATCTCTCCTCCAGGCTGAAAAGCATGAGATCGTGAAAAAAAATCACAATTTCACCGATCTCATGCTTACTAGCGGCAATAGCTGCTTTGTTTACTTCTGGGTACCCGGGCGTGACCATCTGGTCACCAGTCATCTCTATGCTTCCCATCCTGTGCCGGATGATTCTTTCTCTGGGCCCCGATGGCACGGGAGAGCCCAGAGAAGCACCGGATGGCGGCGGGAGGGGGGATGTCCCCTCCCACCGCCTATAAGAACGATCAAACGGTGGAACTGCCGCTATGATCGTTCTTATCGTGCACAGAATCGCCAGCATGAAAGAATGATATCTGAATGATGCCTCTAGCTGCAGGCATCATTCAGATATCCCCCCACAAAGCCAAGGACATCATATGACGTCCACCCAGGATGGGAGATCCCATCTGTGGACATCATATTACAATGGCTGGGTAATGAAGTGGTTAAACATTACAATACCTGAAGGATAATTAAAAAATTAGGAAAACTGTAAAATGGTTGCTTCGCTCAAAAAATTATGCTGTAAAAAAATATGTCTCTTTCATGCTGTAGGTAACTTTATAGTCACTTTTAATGATTATCACCGATTTCAATTATTCTTAATAATATATTATCTAGGATTCTTTAACAGACAATTGTTCAGTTGCAGCCATATACAAATTTTTAGCTTTATGACCTCTTTCAAAGAGATTTATAACTGCAGAAAATGCAAGCATGTAAAAGGTTAAAATAATGCTTTCTGCAGAACAGAAAATCACTCAGATGGTGAAATAAATGGCAGGTCTGTAATCAAACTGACTGGAATTACATAAGGATGTTTTCTGTCAGATTTCAGAAAGTACTTGATTTTAAAATCACCAATAATTTGCTTCCCATTATATGGCAGTGACATTTCAGTTTTTGAGGGCTTTGACAGTAATTGTTTTCTAAATAATGCTTTTCTTCAGGACGTAACTGCAGAAGGTAATGGAGAAGGGTGGAAAAGTTCAGCCATTTTCTAATCCATACAAACAATCAATGCTTTGATCACTATTTCAGAGAACATGCTTACTGCAATCTTCCAGAAACACTCTGTTCCCAGTATTCTTTAGTCGATGGTTTCCTATACAACTTTAACATGCACACCATCAAAAATCTCTGCTTAGTGTCATTTATCAGGTCAAAGTACCAAAATAAATGGGTTGGTGAGATAGACACACTTTGCGATCCAAGACTAAAAACAGAACTTCATTTAAAATCTGAATGTGGACTTTTGGTAACCCAGACAGCTTTTATTTAGGAGGATAGTATTTATAAAAATGCCCGACATAATAATTAAAGGCTATAAAACCCCAAAAACAAAACTAATATATTTCAACCTACAGTCCTTAGATGTGGTGGCTGACTTCGTTTTCAAGTTAAGAACATTTTCAGCAAGTACAGACCTGTGTTGTGGGAACATGCTGAAGTTATGTTGTCCAGATCTGCATCGTTGTGCAACCACAAGGCTCAGCATGTTATAAGAGAGTGTGATATGGCAAATATATATATATATATATATATATATATATATATATGTTGTTATGCACAAAAATAGGAGTACACATCCGTCTTTTTGTGTGAACTTTCTCAAACAATTGCTGTCTTTCAATGGGAAAATAAATACTATTTTTGAATATTGCGCAAATCAAAATAATCCAATAGGCTATTTTTAGCTTCTTTCTTTGTTTTGTTGGAGTTCTGTGCAAACACTGCACCCAGGCTATATCAATAAAAGTCAACAATAGCTTAACCTTTTGACATATTTGACCTATAGCATTCATGATACTACAGTGTCATCAAGAGTAGAAAATGATCTCATAGAAACTAATGTAGAAGGAAAGAGGTACACCCATGTGGGAAAGACTACCCAATGTTTTACATAAAAGGCCAGCAGTATAAGCTAAAGGGGGGGGGGGGGGGCGCATAACAGCAACAAGACCAAAGATGGAAAGAAAAAACTTCACCTGGGGATGACACTAAATCTACAGTATGGGGCACCATTACAACAATGAGACCAAAGAAGGAACTTCACCTGGGGATGACACTAAATCTACTCTATGGGGCACCATTACAACAATGAGACCAAAGAAGGAACTTCACCTGGGGATGACACTAAATCTACACAATCAGAAAGCCTGATCTCTGCAATCACTGAAATAGCCTGAAATCCTGGTTGCCTACAGACATTTTGAAACCACTATAACCCAAGTGAATTTTTAGTGTATCCCTATAACCATTTAACTAGGAAGGTTAGGTAGTGTGTGGATGTGTGCTGTATGCAATTATGTATTGTTTTCCTACAATTTTTAACATTTTGTATGAACAACATTCTTTTTTAGTAAAGTATCAATATGTGAGATATTAAAGGGGTTTCTGCTTCCTTGGTTTACTGCAAAGTAACCTAAAATATCCAAGCAAAACAGATAGAACAAATATCCAGTATCTGCTGCTTCACATTGGGTCCCTGTTGTTGTGTTCAGGATTGCAGTCATTGCCCTCAGAGACCACAGTCCCTTGGATCAATCGACCCACAAAAGGGAAGAATCTTTGTGAGAGGCCCTTAGCTTACCATCTTTGTTACATTATTGCTTTTTCATGTGGGGATTACAAAAACTCTGGGGTGCTCCAACTAATTGTGGGCTTAATGCCAGCCATTGTGAGCTATTTTCTACTGGCCAGTGGGACGGTGATAAGGAGGGACTATGTCTTTATAGCCCCATGTGTAACTCCCATATCTAAGGCATCTCTTTAACCACTTACGGACCCCCCGCCATCATTATACGCTGGCACTTTGAAGTGGAATATCGTTGTTATGGCAGCAGCTAGTTGCCATAACCCCAGTATCCACTTCTTCAGCAGGCTGTCCGCTTTCAGATAAAAGTGTTCTCAGCGGAGGATTCACAGCGAGATCACTTTTATCGGTGGCAGGAGTAGGGTCCCCCTCCCGCCGCGCTCCCGTGCCCTCCACTGCTTACTGGTGCTGCCGGCAGCAATGGAGGCGATCGGATCCTGTCCCCTGCTTGGCATGGAGCTGAGTGAGGGGAAGATGGTCCCCACCCAGCTCCATAACATTGCAGGGCAGAAGAGACGTCAAAACGTCACTTCCGCCCATAGCTCTTTTGATTTTTTTCAAACAACATTTTTTTTTATTCTAATGCATTTTAGTGTAAATATGTGGGGGGGGGGGAGAGCTGAGCCATGCTGTGCGTGTCTATGGATACATAGAGCCCCGCTCAGGAACAAGCTCGCACTTCTGCCCCCAAGTATCATTGGACTTTCTGACCATTTGTGTTTGAGTTGAGTTTTTTTAACACATCATCTCTCTGCAATCTATTATGGCCTAAATAAATATTGTTTATAAATGTTTTTTTATAAATGCATTTTAATTAGCACACTGCGAATACTATAGGTGGTGTGTGTATAAATGTATAAAAAGAAAATAGAATCGGGCTAACCCTGTAAAACGTACAGGTGTGAATCATAAATACCAAATAGTGAAATGTATCCAAAGCATATATGAAATAACCAAATGCAATCATAAAGTTGGTTAAATGCTAGACAATTGTGTGGAAACCTGTAAGCAATATGTGAATAAATTCATATAGCGTCCAAACAGAACAGAGGGCCAGATTCACGTAGCCCGGGCGCAACTTAACTTTTCCGATTTAAGTTACCCCGCCGCAAATTTTCTGCCTAAGTGCCCGATCCACAAAGCACTTACCTGGAAATTTGCAGCGGTGTAACTTAAATCCGTCCGGCGCAAGGCGGGCCCAATCGAATGGGGCGAGTCCCATTTAAATTAGGCGCGCTCCCGCGCTGGACGTACTGCGCATGCTCCGTCGGGTAAATTACCCGACGTGCATTGCGCTAACTGACGTCGCACCAACGTCATTTGCTTAGACGTTAACGTAAATGGCGTCCAGCGCCATTCACGGACGTCTTACGCAAACGACGTTGATGTTTAAATTTTGACGCGGGAACGACGGCCATACTTACCATGGCTTAAGACAACTAGGGCTCAGCCGTAACTCGACGGAAACGACGTAGATTTAGATCGACGGGCCGTTCGGGACGTTCGGGGATCGCCGTAAGTCTTCATTTGCATATTCTACGCCGGCCGCAATGGCCTCGCCACCTAGCGGCCGGCCTAGAATTGCATCCTTAAGATCCGACAGTGTAATTCAATTACACCTGTCGGATCTTAGGGCTAGCTATGCGTAACTGATTCTATGAATCAGTCGCATAGTTAGAAACAGAGATACAACGGTGTATCAGTAGATACGCCATCGTATCTCGTTTGTGAATCTGGCCCAGAGTGTCTGTATGCATTGGATAAAATTGATGACTATCCCCCCGTTCAAAACCTAGTAAAGTCCATCCATGAATGAAGACTCTTCAAACGCTGATGAACAAGGCCAGTGTAGGATCCACCACCATTATAGAGAGAATCACTTCTTACCAGAAATCTGTGACCCCGTTACAGAGGATCAGGGAAAGCATGTAATGTAACACAGCCTGTTTCCAAAGCGCCCCGAGCTTGCTTCACCACTGATCACATCACTACATTGATGTTCAGACCTATGAGTGGATAGCGTGACATGTGAGGCCGAGTACTCACGGCAGGACATGTCCGATGAAAACGGTCTGCAGACCGTTTCCATCGGACATGTCTGGCCGGGGACTGCCCGTGGACTTCTGTTCGATGGCTATACACACCATCGAACAGAAGCCCGCGAGTAAACATTACGCGGGGCGTGTCCGCGGTGTCGCCGCGTCGATGACGCGGTGTCGCCGCGACAATGACGCGGCGACGTGGGCGGGCCGCCTTAAAAATGCTTCCACGCATGCATCGAAGTCAGGGATGCGGGCGGCAGGACATGTACGGTAGGTCTGTACAGACGACCGTACATGTCCGGGCGGACAGGTTTCCAGCGGACTGTTTTAAAACAAGTCCGGGAAACAGTTGTCCGCTGGAAACCTGTCCGATCCGTCCCAAAATGGTCCGCTCGGGCCAACACACGGCCAAACATGTCTGCTGAAACTGGTCTGCGGACCAGTTTCAGCAGACATGTTTGGTCGTGAGTACGGGGCCTAAGAGACATGAATGCTCCAATAGTGTGAAACCTTACGATTTATTTATAAAGAGTAAAACAAAGTATCACACTTACAATCTTGCATCAATAGAAAAGTCTTAAGTCTGATGTGCTGGCCAGTGCACCGGATAGTCATCAGTTTTATCCAATGCATAAGGACTCTTTGTTCTGTTTGGACGCGGTATGAAATTATTTACATTTTGCTTACAGGTTTCCACACAATTTTCTAGCATTTAACCAACTTTATGATTGCACTTGGTTATTTCATATATGCTTTGGATACATTTCACTACTTGGTGTTTTTCAATTGAGTATTTATGATTCACACCTGTATGTTTTACAGGTTTAGCGCCATTCTATTTTCTTTTTATAATTTGTTCACTGTACTGGTGTTATACAGGAGAATCACTGCTTCCAGCTTATGTTTTTAGAACAATACTTATGGTCTCATAAGTTTGTTATATTTCTTAGCGCATTTTATTTTTCCTTTTTTCCATACACTATAGAAATGTGTCAGGGCGAAAAAGCGATTCCCAGAAATGAATACAATAGGACTTCAAATTCCCAAAGCAGACATGGAAACGCCTGCTTCCGAGATCAGGTGAGGTTTAAACGATTTAAACATTAATCAAAAGGACAACATTAATATCGTTATCTAAATGGTAAATTTGAATTGGGGCCAATTACAGCGGAGTTTAAAAAAAAAAAAAAAAACTCCCATTTAAAAACATTTTTATTACTTTTATTTTTAAAATGCAAGCAATACCTGGATTTGACTTGGTAACGTCCTCTTGTAGTTCACTGTCCAACACAGTGCATATTGGGAGAGGGAGAGAAAGTACAATCAGCCAGTAAGTGGTGTCGTGGTCCTCATGTAAAAAAGTGATGAGTTCATCATGTGCAACTTTTCCTTTCACTGTCCTGTTACAGGCTAGGGGAGGGATAAGACCTGTAAGTGTTATTTGACTGCAGCAGAGAAAATCAGATCAGAGAAAAATAAATCTAGGCAGGTAAATGTCATCTTTGTAATTTCTTCAACTTTAACAAGTAAATCTATGCTGTTGTGATACATTTTGTAATTACCGTATACTGTATACTCGAGTATAAGCCAAGTTTTTCAGCACATTTTTTTTGTGCTGAAAATGCCCCCCTTGGCTTATACTCGAGTCACCTTTTTGCGCCTGATCTCCCGAACTTTGGGGACCTGGTACCGGGACCCCAAACTTGGCACACATGTAGCCCCACTCTTCTTCAAGTGTGCAAAGTTTGTTGTCTGGGGGACCTATGGCCGGGGACCTCTTCCATAGACTCCCATGTTAAACATCAGTCATGGACACAGTGGGGCATGGGCACAGTGAGGCATGGGTACAGTGAGGCATGCACATGGACACAGTGAGGCATGCACATGGACACAGTGAGGCATGCACATGGACACAGTGAGGCATGCACATGGACACAGTGAGGCATGGGCACAGTGAGGCATGGGCACAGTGAGGTATGGACACAGTGAGGCATGGGCACAGTGAGGCATGGGCACAGTGAGGCATGGGCACAGTGAGGCATGGACACAGTGAGGCATGGGCACAGTGAGGCATGGGCACAGTGAGGCATGGACACAGTGAGGAATGCACATGGACACAGTGAGGCATGGACACAGTGAGGCATGCACATGGACACAGTGAGGCAAAGTGAGGCACAGTGAGGCATGCAGATGGACACCCTAGGCTTATACTCGAGTCAATACGTTTTCCCATTTTTTTGTGGTAAAATTAGGTGCCTCGGCTTATATTCGGGTCAGCTTATACTCAAGTATATACGGTATATGTTGTCTTTTTAAAACTCTATAGTCAACATCTCATTTTTTTCCACTTTTTTTCTACGTATCTGTTTGTTTTACCTGTGCTGTATAGCACAAGCCTATTTGAAAACAAGGTTTATGAGAACATCCCCTATATTTTTCAAGGCCTCTTGTAAAGTTAAAGTGCTTTCTTCAGTAATGCCGATTATACATTGCCCCTGCAGGGAAATTAATCTCCATGGAACTGCCAAGTAATTAAGGAAATTGTCTCCAAAGGTCTTCTTAAAGGATGATCCAAAAATGGTTTCAGGTCATTAATTTCAGAAACACTCTTGAATATCAAAGAATAAAAGCATTACCGTATTCTAAGAGCTGGAGTGGTGCAAACATTTTTTTTTCTATTTCATGCCATGAAGAAAATAGAAAAATATTCCATCCTCGAACTGGAAAAGACATGAGATGAGAGTGTAATTTTACCCCATATTGCTCCATTGCCTGTGAAGTTAAGGATGACTGATAGAGAAGAAGCTTTGTATTGAGACTAGACAAGAAATAGTTATTCATTGAAATTCACAAAACTACACCTTAAAGATTGGATTGATTATAGTTTCATCAGTAGCATGCTGCCTTGGTAATTATTTCAGGGATGCTGACATTTGAACAAAAGAATCCACAGAAAACCTATTTTCTTTTGTATGAAGTCTCTAGAGCACAAGCATGAAGGAGAGATCATAAATACATTGCAGGAAATGGAGGTTATACATTGAATGGGAATTATTCTACATCTCCCGCCAGCACAGTTGCTACCTTAACATATACAAGCCATATTCTAGAAATGGATGAATGCACATATTTATCTGGATGGATGTTTCTGTTCTATTCATATCCAGTGTAATGTAACCATCTGTATCAATTGCTATTTCAGGTTATAATAAATTGTTTCACTGTGACATGTCAGGAGAGATTTAAATGACTGCTGCATTTTTTTATTTTTATTTTTGGTTTTCCAATCAATTTTTTTTTATTGCAAAACATCTGCATTTTAACAAATTTTGTACAGTGGAGGGTTTTGTTTTGTGTATTCTTATGCATAAGAGGGTAAACCTCCCCCTTAATTTAGGAGGAGCTGAAAAAACTAGTATTCAATTCATTTAAAATTATTTGTGTAGTGCACCCCCTTAAGGGACACAAATGATCCCCCACACTGCACAGCCAGGCACACTGAATTTTAGTCTCCCAGAGTCAGTCTAGTAGTTTGTTTTGGTTATTTATTGGAGAGATTAGAACTTGGCTGGGGATATGGAATTATGGGTTGCTTATTTGACTTTGGAATAATTCCAGGGACAAGTTCTCCTATATGTACACTCCTCACTTCCTCCAGCACACTGCCTTGCAAACTCCCACTGGCACACTGTTTGCGGATCTGACAACAAGCACACAGTCACATTTAGAGCAATAGCCTGTTCTAGGCAGGAACCCAAGGCACCTTTAAATGTGTAGCAAAAATTCAGTGTCCAGCTTAATCACTCCTGTGGCTACTGATCCTAGCACCACCTTTTCAGGCACTGTCAGCCTGCCTGGATGCAGCTGCCCCTTTAACTAGCCCTCCTGGCTAACGTCTCTACAGTCCTCCCAGACTGATCACTCACCAGCCCACCCGATCGACTTCTCAGGAGATCTCCTGGATGTGCTGACCTGCTCCTTGCTTCTCTGCCTCCAGGAAGGGGTTCCTCTGTGTGTTGTGGGGGATCCTTCCAGCACTCGAGCCCCAGGCCTGAGGTCACCCCCCCTAGACTTCAGGGTGCCCTGCAAGGGCCTCTGACAGCCTCCTCAGCACTTCATCTCCAACTTCCAACCGAATGCCCCTGCTAGCATGACTCATGCCTATTTATGAGGCGCTTACCCCTTTCCAGACCCTTTTTGCTGGGGATTGATTGAGGACCTCATAAATATGCCAAGCAGCTCCTTCTAGTCTTTACCCACTACATCTGGAAGCTCCTCCAAGGTTCCAGAAACAGGGGGAGGCACCATAGAAACTGCTTGCTGAGTCATCCTGCCTTCCTGAGTCACTCAGCCCTGACCCAGATTCAGCCCAGGCCTGGCTCTTAGCCAAGCCAAATTTTCCTACATTACAACAAAAAAACTATCTACATTTAGCACATTAGAGGGTGCTACATTCTTTATATCATATTTCAATGGCAAGAGTAGGCATCCATATAAAGAGATCTTCATGAGCACTTTAAAGTAGGTATAATCACAGTTTTTAAACTATATCTAACTGCATTTTTTCCACTTTGACTAGAGAAGAGTAGATAAAATTGCTGTTTTATTTGCCCATTAAGGAGATTTCTCTTCACTTCCTGCCCTGGTGACTAATTAGGATGTTAGATAAAGTCCTTCCAATGTGAGAGATATCTCATCTTAACCAGTTGTTATGGGAACAAGTGTCTACATTGAAATATTAACGCTTACTTTCATTCCAAAAACATTGGTGATCAGGGCAGTTAGAGAGTATAAATCTCAATAATGGGTACACAGACTGCAATAAAAACCTGCCATTGGTTCTAACCCCTCACCTCTCTATCCAAATCTAATGTAATATCTAAAGCCATTTTCAAAATGTTTAAATCAACAGCATCTATTGAAAAATACTCAGTGATCTAGCAATCAGGGTCCTTGTTCTTGTTATAATGTGACAATGCTCTGTCCTTGTCTCCGAACTTGTCTTTATTGCCACCTTGTCATTTGGGTTTCCAATGAAGACTACAAGTTGCCATTACATAGACATGGCCCACTGTTGTCACCATCAGGAAACCAGCTCTGAGAAATGCCATTAAATGTTTTTAGAAATAGCTGTTGTTTTTGCTACATGGTGTTTTAACAAATGAAATGTCATTCAATCAGCGCTTACATCTACTGTGACTTTTTTTTTTTTTTACTGCGAACTAGCTGTGTACCTTGGTAAAGTTATTTAAAATGTTACAACTTATACTCCACTTTGATACATTTGCCTGACAACTATATAATCAACACATATGAGTAGGGTCATTTTGCTGTAACCAGTAATATATTACACCTTGACGATTTGTAGCAGCCTCAGCTTAATGCATCTGCAAAGCTATTTCTTAAAGTGTAAATGAAGGCAAAATTGGAAGACCGCCATTTAAATCAAACATGTATTAATTGAAGCCCAAGTCATGGCAGCTAAAAAAATGTAAGCTTGCATTTAAGACCCCCATCCCTGTACTGAAAATGTTTAATGCTCATTTAGCCATGAGAGATAGGAATAAGCAATATTGCTTACCTTCTTCCTTGCTCCCTCAGGCTACATCCCTGCTGTACAACTGTTCCCAGTGACTTGCACCCACATACAAAAATGTTGCTTGCTTGGTCAATGACATCAACATGGAATTTCCCCTGCTATATGAGTATATAAGTCCACCCCCCCCCCCCCACATCCTTTTTTGAGGGCTGAGAGATGGGGAAGAGGAGAATGAGTGTCATGTTAGAATATTATAGGGAACCCTATGGCATTTGTTCCAAAAAAATATTTATTTAATATATTAACACAACTGGCTTTCTGTGTATTTTGTTAAGAATGCATTATGTCACGGTACTAGTCATGGCCATTTGAGTTAAGGACAGGTAATTCATGTAGCAGTTACTTCCTGTAATCCATCTTCCCTTAGATCAAGTATGAAGGCAGGAGGATGTGTTTAGCTGAGAAAGCCCCTCCTCCAAATGAAAGAAAAAAAAATGCCCGCAAAGATTCCTGGGATGTTTGATATTAGTTTTGCCTAAGCCAGTAACCAGAAAGCAACTGAAGAAATGTAAACAAAAAAAAGGTTAAAATTAATAATTATTATATATTTTCCTATCTATTTGCTAAGGCTAGCAGCATAAGAATTAAATATAGGTAGTGCTGATTTACAGAGTATATACAGTATACAGCAGTAGCGGCCGATGGAATTTTTTTTGGTGGGGTGGCAAACACCGGTCGGTCAGTCACACTTACAACATCACCGGCGGCTTCCCCTGTTGTAACACACCTGGGGGGATCAGAGAGCATCCTCTGCCCACCCTATTTTGAAGACTATTAGAGCATCTGACTCGGGTGCTTAAAAAAAAAACACTGCTGTAATTAATGCACCCAGTGCCCTGAAAGGTGCCAAAATCATGAATAGGGGTGGCCGCATCGGCCGTGGATAGAATTCATGCTATGCATGAATCTATGCATTACCATATAGGGGGGTGGACTGGAGAGAGGGGGTGGCGCCCATGCACCCCTAATGGATGGGCTGCCACTGATATACATTATATCACTCAATGTTAGCTTAGAGAACCAAGATACCACCACACACTAGCAATGGAATAAATAGAGGGGTCTCAAGGATTCCCCAATGAACGCTGAAACTCCAGTGAAATAATGTGGGCAGGGAGGACTATACCGGTACTTGATAATTAGGTTCAAAAGCCTGAATAGTTCATGTTTAAGAAAATATTTATTAACAAATAAACATTAAAGACAATAATAAAATTACACACTAGCAATGAAAATAGTGGTGAAGCAAAACCAAACCATGGGAAGCAAAGACACCAATTAATACACATATGTTCATAGCTTTCTTTTCTCTAATTATGGTTTCCACCAATTGCAATAGAGAGTAGCTGAACCTAAATTGTGAGGAAAAAAGAAATGTAAATGTCTATCCAGTATAAACTCCCCCACCCCAAAGAAAAAATCCCATGCACCTTTCCTGTTACAACCAAAAACGTAATTGTATTTTATTGGGATTTGATGTGATAGACCAACACAAAGTGGTACATAATTGTGAAGTGGAAGGAAAATAAGAAATGGTTTTCTAAATTGTTTACAAATAAATATCTGAAAAGTGTGGCGTGCATTTGTATTCAGCCCCTTTACTCTGATACCCCTAACTAAAATCTAGTGGAACCAATTGCCTTCAGAAGTCCCCTAATTAGTAAATAGAGTCCACCTGTGTGTAATTTAATCTCAGTATAAATACAGCTGTTTTGTGAAGCCCTCAGAGGTTTGTTAGAGAACTTTAATGAACAAACAGCATCATGAAGGCCAAGAAACACACCAGACAGGTAGGGATAAAGTTGTGGAGAAGTTTAAAGCAGGGTTAGGTTATAAAAAAAATATCCCAAGCTTTGGACATCTCACTGAGCACTGTTCAATCCATCATCCAAAAATGGAAAGAGTATGGCACAACTGCAAACTCACCAAGATATGTGCATCCACCTAAACTGACAGGCCAGGCAAAAAGAGCATTAATCATAGAATCAGCCAAGAGGCCCATGGTAACTCTGGAGGAGCTGCAGAGATCCACAGCTCAGGTGAGAGAATCTGTCCACAGGACAACAATTAGTTGTGCACTCCACAAATCTCGCCTTTATGGAAGAGTGGCAAGAAGAAAGACATTGTTGAAAGAAAGCCATAAGAAGTCCGTTTGTAGTTTGTGGGAAGCCATGTGGGGGACACAGCAAACATGTGGAAGAAGGTGCTCTGGCCAGATGAGACCAAAATTTAACTTTTTGGCCTAAAAGAAAAATGTTATGTGTGGCAGAAAACTAACACTGCACATCACCCTGAACACACCATCACCACTGTGAAACATGGTGGTGGCAGCATCATGTTGTGGTAATGCTTTTCTTCATCAACGACAGGGAAGCCGGTCAGAGTTGATGGGAAGATGGATGGAGCCAAATACAGGGCAATCTTAGAAAAAAAACTGTTATGCCTTGTACACACGATCGGAATATCCGATGGAAAAACTGAATTTTTTCATCGGATATTCCTACCGTGTCTGTGACCCATCTGAGTTTTTCCATCGGAAATCCTGACGGTCTTAGAAAGAGAACATGTTCTCTTTTTTTCTGAAGAAAAAAATTCTATCGGAAATTCAGTTTTCCTTGGCTCGTCGTAGTGTTGTACGTCACCGTGTTTTGTATGGTCGGAATTTGGTGTGACAGTGTGTATGCAAGACAGCTTGACCCGAATTCTGTCAGAAAAATCCGTCTGAGTTTATACCGACGGAAATTCCGATCGTGTGTACGGGGCATTAGAGTTTGCAAAAGATGTTCATCTTCCAGCAGGACATCGACCCTAAACATACAGCCAGAGCTACAATGGAATGGTTTAGATCAAAGCATTTGATGTGTTAGAATGACCCAGTCAAAGTCCAGACCTAAATCCAATTGAGAATCTGTAGCAAGACTTGGAAATTGCTGTTCACAGACACTCTCCATCCAATCTGACAGGGCTTGTGATTTTTTTCAAACATGAATGGGCAAACATTTCACTCTCTAGATGTGCAAAGCTGGTAGAGATATCCTCAAAAACACTTGCAGCTGTAATCGCAGCGGAAGGTGGTACTACAAAGTATTTACTCAGAGGGTGGCTGAATACAAATGTACGCCACACTTTTCACATATTTATTTGTAAAAAAAAATGAAAACCATTTATCATTTTCCTTCCACTTTACAATTATGTGCAACTTTGTGTTGATCTATTACATAAAATCCCAATAAAATACATTTACGTTTTTGGTTGTAACATGACAACATTTATAAAATTTCAAGAGTTATGAATAATTTTTCAAGGCACTGTAACAATTCTTATATGGTACAACCTAAGAACTATGGGGGTAATCCACAAAAGGGATACACCGGCGTATCTACTGATACGCCGTCGTATCCCTGTTTTTATCTATGGAACTGATTCACAGAATCAGTTTCACATAGATAGACAGAAGATCCGACATGTGTAAGGGACTTACACTGTCGGATCTTAGGATGCAGTACCGCAGCCGCCGCTGGGGGCATTTCTCGTCGAAATGCCGCTTCGGGTATGCAAATTAGCACTTACGGAGATCCACAAAGCTTTTCAGCTTCGTTTTTTCTCCGTAAGTATTAGTTTGCCGTCGCAATATTAGGGCTGCTTTTACAAGGCCTAAACTGTTTACACCTTGTAAAAGTAGACCCTTCTATCCCGCGTCGCTGTCTTTTTTTTTTTTTTTTTTCGCCGCAACTCGTTTTTTTTTTTACGCCCGTCGCGATTCTCAAAACCCGGCGCAACGTAAAACCGCGCAAAGCACGTCAGGAAAATTACGTCGGGAGCATGCGCAGTACGTCCGGCGCGGGAGCGCGCCTAATTTAAATGGGACTCGCCCCATTAAATTAGGAACGGATTTAAGTTACACCGCTCAAAATTTCTAGGTAAGTGCTTTGTGGATCGGGCACTTAGGTAGAGATTTTGCGGCGGTGTAACTTAAATGCCAAAAGTTATGTTGCGCCGGGTTTTTGAGGATTAGGCCAAGCAGTACATACAATTCAAATGGCAAAATCTGGAGCCATGGAACTGTACAACAGATGAAAAATAGTTTCTTCCTGAAAGCAATAATTAACTAACATTTGCTATTGTAAAAAACAAACAAACAAAAACAAAACACACATACCTGAAATCACTCAAAGAGCAAACTGTTCCTCTGTTGGTGTGCTTTACAGCGTTTGGCATGCAGTTGCCTTGGGAGAGATGAAATAATGCTAATCCAATGCTAACATCATTTAGAGAGCCTGATCCATGTACATTTTGTCAGAAATATCATTTTTTTTCCCCATAACTTGCATTTTTCATAGTCATTTCTTGTATGTAATGTGATATATGAACCATCACACTATAGATTGAGGGCCAGTTCACACAATACCTTCTTGAAATCGCAGAGGGAAATTCAAGCAAGTGCGATGCAATACAATGCAGCATGTCTGCATTCTATCGCAGTGCTAAGCTGAGTTGCAATGTGAATGGGACACATAGGAGCAATTGTTTCCTGTGTGTCCCTGCGGTGACAAACGTTTTACAATGCAGTAAAATGTCTGTCACTGCATATACCGAGAATTGGCCCTTAGCCTAACAAGCCTTAGGAAAAGTGCAAAATTGTGCCATGACAATCAAGCTGACCTAAGTGACTTTGTCATGAATGGGTGCTGCCATTTCTCATCTCGCCAAGTTATTTCTATATTTGTTACAGATCATGTTTTTTGTCTATAATTTTCAGACATAATAAAAAAAAATTTGCAAGACAATATCGCCAAAAGAAAGAGATTTTTTTTGTCCTAAAAAATATGTATCATTTTGTTATCTTAAGTAATGACAAAGTTGTCACTGAATAAACATATCTATAGCAGAAATGTAAAAATAGTTTTGGTCCTTAAGAGCCCTTTCACAGGTAAAGACGGAGGAAAATGCTATCTTTCCATCCGTCTGCAGAGCGGATCGGGTGAACACAGACAGACGGTCCGTGTTCATCCGATCCCCCCATAGGTAAGCCTAATGCCCTGTACACACGATCGGTTCATCCGATGAAAACGGACCGATGGACTTTCATCAGTCTTGCCTATACACCATCGGTTCAAAATCCGATCGTGTCCAACACGGTGACGTAAAACACAACAACGTGCTGAGAAAAATGAAGTTCAATGCTTCCGAGCATGCGTCGACTTGATTCTGAGCATGCGTGGATTTTTTACCGATGGATTTCCCCACAGACGATTGTTTTTTTCTATCGGTTTTTATACATGCAAAAATTTTAAAACAGGTTCTATTTTTTTCACCGATGGGAAAAAAAACTGATGGGGCCCACACACGATCGGTTCGTCCAATGAAAAACGTCCATCGGTCCGTTTTCATCAGTCGAATCGGTCGTGTGTACAGGGCATGAGAACGTCCTCTTGTCTGAGGATGAAAAGATGTCTGTGATAGGCGGAACTGTGTCTGCTGAGAAACGCCTATCACGGAAGGGACCAGGAAGAGACCGCGACTTTTAAACAATGGACGCCCGCAGCCTGTCAATAATTTCAGGTACACTGACTTGAGTATAAGCCGAGGGGGGTATTTTCAGCCTTAAAAAAAGGGCTGAAAAACTTGGCTTATACTCGAGTATATACGGTACCTTATATTTGATTGCAGGTAGCTTATTAAGCTTTGTGGTTTGTTTTTTGTTTAATTGAAAAATGTTGCTCTCTTAAATTTAAAAGCACCCCAGAATTCTACCTTTTGTGCCTTTAAAATGTCTTATTGGTGTATTTTATTTATGGTGATAAAAGGTTATAGCCGAGGAGGAAGTTGTGGTGCCTTTTAAAAAAATATAAATAATACTGTATAAAGCATCAGCAGAAAACTTATGCCGCATACATATGATCGGAAATTCCGATAACAAATGTTCGATGTGAGCTTTTGGTCGAAAATTCCGACCCTGTGTAGGCTCCATCGGACATTTGCTGTTGGAATTTCTGACAAGAAAAATTAGAGAGCTGGTTCTCAATTTTTCCGACAGCAAAAGTTCTTGTTGGAAATTCCGATCGTCTGTATGCAATTCCGACGCATAAAAATCCTACGCATGCTCAAAATCAATTCGATGAATCATCAAACTTAATTTTTCTCGGCTCATCATAGTGTTGTACGTCACCGCGTTCTTGATGTTTGGAATTTCTGACAACATTTGTGTGACCGTGTGTATGCAAGACATGTTTGAGACAAAATTCCTTCTGAAAAAAATCCATGGTTTTGTAAACGGAATTTCCGATCGCGTGTATGTGGCATAATAGTGTGTGTTTTTATAATGGCCAGGGCTAAAAAATATAAACCACTTTTTCAGTTATAGAAATAATAAAATGTGTATGAACATTTTGTATTCTCATTTCTAGGCAGGAGATGGAGCATTTGGCCTCTTTTCACATGTTTTCTAGGATATCCTTATAATTGATCTGTTTTTACACCTCTTTAGCTAAAGTTTGACTTTACAACAGTACACCCCACTTTAAAAACATAGGGCCAGATTCTCGTAGATTGGCGTATCTTTGTTCCGGCGTAGCGTATCGTATTTACTCTATGCCTCCGCAACTTAGACGGGCGAGTGCTGTATTCTCAAAGCACTTGCTCCATAAGTTGCGGCAGCGTAGCGTAAATAGGCCGGCGAAAGCCCGTCTAATTCAAATGTGGAACAGAGGGGCGTGTTTTATGTAAATGTTATGTGACACGACGTGATTGACATTTTTCACGAACGGCGCATGCGCTGTCCGTGGAATATCCCAGTGTGCATTGCTCCAAAGTACGCCACAAGGATGTATTGGTTTAGACGTGAACGTAAATGACGTCCAGCCCCATTCACGGACGACTTACGCAAACGACGTAACATTTTAAAATTTTGTCGCGGAAACGACGGCCATACTTCACATTGGTACGCCGCATATATGCCTCATATAGCAGGGGTAACTTTACGCCGGGAAAAGCCTAACGTAAACGGCGTATCTGTACTGCGTCGGCCGGGCTTACGTTCGTGAATTCGCGTATCTAGCTGATTTACATATTTCTAAGCGTAAATCAGCGTACACGCCCCTTGCGGCCAGCGTAAATATGCAGTTACGATACGACGGTGTAACACACTTGCGCCAGTCGGATCTAAGGGAAATCTATGCGTAACTGATTCTAAGAATCAGGCGCATAGATACGACGGCTCAGACTCAGAGATACGACGGCATATCTGGAGATACGCCGTCGTATCTCCTTTGAGAATCTGGGCCATAAAGTTTAATATATTATATATATTAAAAATATGTGATTGATCCTAAATCAATACAGTTTCCATGTAATAACAGTTTCATGCTGTTATTGCATAGTGATCCTTATATAAACTTTTTATTTTTCTGTGACTGTTGTCTTTAACCCTGTCCACAGTGGCCCTACTGTAATTTAACATCTCCCTGGGCAGGTCTTCATGTCAGGAGGACATTCATTCAAATAGTTTTGTCCGTGTAGCTTCATATTCCAGAGATCACTCTGATTTCTGGGAATGGGCTTCGCAGTGCCACCAGAGAACCCAACCTGTTGATCTGTGGTTGGAGGATCACCATGATTTGCTAGTACCGGGTAATTAGATCAGTGTGAAAATATTTGTTTTATTCAGTGTGGCTAAAACCTTTAAAATGTCTTGTTGGTACATTTTATTTATGATGATAAAAAGTTATAGCAGAGGAAGTTGAGGCGCCTTTTAAACTTTTTATTAAACTTTTATTAAACATGAACCCAAGTATCACCAAGTTCACATTACTCCATACAGTCATATATTCATAGGATCTGTGCTAATTTTTCATGTGTACAGTAGAGATCTGGCAGCAATGTGTCTCAGCTCTAATCCTTGTGGACCCCTAACAGCAGATATTTTAGACTATTCCTGTCTATGCACAGTTAGGTTAATTAGTGGTTTATTTTACAACCTTAAAAAATCTACCTTGTTAGTAATCCCTATAGGCAGTAACTGAGAAGAAGTGCTTTAAAACCTTAACAGTGTATCTAGCCCTAAACCCCTTGCCAGTCAATTAGAGAAATGAGTGTACTGACATGGATACTTGTTAGATATTTCCTTGTGTGGTGTTCTAATGGACAGAGAGAAAGAGACAGCTTATTTTGTAAGCTTAATTTCTGGGGATGCTTAGGGCAGTGGATAGTTAATAGAATCTATGATGATTCTACTTGTGAGTGAGACATAAGGAAGGTTTTACTGTTAAAGCTCAAATTCGAGCACATATACACCCAGGAGTTAAAGTCTATGGACCTAGAAGCACTGATGTCATTATATGAACTGCTGTATGTGGAAATGTAATATAAACTGAAAAGGATTTATACTGTAATAGAATGTTACAGTTGTCATATAGTTGGTTGTTTACAAAGGAAATAAAAGAACCCCATTCTCAGTTCTGTACATATTTAATACACCAATTTAAACACCAAAAAATAAAATGCACAAACAAAACAAATAAGCATTAATAGTTAAAAAATTTGAAATAATATAAAGCATCAGCAGAAAACGAATAGTGCGTGTTTTCATAATGGCCATGGCTAAAAAATCTAAACTACTTTTTGCATTTATAGAAATAATAATATTTGTATGAATATTTTGTATTCTCATTTCTAGGCAGGAGATGGAGCATTTGGCCTCTTTTCACATGTTTTCCAGGATATCCTTATAATTGATCTGTTTTTAAACCTCTTTAGCTAAAGTTTGACTTTACATCAGTATAACACCCCGCTTTAAAAACATAAAGGGCCAGATTTACTTACAGCAGCGTATCTTTGAGCGGGCGTAGCGCATCTCATATGCGCTACGCCGACATAACATAGAGAGGCAAGAACGGTATTCACAAAGCGCTTGCTCCCTAAGTTACGGCAGCGTAGCCGGCATAAGCCCGCCTAATTCAAAGTAGGCAGGTAGTGGGCATGATGTATTGAAATGAAGCGTGACCCCATGTAAATGAAGGGCCGAACGAACGGCGCATGTGCGCGCATGCTCAGAATCGCGTCGCATATACTCCCTAAGATACGACGGCTCAATGCCTTTGATGTGAACGTAACCTACGCCCAGCCCCATTCACGTACGACTTACGTAAATGACGTAAAATACGACGACTGTTCCGATGTCCATACCCTAACATGACTTACCCCTGCTTTATGTGGGATAACTTTACGCCGGACGTACGCCTTACGTAAACGGCGTAGATTACAGCGACGGGCGTAAGTACATTCGTGAATCGGCGTATCTAGGTCATTTACATATTCGACACGTAAATCAATGGAAGCGCCCCTTGCAGCCTGCGTAAATATGCGCCCAAGATACGATGGCGTAGGAGACTTACGTCGGTCGGATCAAGCCAAAATTCAGGCGTATATTGTATTGTGAATTTTAATCAATGAATTTTATATCTTGCTAACCAACAGCATGTTCATCATGTTTTTCAGACATTGGTCTATATATTTTTTTATTGTATATCATTACAACAAGTTGGACACAGCAATGCATATGATGTTACACCATAGGTTTATTTATGCTTCATGCTATGTAATTTATGATTTACCAATCATGCCTATTATTATTTGTACAGTACCCATTGTTATATATGCTTATTGCTTGGTATGCTTTGCTGTATCCATTAAATGTCTTTGTAAATTCATTAATTGATTCATTTTCCGGTGGTGTGTTTCATTTTAAAGTCCCACAATTCACGCTTCCCGCCTTCCCGGTCATCCCCGCCCTTTCCTCTTTTTCCCTTCCCCATATATGCTATCCTTTTTACATTAAATAGGGTTAGAGATCATGGCATAGCTTACCAGCTGCCGTCTCACTCATAGTCCCAAGATTATTTTGTTATCCAGGTTTATATACATCCTCCCCTTTCCCTCCTAGTGTCCCTTCTCCCTTCCTTGTTACATCAAACTACCAGGGATGGAGTCATTGGCTTATTTATAGCCACTGCCTCACTGAAAGTCCCAAAACATACCAAACCTCCTGTATTGTGAATTAGGCGCATAGATACGACGGCGCATCCATGGACTTACGTGACGTATCAGTAGATACGTCGGCATAAGTCCTTCCTGAATCCGGGCCAAAGTTTAATATAAAGAAAAGATGAAATTGATCCTTAAAGCGGTGGTTCACCCTCCATAACAACTTTTTAGCATAAAATGAGGCATAGTAGCGCGAGCTACAGTATGCCTGTCTTTATTTTTTTATCCCCGTACTCACTGTGCACTCGTAGAGACAAGATTACGACTCCCCGCGGGGAATGGGCGTTCCTATGGAGAGGGAAGGTGATTGACGGCCGGGTCTGGCACGTCACGCTCCCCGAAGACAGCCGGAACAGGTCTCGGCTCTTCACGGCGCTATACGGCGCCTGCGCACAGACTATGCGCAGGCGCCGTGAAGCGCCAAGTCCTATTTCGGCTATTTCCGGAGAAGCGTGACGTGCCAGAGCCGGCCGTCAATCACCTTCTCTCTCCATAGGAACGCCCATTCCCCGCTGGGAGTCGTAATCTTGTCTCTACGAGTGCACAGTGAGTATGGGGATAAAAAAATAAAGACAGGCATACTGTAGCTTTTTTTTTTATTAATAGGGTGAACCCCCGCTTTAATCATTACAGTTTCCATGTAACAGTTTCATGCTGTTATATCATAGTGATCATTATCTAAACTTTTTATTTTTATGTGACTGTTGTCTTTAACCCTGTCCACAGAGGCCCTACTGTATTTAACCACTTCCATACCAGGTACTTACGCAGCTTCCCGCCCAAGCCAATTTTCAGCTTTCAGCACTGTCGCACTTTGAATGGCAATTGCGCGGTCATGCTACACTGTACCCAAACAAAATTGGCGTCCTTTTTTCCCCACAAATAGAGCTTTCTTTTGGTGGTATTCGATCACCTCTGCGATTTTTTTTTTTGCGCAACAACTAAAAAAAGGCTGAAAATTTGGAAAAAAAATTACGTTTTTATTTTTTTCTGTTAATTTTTTTGTAAATAAGTTTTCTCTTTCAATTACGGGCACTGATATGGCGGCACTAATGGGCACCGATGAGATGGCACTGATGGACATCGATGAGGTAGTACTGACGGGCACAGATGAGGTGGCACTGATTGGCGGCGCTGGTATGCGACACTGATGGGCACACATAGGCGGCACTGATGGGCACACATAGGCGGCACTGATGGGCACACATAGGCGGCACTGATGGGCACACATAGGCGGCACTGATGGGCACACATAGGCGGCACTGATGGGCACTCATGGGCGGCACTGGGCACTCATAGGCGGCACAGATGGGCACTCATGGGCGGCACTGATGGATACTTATGGGTGGCACAGATGGGCACTGATAGGTGGGCACTGGGCATGGATGGGCACTGTGGGGTGGCACTGGGGTGGCACTGATGGACACTGGGGTGGCGCTGATGGACACTGGGGTGGCGCTGATGGACACTGGGGTGGCAGCACTGATTTTTGCCAGGTTGCCAGTCAGTGCCCATTTGTGGGCACTGACTGGCATCTTTTTTTTTTCTTTATGCTTTTTTTTTTTTTCTGTCATTTTTTTTTTTTTTTTCCTGTCATTTTTTTTTGCCCACCCTGGTGCTCCAGGGTGGGCATCCCTGGTGGTCCAGTGTGGCGATCCGAGGGGGGGCTGCGCTGATAAACAATCAGCGCTAACCCCCCCTGTCAGGAGAGCCGCCGATCGGCTATCCTCTCCTCGCGTCTGTCAGACGCGAGTGAGGAAGAGCCATCGGCGGCTCTTCCTGTTTACATCGTGATCAGCCGTGGTTGGACACGGCTGATCACGTGGTAAAGAGTCTCCGCCGGAGGCTCTTTACCGAGATCGGAGATGCAGGGTGTCAGACTGACACCCCGCATCACCGATCGCCGCGATGCGCGCCCCCACGGGCGCGCGCGGCATGAAATCCTGCAGGACGTTCTAGAACGTCCTGTCAGGATTTCATAACCACTTCCCGGACGTAAATCGGCCATAGGCCGGGCGGGAAGTGGTTAACATCTTCCTGGGCAGGTCTCCATGTCAGGAGGACATTTATTAAAATTGTTTTGTCCGTGTAGCTTCATATTCCAGAGATCACTCTGATTTCTGGGAATGGGATTCACAGTGCCACCAGAGAACCCAACCTGTTGATCTGTGGTTGCCAATTAGAGGATCGCCATGATTTGCTAGTATTTAGATTGGTGTGAAAAAAAAAAGTTTTATTCCGCGTGGCTAAAAAAACTTTCTGTTAAGCAAACTGATACATGCTAAAATTTGAAAACTTGGTCTGATCACATAATTTGTGATTATGCCTGGAAGGTAGGAGAAAAATACACTTGGAGCTTTAAACCAGTGGTTGTCAACCTCAGTCCTCAAGTACCCCCAACAGGCCATGTTTTGGGAATTTCTCTTATGCCTCTTACACACGATCGGTTTTCCCATCGGTCAAAAGTCTACCGGGAAAACCGAGAACCTGCTCGGTTGCTTTCATTGTGTACACACGGCCGGTTTTCCCGACAGTAAACTGCCATGACAGCTTTGGTCGGGAAAACCTGCCGTGTGTATGCTCCACTGCAGTGTTTCCCATAGAAAAACTGCAGAGCAAAAAAATGCTGAGAATCGCAGCGGGAAAAATAAGAACAAGTTTTAATTTTTTTGCTTGCAGTTTTCCTGTCGGGAAAACTGCTATGGAGAATACACACAGCTGGTTTTCCTGACCAAAAACAAACATGGCAGTTTTCCCGTCGGGAAAACTGATCGCGTGTACGAAGCATCAGATAAAATAGCTGTCCAAAATACCAAGCCTTTGACTCTGATTTAAAGCACCTTTGCAAAAAGGATAAAGTGATAAAGAAAAACCTGCATACATGGCCTGTTGGGGGTACTTGAGGACTAAGGTTGATAACCACTGCTGTAAACTATAAGCCACAGGCATGTGCATATATATGCAGGATAAGTCATAGGGTTCACTTACTGTACATATTTGGCTGTGTGGGCAAAAGACACTATTTAAAATGGAACTACATTCATTTTTTTATAGGGCTTTTACTGATTAAAATTTTCGTGTTCGATTAATCGATTTTTTTAATCGATTAATCGACTAATTTTGATCAACTATAACGCACATACGTTTTTTGGATCACCACCATATAGAGTCCCCACTGTAAAATCCACAGACATCTCCCCCACTGTAAAATCCACAGACATCTCCCCCACTGTAAAATCCACAGACATCTCCCCCATTGTAATATCCACAGACATCTCCCCCACTGTAAAAATCCACAGACATCTACCCCACTGTAATATCCACAGACATCTCCCTACTGTAATATCCACAGACATCTCCCCCACTGTAATATCCACAGACATCTCCATCACTGTAATATCCACAGACATCTCCATCACTGTAATATCCACAGACATCTCCATCACTGTAATATCCACAGACATCTCCCCCACTTTAATATCCACATCTCCCCCACTGTAATCCACAGACATCTCCCCACTGTAATATCCACAGACATCTCCCCACTGTAATATCCACAATCACCCCCACTATAATACCCACAATCTCCCTCACTGTAATATACACAGACATCTCCCCCACTGTAAAACCCGCAGACATCTTCCCCACTGTAATATCCACAATCACCCCCACTTTAAAATCCACAGGCATCTACCCACTGCTCACTGTAATATCCACAGACATCCCCCCACTGTAATATCCACAGACATCTCCCCACTGTAATATCCACAGACATCCCCCCCACTGTAATATCCACAGACATCTCCCCACTGTAGTATCCACAATCACCGTAATATCCACAGACATATCCCCACTGTAATATCCACAGACATCTCCCCCACTGTAATATCCACAGACATCTCCCCCACTGTAATATCCACAGACATCTCCCCCACTGTAATATCCACAGACATCTCCCCACTGTAATATCCACAGACATCTCCCCCACTGTAATATCCACAGACATCTCCCCCAGTGTAATATCCACAGCCATCTCCCCGACTGTAATATCCACAGACATCTCCCTACTGTAATATCCACAATCACCCCCACTGTAATATCCAGAGACATCTCCTGCACTGTAATATCCACAGACATCTCCCTACTGTAATATCCACAATCACCCCCACTGTAATATCCACAGACATCTCCCCTACTGTAATATCCACAGACATCTCCCCACTGTAATCCACAGACATCTCCCCACTGTAATATGGTCCACATCTCCCCCACTGTATAGGAAGATTAGTGCTTGCTTAGTCTTACCAGAGAAGCCGGACGAACACGAGCAGTTGAGGCCGGGTGATGACGTCAGCGCGCCACTTTAGGCTCACCTAGGCCACCACCAAGTGGACCAAGATGGCCGCCGCTCCGGGAGCTAGGCCAAAGCCGTGGCCTTTCCTATGGCTGAGGCAGCAGCGGAGCTCCGCGGATCACGTGGTGTGCCGATCCGCATATGGTGAACGTTTCGGATCACAGATCATTTACACCACTGGTACCGATCAAAATAATGTTGTTCGATCAAAAAAATTTACGATTAATCAAGGAATTAATATTTAATTTCCACAGCCCTAATTTTTTATAAACAAGAACAACTCAAGCCAAGAAGCAGATCTGTCAGTGAACTATACAGTCAGTGCCCCAGAGGAAGCGATTTTTTGCGAAACCGGTCGGGCGGAACGAGTGCTGCATCGGATCACCCCCCGCTACTTGCACGACTTCTCTACCATTTTGGACGGGTTATATTGGACAGCTTCCGGCCGGAGCCCCAATTAGACATGCCCTATAACACTGTTTGAATGTAAGTGTGTTTTTGACTTTTTAAAAAATAAAACATAATATTGGTTTTACACAATTGCGGTCCCTATATGTCTTTTCATGGTACCTGCTAAATCGAGTTTGTAAAGCACCGGGATCGAGATAAGGATTGGTTTCCAGCTCAGCCCACCTGCATTCCGATTAACATTGGTTATCCTTGACATGCTTTCTGGGGTCCTCTTTTAGTTAAGAGACCGCCGGACATCCGGTAAGAGGCTTTTATTGCTTTCGGTGGTGGATCACTGCTTCTGGATAGTCACTTTAAAACCCTGGATTTTTTATGGACCAATTGGTTTTATTTTTCTTCACTACACGGGTGAACAGGAACTTTGCTGTTCCCATAAGGACTTCATTTCTTCCTTCTATTCCCTTTCCCTCATTTATGGATATTGATTTGTATTATGTGGTTTGGGATTTCATTTTGTATTAATTCATTTAGCGCATCTTAATTATTTTCCTAACTATACACACACACATTCCTAAGAACACTTATGCCCATCAGATCTGTTTCTTCACAATCGGCAATACGTTATGACATTTGATAGTTTAATGACAGGTGTGCAGTTTAGCAGCAGAAGTGAGTGTGATTTAATCTTTAATTATAGAAAACCCAAGGTTCTTTGTATAGCCTGTCTCTAGGACCCAAGGAAGCTCCACAGAGACAAGGGGATTGGATTCCCTTCAGATATATATTTTTTAGAGCAGAACAGGTTCACTGGGAAAAAAAGCACAATTGGTAGTGTAATAAACTTTTTTCCTCATTTAACCAACAGCCCAATACTTGTTGCTGCCCTTTTATCAGACCTACTGCATTTTAAACAGCCTTAATAAGTTGAAGTTGATTTCATTTGCCATGTGCGAACGTGCAGAATTTACCATGGAGGTACACTTCTGGGAGGGTTAAATGCTTGTGTCTTTAATGTTGATTGGATCCTGGGCAAAAAAAATCTTGCCCCCCCCCCCCCCCAAACAATTTTTCTCTCCACCTGCTCTGAGACATACAATAGATATCAGCTAGACTTAAAATCAGTTTACTGTATCAGATCAAGCAGTAATTGCGATTGGTTTGCCAGAGGTTACAGCATATCATTACCACATACTGACTGGTTGCTAGAGGTTACAGCACACATTTAGGCCCACTGATTAGTTGCTAGAGGTTACAGCACATGATTTCTTCTTGTTGATTGGTTGCTAGAGATTACTGTACCGTAACACTGCTCACTGATTGGTTGCTAGAGGTTACAGCACATCATCTCTTCACTGCAGAGGGGCATGATATGCACATGAATGCAGCCTTTATTTACATATGAATGCCGTCTGCCTTGGTTATTTACATATGAATGCTACCACTATTTACATATGAATGCTCCAGTTATTTACATATGAATGACAGTTATTTACATGTAAACACAGGGTCTGCTGGTGAGTCATCTGTACACACAAATAGGCCAGAGCTGGGCAGCATTAGTAGCAGAACTTCACACTGAGATGTCAGGACACAGCAAAGGACTACAACTTCAAGGGACAAGGGAATTTAAACTGGGATAGTTGGCAAATATGAGGCAGCTGCTTTGGGCCCCAAAACAATGACAGGGCCCAGGGCTGTTTCCCCTTTTTCCCTGCCTTAAAGATGGCCCTGGCCCCACTGTGCTCTGTGGTTCCATGACCTGCCCCCTATATCACGACAGGATACAGCAGTGATGTAGGGGTTGGAGGAAGGAACCAAGGTACATGGTGGGTATTATAGGTATCTTACACTTCCAGTGTCAATGCTGAAGACAATGACAAATGACACAGTGCTGTAATGGGGAAGTCAGAGACATGGGTCTTTGGGGATTATAAAGTCTTTTTATTTTTGCAGGAAAAACGATTTTTTTTATTTGTGCTTAGAAAAATCACAGATGTGAGAAAATATAAAATATCATGCGTGTATATTCCAGATACATGGCCTGTGTAAAGTCCAGCTATACCTTTATATTTATACATCTAACATTCAGCTCATTGTGTTGTCTTTGTTCCTTTTCATCCATGTGCAAGCTGAAGAACAGCACACCACATGGTATCTCTGGCATCTTATTCTTGACCCATGGGATCCTGGTAATGACTGCATATCAGCTATTTGTAAAAAAAAAAAAGTCCTAACTTTATATGAAGATTATCAATAAAGTTTGCATGAGCTCTTATCATAACCAGTTATGCAAATATATATCAGGTTGGGAAGGCTGTGTCATACCAAATGGGGACAATATTCATTTTTGTGACAGATGGTTGCAAGGCAGTTATTACTTATGCTGAAAGGATACACAAAATGCATGGCATTACATCTTTATGTAGGCGAGTGAAATAACAAACCAGAGGCAGGCCAATCACCCTGTCAGCTTACATATGTCTAAGGAAGAGTTAGCTAAAATGATATTGCGGTTTTCACAGCAGACTTTCTCAGAATGCACAGCTATCTAATGGTTGAGTGGCAGTATCATTGGCTGCAGCAGTCAGGGTCATTTAAAAATATTCTCTTTCTTATTTGATGAGGAGGGAGGTTTGGTAAGTAACATTGTAGCTAAGTGAAAGCATTGTACATCACACCAAAAACACTTGGATAATTAAAACAGAACTATTTTTTTTTTTCAATGCAAACACTCTGAAATTCCCACTGGTATTTCCTATGACCTCTTGTGACTAAACATCAGAGAGGTCAAAGACATTCCACACCTCCCTCCTAATATGTCTTTATGCTCCTATGCATATGGGGCAGTCACTGATCATCTGTCAGAGAACGGTTCACAGAAGAACTTGCACATCTGCTATTGCCCGACGGCATTTGCAAATGCAAATGCGCATGTGCTCACAGGAACGAATGGCCGCTAAAACTAAAGCGCAAGTGCATGCGCCAAAGCCAAACCCTTACTCTGCTAGAACCTGAATTAATGCACATGGAAATAATGTTTAGAGCATGATATGATCGCCTAAATGGTACTGAAATATGTGTTATATTGTTTAAAGATAATCTGTTTTTAAACTCTGTAAAAGCATTATATACACTGAAATATCTTTAAAAGTCTGAGCAGAGATAAATTCTCTGTTTATTTACAACTAGGTCCCAGCACAACTGAGCATGCTCAGACATGCAAACTACTCTCATTTTAATTCCCATGCCTTTTTTACCAATAGTTATAGTAAATTCCAAAATGAGCTCTGGGTTAAAAAGTGAAAATTAGAGTTATGTATCCCAATGCAAGTTCCAGCCATTGATTCTAATGGTACAATTGTAATTTACCCAAATAAATACTTTTCATGATGAGATGTATCTTTTTCTCAAATAAATTGTCCTTGCAACAATGGTGCTTCTTCTTCATCTGTTTTGTTTTTAAGAATGCTAGAATTTGTAATGTTTTCATGTTTTGGTAAAATATATTTTTCTCTGTCTTTCTCACTTGTTGTTGTCCATCTCACAATTAATCTTTACACAAACTCACGCAAATTTTAATGAGTCACAATTTTGTGTGTTTTTTATTATTTCCAAATGATCACAATTTGAGCCCAAAAAATGTGATATGTGTACCAACATCAGAAATCAAAATGTCATTCCCAAAAATCAGAGGATAACATAACTATTCTACACTCACAAACCAAGAACCACAAAATATCACAGAATAAATCAAGAGAATAACTCCTGACTAATGTAATTCCACCACCTTTTTGTCCAAAGAAATGTAGCATTTTTGTGTAGGAGGGTTTCACATGTGGCAGCACAGTGGCTAAGGCCCTGTACACATGATCAGTCCATCCGATGAGAACGGACCGTTTTCATCGGTTCACAGATGAAGCAGACTGATGGTCTGATGTGCCTATACACCATCAGTTAAAAAAACGATCAAGTCCAACGCGGTGACGTAAAACACAACGACATGCTGAGAAAAATGAAGTTCAATGCTTCCAAGCATGCGTCGACTTGATTCTGAGCATGCGCGGGTTTTGAACCGATGCTTTTGCGTACTAGCCGTCGGTTTTGACCAATCGGTTAGGCGTCCATCGGTTCAATTTTAAAGCAAGTTCTAAATTTTGCGACGGACCGATGGGGCCCACACACGGTCGGTTTGGACCAATGAAACTGAACTTCAGTCTGTTTTCATCGGTTTTGTCCGACCAAGTAAGCACTTCTGCCTAGCAGCACTGAGGTTCTTGGTTCGAATTCCAAACATGCTACTTCATGTAGAGAAGTTGTCTGTTCTCCCTATGTTGTTAAACATAACCTTAACATTTCCCATAATGAGCTTTAACATTTTAATTTTGGCTGGGGCTGGTCAGACGCTATTCACAATCAGAGCAAGAAAACTGGCAGAGGCAGAGAACACACAGCAGGAAGGTCCCATTATGTTACTGCACGCTTTCAGGTCCACATAAAATCTAAATGGTGGACCCTGAGCTGTGCAGTGATCCTGAGACAAACTGGTGGAAGTTGGGAGTGAGATACCAGCTGCAGAAGACAATTAGATGTATACATCATGGCACCTGTGCCCTGATGACTGGATGATTTTCTTCCGACACTGCTCTGATGAGCCTTTGTAGAATTTGCTATTGACTGCCTAGTGTTTTGTATACTGCTTTTAGACCACTTTCTCACTGGGGTGTTTTTCAGGTGCTTTTTGGCTAAAAATAGTGCCTGGAAAGTGTCTTAAAGCGCCTGGAAAACACTTCCCCTGCAGTCCCAGCTGCGCTGGGTGTTAAAGAATGTCCGGCAAGCAGCATCTTTGGAGCGGCGTATATACTGCTCCTCCACCGCTCCTGCCCATTGAAATTAATGGGCACTGCTGCCAAAGCACCTGCAGTGCCCTCATCTCAGCAGCGGCACTACACAGGCGCATTTAACCCTTTATTCTAAAAATAGCGGCGCTTTACCGTCAACGCCCGCCTGCCCCAGTGTGAAAGGGCTCTTAATCTTTTTTACTGGTTCAGATGAATGACAAGCCATATAAAAGATATTCAGTACAGTAGTAATGACATTTGTTATATCAACTTCCTGCTGAGGAAGTTGATATAACGCAACGCGTCCGGTGGTTTAGGAGCCTGAAACATCACGTCGCTCATCTGCTGTTCATTCCTAAAGATTGTTACTTCATGCCGTTTTTTGTCTGGCCAAATGTGAGTAGCCTGACTTTTGCTTCTTTTAAAGAATAAATCCACACATTGCAACAGTGAGCACTTAGTCTGTGATTATCTCTTTACATGCACCTGTCCTTTGCGGTTTGGTTGTCTTATGAGGATCTAATACATCAGCCTGGTTCCTGTTCATGACCTGCCTATTTGATTTGCTTTATTGACCATCTGTTAACTCAGTGGTCCATATATGAAGGTGAGAGTAGCCATCTACAACGGTGGAGGGATCACTTCAAAATTTTGGTGGATTGTCACGTGGTGTAGATTTATTTTCGTTTAATTCACTCATCTTCTGACACTTATGGACTTTTGGACTGTTTGTTTGAATTGTATTTAATTTTTAATATTTTTTTTTTTTTTTCTGCATATTCATATTCACACTTATGGTATTGGTGTTTGAGTATACCAGTATCATTTATATATTTGAGTTTTGCGCTGCACTTTTTCTATTTTATTTTTTATAAAAAAACAAGTGACAGCAATCAAAATTTGAAAGGGTTCCATTAAAGTCTAAACTATTTAAGTGATTGCTATGTAATAGTACTCAATGGGGTTGATTTATAAAAACTGGAGATAGCAAAATATGGTGCAGCTCTGCATGGAAAGAAACCAGCTTCCATTTTTTTGCCAAAGCTTAAGTGAACAAGCTGGAGTTAGAAGTTAGGATGTCCTTGATGATGCCCTGGAGGAGGGGCGAAACGCGTTGACGCACTGCCGGTTTTGTCAAACCATTGGCGTAATTTCCGCACTCCGTGGAATGCACGCTGACCTGTGGCGTTTCCTGGTTGTACCGATGCCGGTTTATTCAGCCTTTGTGTAAGTGACAACTGAGATGCGCAATTCTTCACATTTTGAGCTTGGTCACTGACTCTGAAAGTCCCAGAATAACTTTGGAAGAAGCTCCTGCACATATCCATCTGGCTTATACTGATTGAGCTTTTTTTTACCCCAGACTGCAAAGCTGGGGGTCTTTGATTTCTGGTGAGTGGGGGTTACAAGAGGGGAGTGTGGCATACAGCTCCAACTGTTTCCTTGGCGCACCTATGCACTTTATTTGGAGCACTTACCACTTTAATCATTGAAAATATATATTTTTGTATTATTATGTTAAAAGTATCACTGCATGATTATATTAATTGATTCCTGTTTCTTGCCACTTGGTTTACAGGTATCCTATAAATGCTGTATATATGTCATCGTCCACTTTGTGAGGTTTAGGACCTTTGTGACAGCTGCTGTCAGGTATTTGGTATAAGGTTCACACACTTCTATTTATATGTATATTTAATGTAGGATTATCCTGCTAGTGCTGTTTATATATATTTAAAAGCGTATTGGCTACCTTGCACAGCTGCACCAGATTCAACCAGATGCGGCCTGTCCATTAAGGGCGCACGGGCACCGACCCCCTCGTCCATCGCTGCCTCCCCTATTCATGCGTCCGGACCCTTTCAGGACACCGGCACATGGATTCCAATGCAGTGGGGCTGTTTTTTGAATCACCGATTAAAGCCAGAGGCTCTACTAGGCTTCAATATAGGGTGGGCTCAGGTCGCAGAAAGTGCGCTCCAAGCCCACCCAGGTGTGTTACAACAGCTAATCAATTTTCCTGTTGTAACACCGATCATCCTCCCTGAAAGGACAGGCGATCCTTTTGGACGCTAAGGAGGAGGAGGGAAGAGCGGCATGGCGGCCATTGTGATGCAGAGAGGACACAGGATGCTCATAGGAGCCCCGCAGCCCGCCACCCTTTGGAGCTCACCTGCCTGAAATCGGTGGGGTAAGTTCTGGGGTAGGAAGGGGTGCCGACCAACCTGGATGGGGGGGAGGTGGCGGTTTGCCACCCCCCCAAAAAAACGCTAGCTGCCACTGGATTCAACCTCGAGTGGTTTATCTTCCTTTTGGCAGTCACTTTGCATACAGCACATATAGATTGAGTTGACAGTTTTTTTTTCCCTCTTTTGGTTATTTCCTTGGCTCTTTTCCCCTTTGGTCATTGGATAAATGGACGACCATCCATTTATTATATATATATATTTTTTTATATGTATTTGGCTGCTGATGTTTTCAAATTTTGGTGCCTCTCCCTTTCGTTTTCTGGCCTCTTCCGTGCGTTACACCTAGCAATAAGCGGTGGAGCGCATTGTGGATCCAATCTGAGGCGTGGAGCGCATTGCTGGAACGCATGCTGGTTGTTTCAGCCACCATCGTTCTGAGGACACCGCGGCTCCAAACCGAGTCTTGGTGCGCTTGTGTGGAGCGCACTCTAAAGCTGACACGTGACAGTGTCATACTTTCCGGCTGAGGCGTGGAGCGCATGGTGGAGCGCACGCCGGCCGGACAGGTTTGTTCGTTTCTGGGGTGCATTTCAACCCCGTTCCGGATGCTGCTGGTGAGCTAGCGCTAAGCTGGGTTGGCAATCGGCTTTCTCATTTACCAAATGAGATTGGATTATGTGTCAGTGCCACATTTTTGCTTTTACTTCATCTGTAAGGTAATTTGGACCAATTGGGATTCCACAGGTGGAGCCACCATTGAGGTAAGGGTGTCTTGTCTTTATAAGCATTCCCTGTGCAGTGTGTCAGCACCCCAGATGATGATCGTTTAGATTGAAACATGTCGGGAATTTGCTGACAATACTGCTCTTTGTTACATGCCTGTTACCAATGCTGAAAATGTGAGTGTAACCCATTTTTTGATTTTGCTATCAAGTAAACTTTTAAACGGATTTACACTATGTGCATTTTTGCCTTCTTTTTTCTAACTTCCGTTGTATTGAGTGTCTGAACCTCCATATGGACCCAAGTCTACAACCTAATACAAGGTGCTTATGAACCGACTTTCACCTGATCCTGTGTTGGACTTCACCTCCTCGCTGGTATCATCAACTTTAAAGCGCAAATGACCCACTAGGTATATGCCTATTCTGGGTCCACAGCTTCTGGTAAGCCTCCATTCATTTCGGTGCTGGATTTATACATCTTTTTTACCTATGAAGATTTATTACCATTTCTTTATTGAAGTTTATTTTGCACATTTATCCACTGTGAACTGAATTTTGAAGATTCATTTATTATTAATTTTTTCACAGTTTTTTATGGACTACTTTAATGTTTTTCATACGGACACTTTTCAATGATTGGTTAATTATTAATATACCCAATCCTTTATTTCACTTATAATTAGCGCTACACTTTATGTTTTATTTTGTTTGTTTTTCGGAATTGATCCATTCCGTGGTGTTGGCTGCATTTTATAAGTTTTTTTATAGTAGCGCGGTGTTTATCTATACTTCCAGTATAGTTATTTTCTAAAAGTCATATCGTACTCATCAGTGAAAATCCAGACCTAGGTGTTACACGGTGTGTGAATAAAAATATCATTTTTTTTGTACCTTTGAAGCGCAACAGATACGATTCTACAATCAGAAGTCAAACACCTTTCTGTTTCCAATGCCATTAGTGTTGCGTTCTGCTTTGAGCCTGTAATAAATGAACAGATCTGTGAAAAATCCTCCTGGCACAATTACCAGGAGGTATAAACAAGAAAACCACACACGTACACACAGTTAATCAGTGCAGGTGTAACAAATTAATCTTGTAACTGGTAAAGGCTTTCCGGATAAACAAATATTCGGCTAGCATCGAGCCTGCCGAACACTTCAAATCTTCGTTCATAGTTTCATTTATTAATTTTTGTCATGCTACCAAAAGTATCCAAAGCGTGTAAGGATAATATACACTGATGAAATTAATTTGACCAGCCAGCGTAAATAATTTTCTAAAGCCTGAAAATGGTAATGCGTCTGCAAGCTGCCAGCTTAAAGATGTGGCGGAGGAGTAGATTAAGATAACTGTATTTTATTATGATTCTAGGTACTAGCTAGTAGCATGTATTGATTGAATATTTTTAAGCACTAGTCTTATATCAAATTTCACTTAACATTGTACCTTGATGCCTTGAAATCTAATTTGTATTGAATATCTGAGATATCCGAGATCTTTGCAGAAAGGGTAAAAAAAGACAGGTAGGTCAAAAATTGTTTAATTGTACCAATAGGTAACTTTGAAATATTTACATGAACGTGTTACTAAACCCAGAACCTGCATTCAGTATATCTGGTCTCGCACAGTACACAGAACATGGAAATGCAATTATTTTAGTAAATATAAACTGATTAATACCTTTTCTCATCAGCAGTATATAGCAGTATTTGTATCCGTTCCTAGTAAAGTGTGTAGGAGGAGTTTTCATTCTCCCCTGATCCTCTGTCTGGACATCTCTGGAGTGCTGATTGGCACTGTGCTGCTCACATGCACTCTCCGAAGAAAAACAACTCTCTAGCAATAAACACCAAACTGAGCATGTGCAGCCCGTTCCCTGGCTCTGTAAATATCAGGTTACTATTTGGAAAGAGTGGAAGTAGAGGAGGTTTAGAGATACAGGATCAAACAGCCTTTATACACAATGCAAAGGTTTAACCCCTTAGGTTTAGTAACACTTTAATGTAAATGTAAACCAGATTCATGACATTTGAACTAGGCACATATATTTGCAGTATTTTCTTATCTCTCTTCCTAAGTCCCATGGCTTTTCTGCTCCTTTCTTCTGTTACCAGCATGATAACTTCTAACAAGTTCTCCAACAACTGTGATAAATCCAGCCTGAATTTTGTGTCAGGGTAGGTGCTATAAATCAATTAGCAGAGAGCTGGTCTATTCACAGCACAGCTCTGTAAGTCTCTGCCTATGGCAGTGCAGCCTGGCTATTCAGGAGTGATGGCACTGCAGCCTGGCTATTCAAACGGGCAAAGATAAAACTCAGAAGAAGGACTGGGCGAAAAAGGAAGCGTTGGGCGAGCAGTGACAGGACTGCGCTGGAGGGCTCTGTTTGCAGTTAAGTCTGTCATAATGTGCTAGTATGCTGTGCTTATGACTTAAGCCTGCAGGAGGACCGGATATTTTACAGATGAGTTTACTATCGCCTTTAGCCTCTGTACCACATTAGACCTAGTTTACACCCCCACCCCCTCCCCAAGCTGCAAAGGCAGCCATAAAGTGAGATAAACATGGTCATGATACTTTGCACCAAAGTGCATCAAAAATTATCCCCCTGTCAAGGTAATGGGACTGCGCTACACAATCACCTGCAATGCATGTGGTTGCAGCACAATGGTAAGGGCTTTGAGAGGTTAAAACAGGTGGTTAAGAGACAACAAAGTATCTACTTACCGCCTGTTAACGCTCTTTGAAAAATTATCTGCCGTGGATTGCTCTTCAGAAGGCTAATACATGTGTAAATAAGTCCTTACAGTAAATTAAGTGACTGTCCAGAAACTAGTATAGAACCTGTGAGATGCACAATGGTGGATTTCGGAGGTTTTTCGTGAAAGGATGGCACTAAGAGGGTTTAGGGTCATTATTGACTTTTAAATCAGGTCTTATGCCGCGTACACACGTTTTTCGGGTTGTTAAAAATGTAAATGTAAAATGTAAATTTTTAATGGTCTAGAAAAAACGTTTTTTTCAACCCGATCGTTAAAACAGCCTTGCTACACACGACCGTGAAAAAAAAATGCTCTAGCAAAGCGCGGTGACGTACAACACGTACGACGGCACTATAAAGGGGAAGTTTCATTCGGATGGCGACACCCTTTGGGCTGCTTTTGCTGATTTTGTGTTAGTAAAAGATGATTCACGCTTTTCAGTCTGTTACAGCGTGATGAATGTGCTATCTCCATTACGAATGCTAGTTTTACCAGAACGAGCGCTTCAGTCTCATAACTTGCTTCTGAGCATGAGCGTTTTTTCACATCGTTAAAGCCCACACACGACCATTTCCTACGATGTTAAAAATGACAATGTTAAAAACGTTGTGAAAAATTAGAGCATGTTCTAAATTTTTAATGGCCATTTTTTACATCGTGAAAAATGCTCTGGAGGCCACACACAATCGTTTTTAATGACATAAAAAAAACATATTTTTTTACAACCCGAAAAACGGTCGTGTGTACGCGGCATTACACTTGGTTCTGCAGGATGTAGTTGCCCAACTCATGGAACTGGTGCTACTTCTGGGGCAGGCAAGAAACAGATGAAGGTTGCTATTTCCTTATTCCAGGAAACAGCACTAACACTGGTGAGAACCCTTGACTTAAAAGTGAATCACTGTAGTTTTGCTTAACCTTTCTAAAATATCTTTGCATTTCTCAGGATATTCTATTATAACAAACACCTGATGTCAGGCTTACTTACTGATATGCTTTTTATTTTTGTTAAATTCAATACCAATTTTTGATTGAATTTACAAGTACAAGACATACCTCCCTTGAGTACAAGATACACTTGTCAGCTACTGCCACTTTCTAAAAATGAATTACTATTGAAATATAACTTAGATCACTGGAACTGAAGAAGTGGCTTGGGCAAACTATGAAATGTTTTCAACATTACAAAATACGTCTAGTACTAGCTAAACAATGACCTGGATAAATGAGAACCTTCCCAGACAACTTCTATCTCTGTGCAACTAATACAAATGCAATGTGTAATATTGTGTGTTGAAAAACAAATAATGTGCCAACAAAGAGCTAACACGCTAATTATCGACCCTTGTAAAGGCAACTTTTGCTTAGTGTCACACTTCGATTAAACTCATGTCCTTCTTTCACCTCTGGTCTTAAACATTTGTGTTGCTTGAAAGAGCAAGCTGAAATTAACAACTCCACTTAAAGTGGTCATGTCAAGAGATAGTGGTAATAAGTCAAACATTTTCTGGTCTGTGCAGAACAAATTGTTTTCTTGTCGTTAGTCAGAGATGGTATTCGATTTTTTGGAACAGATATATTGTTATGGAAAGACCATACTATACGTAGAAAATAAGCCTGTACTTTTGATAACTTGGCATGTGCCACAGCATAGTGCTATGAAATTATGCCACAACAATTTGGTGAGAAGTCTGCCATTTTTACTAATTTAAAGTGGATGTCACAATGTAGAGTATAAGGGCCGTCGTATCTCTGTGTTAGGGCCGTCCTAACTATGCGACTGATTCATAGAATCAGTTACGCATAGCTAGCCCTAAGATCCGACAGGTGTAATTGAATTACACTGTCGGATCTTAAGGATGCAATTCTAGGCCATTGCGGTCGGCGTAGAATATGCAAATGAATAGTTACGGCGATCCCCGAACGTCCGCGCTGCACCGTCGATCTAACTTTACGTCGGTTCCGTCGAGTTACGCCGCGTAAAATTAGGGCTGAGCCCTAGTTGTCCTAAGCCATGTTAAGTATGGCCGTCGTTCCCGTGTCGAAATGTAAAAAACAACGTCGTTTGCGTAAGTGGTGCTGGACGCCATTTACGTTAATGTCAAAACAAATGACGTCTGTGCGACGTCATTTAGCGCAATGCACGTCGGGTAATTTACCCGACGGAGCATGCGCACTACGTTCGGCGCGGGAACGCGCCTAATTTAAATGGTGCCCGCCCCGAGCGCATTTACGATACACCGCCGCAAGTTTACAGGTAAGAGTTCTGAGAATCAGGCACTTACGCTGTAAACCTGCGGCGGTGTAACGTAAATCACATACGTTACGCAGCCCAGGAGCAACGTAGTTCTATGTGAATCTGGCCCTATGAGTATAAGATTTCCTATCATCTGTGCCCAGACTTGCCACACAGAGTTAATCCAGTTCTGAGCAATCCTCTTTTATTGTTCAGTGAAAATTAAGACTTCCAGATAAAAACCTGTCTAAATACAAAGTCCATTTCTCTCTCCTTGCTTTGAGTGACAGGTTATTTACATATCTAGCTTAGACATGTTTATCATATGTTATGTTATGTTTATCATAATATTAGGTGAGCCACAGTTCATTGTATATTACCAGGATGTGTTATGTGGGGGAGGGGTGGATTTCTCACTTTTTATACTGTGGATCACCTCATATTATGATAAACATAACATAACATATGATAAACATGTCCAAGCTAGATATGCAAATAACCTGTCACTCAAAGCAAACCAAATTAATCACAATAAGTGTATTTGATTGGTTTGCGCAAAAGTTATAGGCCCGGATTCACAAAGCACTTACGCCAACGTATCTCGAGATACGCCGCGTAAGTGTAACAATGCGCCGTCGTATCTGTGCGCAGTGCCCACAATCTGAGATACGCCTAAAAATAGGCTTCCTACGACCGACGTAACATGTTTACGCCATCGTATCGTGGGCGCATATTTTCACTGGGTGCATTTGCCGCTCCCATTGATTTTCTATGCACATATGCAAATGAGGGAGATACGCCGATTCACGAACGTACTTGCGCCCGGCGCATAATATACGCGGTTTGCGTAAGTCGTACGTCCGGCGTAAAGTTATTCCCCATATATGAGGCGCAACTCATGCAAAGGTATGGACCAGGGAACACAGCCGTCGTATTTTACGTTGTTTACATAGTACGTGAATAGGGCTGGGCGTAGGTTACATTCATGTCGTAGGCAGTGATCCGTCGTATCTTAGGGAGTAGTTCTGAGCATGCGCACAGGGATGCAGCCACAGGATTTTTATTTTCATTTTAAGTACTTAATTTTAAGTACTTAATTTTAAGTACTTCTATGGCGCTTGCCCCATCATTTGCATGGGGTCACGCCTCATTGGCATGGCTCATGCCCACTTCCACCTACGCTGGCTTACGCCGAGGAAACCCAGCGTATCTTTAAGAGCGAGTGGGAGCAAGTGCTTGGTGAATCCAGTGCTTGCCTCTGTGCGCTGCGTCGGTGTAGCGTATATTAGATACGCTACGCCCGCATAAATATGCGCCGATGTATGTGAATTCGGGTCATAGCATCTACAAAATAGGGGATAGTTTTATGGAATTTTATTCTTTTTACTAGTAATGGCTGTGATTTTTATTGTGACTGTGACATTGCGACAGACATATCGGACACTTTTGACACGTTTTTGGGACCATTCACATTTATACAGCGATTAGTGCTATAAAACTGCACTGATTACTGTGTAAATGTGACTGGCAGGGAAGGGGTTAACACTAGGGTGTGTGAAGGGGTTAAATATGTTCCCTAGGGAGTGATTCTAACTGTAGGGGGAGGGGACTCACAAGGGGAGGAGATCGATGTGTGTTCCTCTGTACTGGGAACACACATCGGTCTTCTTACCTCTGACAGGACATGGATCTGTGTGTTTACACACACAGGTCCACGGTCCTGCCGTGATTGCGAACAATCGTGGATGCCCGGCCGACATCGCGGCCGATAGGCACACGCACCGGGTCCTGAGCAATGCGGCGGGCGCGCGCCCGCCCCTAGACAGTCGGGAAACCCAGGACGTCATATGACGTCCTCCCGGAGGGACGAAAGGTTCCTGCGGACTATGACTATACGCCGGGCAGCAAGTGGTAAATGAACTGCATTCATATCTCTTCATCTCCACGACATGGAGGCCAGGGCAATTGGTAATTTACAGAAGACAGCGAGGATGGGAGATATTCTTCAGTAAAGTTAACAGGAAGTGACAAGGACACTGCATTTCTTGCAAGAATAACAGGTATTTTTTAAATTTGTTAAAAAATGTCTTAGTTTGAAAAAAAAAGAAAATGAATGCAGCTACCACATCTAAGGACCCTAGGCTGCAATATATTACATTTTTGTTCTTGGGCTCATTTTTCCTTTAGGGGGAACCTGCTACTTCTGTGCATATGATCCGTAATTATAGACTTTTGTAACAGGCGATGTGCTTCTCCTTTGCCTTTCACTTTGCCTTACCCTTCCCAGGTGTAAGGTTCTATCAGTCTACCAAGTTTTTTGGGGGTTGTTGCCTTGTCATTCTAGAAAATTAGGCATTTAAATTTACACTGTTATACAAGCTGTACACCCACGCCTGCCTTTACATGTACATGAACTTTAATGGGATCCCAGTCTTAGTCTGTAGGGTTCAATATTGAGTTGGCTCACTCTTTGCAGCTATAACAGCTTCAACTCTTCTGGGAAGGCTGTCTACAAAGTTTAAGAGTGTGTCTATGGGAATGTTTGACCATTCTTCCTAAAGTGCATTTGTGAGGTCAGGCACTGATGTGGAAGAGAAGCCCTGGCTCGCAGTCTCCACTCTTATTCATCCCAAAGGTGTTCTATAGGTTTGAGGTCAGGACTCTGTGCAGGCCAGTCAAGTTCCTCCACCCTAATCTCAATACAAGTAAAAAATGCGCAAGTGAGCAATGCTTCAGGTATTAAACCAGCACCATATGAGAGGAAGGGTTAAAGTCAGTATATAGTGTTAAACGTTAGCTGACACAAGGGTGAATTGAAAGTCTGTAGATTATTGATGGGGTTATACACTTTCAGGGCTGCCATCAGTAGGGAACAGAAACCATGTTCCAAATCTATAGGAGGAAAACAAGGGAAGAGGCGCCTCTGGGTGTAATCGTTTAAAACAATTTAATAAGGTTTAAAAACGTAGGTAATGGTCACTCACATTTTCGAAGTGACAAATAGGCATATAAGTCAGTATTCCTGAAGTGAGGAGAGGTGTCATCCGGCCGTCACTGTCATCCAGGGTCTGCTGGAGCGCTTGTATGGATCCACTGTCACCGCTGATGGAGGAAGCCAGCTGCGGTGGAGAATCTTCCAAAACGAGGCTTGGAGCGCAGGTGGACTGCAGGCGAGGGATTATGGCGTCACCGGGTATGCGCCGCGTTTCTGAGTGACAGGCAGCGAGTGGTGAGGCTGCCACACTCCTTTATCTGCCTGTCACTCAGAAACGCGTCGGACAGTGACGGCCGGATGACACCTCTCCTCACTTCAGGAATACTGACTTACATGCCTATTTGTCACTTCGAAAATGTGAGTGACCATTACCTAAGTTTTTAAACCTTATTAAATTGTTTTAAACTATTATACCCAGAGGCGCCTCTTCCCTTGTTTTCCTCCACCCTAATCTCGCTCATCCATGTCTTTATGGACCTTGCTGTGTGCACTGGTCCAAATCATTTAGTGGAGGCGTGGTGTGGGATTTATTTTCAGGGGTTGGGCTTGGTGTGCTGCTAAAAAGATACCAATTTCCTCTCTGACCTCGTCAGGTCCATTTAAGGCAGTGGTTCTCAACCTTCTAGTGCCGTGACCCCTTGATAACATTTCCCAAGTTGTGGGGACCCCTAACAGTAAAATTATTTTCATAGCATGGGTTGAAAGCACCCAAGGCAAGACAAGTAATTTGCGCCCCTAACCCGTGGACATTTAGCGCTTTCTGAGTGCCTTCCACTCGTACAGTATTAAAACCCCTTATAGTACATTTTAGGATGTACCACTCTTTCTCTTTGTTCCCCTTTCTTTCCCTTTCATCTCTCTCTATCCTAATTCCTTGTTTTTTTCCCCATCCCTCCCTCTAACTGTCTTTCTTGCTCTCTTTTTTCCTTTCTCTCCCTTTTTTCTTTGTTCCTCCCCCTCTTATCTCCCTTCCTGGGAGAACAGTGCAGGCTTCAGGAACAGCCAAGGATTTGGTGACCCCTGGCAAATCATCATTTGACCCCCGAGGGGGTCCCAACCCCCAGGTTGAAAACCACTGATTTAGGGCTTATGGAGCAGGGCTTCCCATGGAGTTTGGGCTACAGCTTTGGTAATGTGCAAATCATATTGCATAGTCCTATCCATAACTTCTGGACTATAGGGCATTGCCACCAGCTATGAAATAGTTTGCCCTAAGTGCCACATCCTTGCAAACATGGGAAGAGCCTGAGAGCATGAATTTTGCAATCTGCTCTGGAGTCATGTATCAACAGTAAAGTAGTTTATGTGCATTTTACAGGGCCAAGGCATTTATGGAACACCTGCCTGCAGCCAACCAAATTTTGTCTTATTCTGAAATGTTCAGAAATTCCCCCATATCACATTCCCAATCAAGAATATAATTAAAGTGTTTGTTTCCCCAACATTTCATATTCCTGATATGTGCCTGCTGTACATGCACTTGCATGAAAAAGTATCCTGTTCTCTTTGTATTGCTTGCTTTGTGTGAAATCCCTGGTGTTCCTGCCAGTCCCTCAGCTTTCCCATTGAAAACTGACCTCACCAAGCAAGAGAACACACAGTGGTCAGTAGTGTTGCTCGCGAATATTCGCATTGCGAATATTCGTTACGAATATGGCATATTCGAATATTCGCGAATAACTCGAATTTCGCGGCCAATATTCGCTATTCCGAATATTCGTATTTTTTCAATTTTATTTTTAAAACAGATCACATCCTAGTGATCTCCATCGACGTCTAAAAGCATTGCTGGTATGATTAGAGACCCTGGGCCGAGTAGCTAAGCTGAGGCGATCCTTTTATGTTGCCGAATATTCGCAATCGCGAATATTCGATTTCCGAATATTCGCGAATACTTTCTCCGCCCTTCTTTTGCATCAGAGCCAATCAGAGTTCTCCTACCACAGTTGTCATAGGAGAGAGTGGAGTGTTTCTGTGCGTTTTTTCAGTGTATCACATCTTCAAAGAATTTTCCATCTTTTGTCCCGTGTCATCATTTGCATTTCAGCTCTTTAATGAGAATAATAACTGTTTAACATAAAGACATTTAAAGCGGAGTTCCACCCTATTTTACAACTTCTTTGCATTCGTTTTTACACTGCCCCCTTAAATACATTTGGGATGTTTTGTTTTTGTCTTTTAAAAACTCACGTTTTTATCTGTGAGTGTCTTATTCCCCCGCCGCGGCGGAATGGCCCCCCCCCCCCCCCCCCCATCCAGCGCTGCTATGCCTCCTGGGATATGTGTGTTATCATCCCCAGGCTGGGCTGAACATCGCAGCCGTGGATGAACATCTCGGGGGGCGGGAGGGAGGGAGGGCAGTGCCGCCCATATAGGTGGTGTCCTTCCTCTTCTCCCTCTCCAACTCCTCCCCCGTCCTAGCTCCTCCACCCGTCCTAGCACCGCCCCCGTCCTAGCACCGCCCCCGTCCTAGCTCCTCCACCCGTCCGTCACCGCCGCCCCCGTCCTCCTCCCTCCACCACCCGCCCATCTGCAGTCTGTCTCCGATGCACGGAGATACAGATCATCAGGCAGACAGAGCGAATCTCTGTCTGATAGATCTGTATGTGAGAGCACCGAGCATAGTACAGCCCCGCCTCCCTGTACAGCCCCGCCTCCCTGTACAGCCCCGCCTCCCTGTACATAGAAACAGAGCTCTGCACTGTGTGTTACAAGTCTAGTGCAGGGAGGCGGGGCTGTACTATGATCACTGTACTCACATACAGACCAATCAGAGATCCGCTCTGTATGCCTGATCATCTGTACCTCCCCCCACTCTGCACTGGGCACTAATGTTGTCACCACACCAATGTCACGCACTGACATCACCGCACTAACATCACCGCACTAACATCACCGCACTAACATCACCGCACTGACATCACCGCACTAACATCACCGCACTAACATCACCGCACTAACATCACCGCACTAACGTCACCGCACTAACGTCACCGCACTAACGTCACAGCACTAACGTCACAGCACTAACGTCACCGCACTAACATCACCGCACTAACGTCACCGCACTAACGTCACCGCACTAACGTCACCGCACTAACATCACAGCACTAGCATCACCGCACTAACGTCACCGCACTAACGTCACCGCACTAACGTCACCGCACTAACATCACAGCACTAACATCACAGCACTAACATCACAGCACTAACATCACAGCACTAACATCACAGCACTAACATCACTGCACTAACATCACCGCACTAACATCACCGCACTAACAAAATGAATTTATTGACAGTGCACATGTCAGGTATATGTATACACACCACATATATAACAAGAGATATATATCATCTTGTTATGTAGATATATCTGCACAGGAACAAATTATTTATTATATTTACTGGTTCCTGGAAGGAGGGGGGGGGAGGAGAGGTTTGCTTTGCATAGATAAGGGGCGGTAACTTCCTCTGACACTCCCGTTGCTATTGAAACCTGATCTGAAACCATTACACTGCTTGTACAGCACTGAGCATGTGCGAGGCTGAAATCCAGGAAGTCATACAGTCTGGCTTCATGATGCCCACACTTAAGATGGCCCCAGTCAATTTCTATTTTATAAAGTGTCTAAATGCTGTAACAACCTAACAAAACGGACCTTAGTTTACAGACTAACTGTAGTAGAATACATTCAGCTTGTGTATTACAGGGGTATTTATATTTAAAAAGTTTTTTTTTTTTAATTTGTGGCCGGAACTCCGCTTTAAGAGATGTCAACGTAAACGGTTTACTTGTATTTTCCAAATCTATGGTTATTCAATATTTATTAAACTAATCAATATATAAATTGGTCAAAGTAAACCCTCAAATCTATATAATAATGTATTTATTTTATTAATACCTTGTTAGTTGCAGGGTCCATTACGTAAAACCACACTTTTTACAAAGGGCAGGTGAAATTGAATGTTTCAAAATTTCGCAATCAATTTCGCATTAGCGAAATTTCGCAATCAGTTTCGCATTCGCGAAATTTCGCAAAATTTTTATTTTTGATAAAATATCACGAATATTCGATTTTAGCGAATATTTCACGAATATTCGTGATATATCGCGAAATCGAATATGGCGTATTCCGCTCAACACTAGTGGTCAGTTCTTTAGCTGTGCTGGGAACGCAGTCTGTTCTCCTCCAATGGTCATACTTGTCCTGACAGGTGGGGGAGCACAGACCAGCCCCTACCTCCTCCTGGCTCTCCCCTCTCTGCCCCTTTCTGAACTTTACTGTTCACAGTTCACTGCACCAGCCTGCCCCCCTTGTCCTGAGTGCGGGGATAAGAAAGGAGTTCAGTGAGCCAGGTTCAATGTCCATGGGAGGGCCGGCCTGTGGGGGCAAAACTGAAATATGGGGGGCACAGCCCACCCCAGCACCCACCTAAATACAGCCGTGCTAGGGAGTGGGTTTAATTCATGCCACGTGTCTACATAGTCCACTTTGGAGAATAATTCTAGGAAGTAAGCATGATCTGAGATGGCGGGTCTAGAACAGTCTAACTTGGTGTTGGTCACCAAGTTCTAGTCTCCGCAAAGGACATGTTTAAGGCACAATGACATAGAATAGTAGCAAAAGATAGCGGCCCTGTGGCTGTTTTTTCAAATAAAGTTAGTTCATTTATGCATTACAATTAGGACTCCACTGTGTTTCGTAGGATTTCGTAGGGTAGGCTAAGTAAGTATCAGTGTAAGAAGGGTGGCAATGACGATGTTTCAAGACCATAGGAAGTTAAAGTGCAATGCTTGGAGAGAGAATTCGAGAATTCAGCCCCTGAACATTTAGAATGAGAACCTTAAGAGCCATAGTGAAGTAGGAGGTAGGCAGAGCTGATGCAGGGCCCAGCCAGGCCCCCAGTAGGGGAATGTGGGGGGGGGGGGGAGGCAGGAAAATGATAAGGATAGAGCTGGACAGAATCGGCACAAAAGTAAACATTTACAAGAGAGGGGGTTTGAAAGGGTAGAAAGGGTAATATTGGTGCCACCGCAATGGAGCAAGCATATAATACTCCAGGGAGGTAGCATGTAACTTACAGACTGGTGAGGTTTACAGTAGACATGTGCATTAGTATTGTCCGAATGCATTTTTGTCCGAATTTCAGGTATTTTCGTTATAGTTTTAACAAACGATAACGAAACCACAGAAAACGAAAAATGAAAGATCCGACATAAACAAATTTTGTTGCGGTCGAATGTGCCTAACCTTAACTCTATTAGTCCAATATTATTCTACATAAAGAGAAAAGATTCGACATAGAGAGAAAAGATTCGACATAGAGAGACATGAAGGGTCAATTTTTTCTTTTTATTTAAAGATTCTGTCGAATCTTCTTTTTTTTTTCTTCTTAGAACATTCGACGGACACCATAAGCCTTCAATGACAGATTCGACCTTAATTGTGCCTAACCTTAACTCTATTAGTCCAATATTATTCAACAGAAAGAGAAAAGATTTGACAGAAAGAGAAAAGATTTGACATAAAGAGAAAAAATTTGACATAGAGAGAAAAGATTCGACATAGAGAGACATGAAGATTCGACATAGAGAGACATGAAGATTCGACATAGAGAGACATGAAGAGTAATTTTTTTTTTTTTTAAAGATTCTCTTGAATTTTTATTTTTATTTTCTTCTTCTTCTTCTTCTTCTTCTTCTTCTTCTTAGAACATTCGACAGACACCATAAGCCTTCAATGACAGATTTAACCTTAATTTGGACTTTTGGACGAATGCATTTTTTTTACGAAAAACAAAATAAACAAAAATGAATTTCGGGAGTAACTAAATACATTTATTTTTCGGACGAAAACGAAATTTACAAAACAAAATATTTCAGTGTGCACATGTCTAGTTTACACTAAAAAGAAATAATGATTTGTGTTGTGTATCATAAAAGCTAGTTAGCAAGAAGGAAGGGTATTGAAATGAGATAACCATTGGGTAGCTTTAAACACAAAAAACAGAGCCCAAATCAGAAGGCCGTCCAGATGCCCAGCGTGGGCAACTCATCCAGAGGGGAGATATAAAAATAGAGGCCTCAGCCAGGTAGCTGATATTTGGGCAGCATGAAGCGACCAACCAATCAGTACAGTAAATCTCACAATCTAACCAAACATAAGAGAAACATAATTAATGACTGGAGCAGGCCCTGAGTCTGAGGACGGATAGTCAAACAGGTGGGACAAAGGGGCAGCCAACCAAAGAGTATGGGATGGTGGAACAAAGAGTCTACAAGTAATAAAAGACAACAAAGTCTAAGAAGAATGAACACATAACAAAAGGGAGGCTGAGAGTGCTGCACCAGGAGATGGGAACAACAAATGTAGGTCAAGATAAACTTGGTTTAGGTGTTAGGTGGGGGCTCGGACAAGAGAAGAGAAGAAAAAAGAAAAAAAAAGTAGAAGGGGCGGGGACTTGGAGAAGCAGGGGGGAGTAGGGCAGATATCTGAGGTTGTAACAGTGAAAATAACATAGCAAAGTAAATGCCCAGGGGAGCAATCCCCAGCCAGTAAAGTGTGAGGCAAACCAATATAAAGTATAGCATGCAATATGCCAAATAACAATAAATTAGTCATAGTGCAATAAGAGATATGGTATTGGGCAGTCATGATGGAGGCAGTGGGTTAAGTGTGTGGGCCAGTCCATTTTAGTCCAAAAAAGGCAGATTTGGGTCCTGGTAGAAACAAGAAATTCTTCAACTGTAGGGTGGATCACCCTTTGCCAACTGATCGAAAGACCTGATATCACTGTCTATATATTTCTGTCTTGCTTTTTGTCATCTCTGTCACTTGCAAGAGGCAAGGCCATTGCAAGATCATATAAACATTCTGGGCCAGATTCTCGCAGGTGCGCGCAAGTGCTGTATTCTCAAAGCACTTGCTCCGTAAGTTGCGGCGGCGTAGCTTAAATCGGCCGGCGTAAGGCCGCCTAATTCAAATGTGGGACAGGGGGGCGTGTTTTATGTTAATCTTCTGTGACCCGAGGTGATTGACGTTTTTCACGAACGGATGCGCCGTCCGTGGAAATCTCCCAGTGTGCATTGCTCCTAATACACCGCAAGGACGTATTGGTTTTGACGTGGATGTAAATTACGTCCAGCCCCATTCACGGACGAGTTACGCAAACGACGCAAATTTTTTAAATTTTATTGCGGGAACGACGGCCATACTTAACATTGGTACGCCGCACTTACGCCACCATATAGCAGGGGTAACTATACGCCGGGAAAAGCCTAACGTAAACAGCGTAAATGTACTGCGTCGGCCGGGCGTACGTTCGTGAATTTGCGTATCTTGCTGATTTACATATTTTGACGCGTAAATCAGCATACACGCCCCTAGCGGTCAGCGCATAAATGCAGTTACGATCCGACGGCGTAAGAGACTTACGCCTGTCGGATCTAAGGGAAATCTATGCGTAACTGATTCTAAGAATCAGGCGCATAGATACGACGGCGCGACTCAGAGATACGACGGCGTATCTGGAGATACGCCGTCATATCTCTTTTGAGAATCTGGCCCTCTGTCTTCAGTAGGATGTCTGTATATTTATTCTATTTTGAATGGACCTCTGCTTGATAATCTGTATTGATATCTTGTTTGTGATTGCGCCGTATGTAGAGTATAATGTGCCTTATGACAGTTTACCTAATAGTGATCATTTGAGTCTGCTTTAATGTCTGGTGTATCTGCCGAGTCAATACAATACACACACATACTGTAATTAAGGCTTGAAGTCATTTCTCATATTTTTGATAATGTCATAAACCACAATGATAGAAATAGTTATATTAATTATGGAACACAGATCAAAAGAAAACCTTCTTTAATACAAAAAAATGCATGAAAAATTTGTTAAATAAGCATTCACAATTTCTGTGATCAACTCACAGAAAGCATAAAAACTTCCTGTGGGTTTTCTTACATACAATTCAATTTTTTAAACCATTCTGTGTTATTTGTTTCCAGCACACAAAACGACAAAGCAAGCAGCATTCCCATGTGAAATAATCTTAATATGTTTGCCTTATTGCCTTTTGATTGAGCTGTATACATTGTTAGAATATAGACTGTATTCACTGGTACATCACTTGACTGCAGGTGCAACAGTGTCTTCTGCATAGCCTTGTATCAGAGTCCCTGCTGTTCCTTATTAAATATTAACATACAGAAAGGTATGGAATTAACTTGAATACATCTTCTCCCTTGCATTTTTCTGTATTAGATGGCAAGTTTCATTTAAAATTAAGTATAAGGAATTTTTGTGTTGGGCGACATCTGAAAAAAAAGGTTTTCTTCTACCCCCCTCGTTACTTAAAAGGAAAAATGCCGTAACTGTATAATTTTTGTAAAAGCATGGCTGAAATTTTCAGCACAAAAAAGGCCTGAGAAAATGAATGGGTAGTGCCTTTCTGCATTTCACATAGTTGCCCATAGGAAAAATGGACAGACATCTTTGACTATAATCTGTTTTTATAAAAAATTGCTTCATCATGCAAAAACATTAAAGGCTTTTCTTTTTAATTTATACTTTATTTGTTGTAGTCATGACTATGCTTATACAAATTATACATTGTATTTAAAGAGTATGTTTCTGTGGTATTAAACCCAAAACCAAAAATGTTTTATATTGCAGCTTACCAATCATTAGATACAGTGCCGATCCTGACCTCCCTGGGGCCCTAAGCAAAATGACATGTCACATTAAAGTTGAGAAGCGGGGGGTGCTGACTTCTTACCTCTTCTCCCATGCAGCCAGCGAGTTGAGAAGCAGGGTGAGGGGCCAAAAATTACTTCTCACCAGGCGGTGCCTCTAGTAATTTGGGGGACCCCCCGAAGCATTGTGGGGGCCTAAGTGGCTTGCATAGTGAGCCTATAGGGCGCATCGGCCCTGATTAGATATGGTGGCTAAATCGTTTTTCTTTTCTTTGGCTTTCTTCCCTCTGTTTTCACCTAATGATCTGACCAATAACACACCTCCTGTTCTAGTGAGAAACAACTCTTTAGAAATGAGTAAAGGAGGCACCGCAGACTGCAGCATTGTCAGTGTGGGGGGAGGTTAGTGTTAAATATATTAGCAGATTTAAATACACTAATATATTGAAACCAAACTCCAGCTCACACTTAATCTTAAACTATAATCAGTTACAGCAAACATTTTTTTCCTTTTGGGATAAACGTTTTGCATGAATAAATAAAACCTGATTATTTTAATCACTCCTGCCAGTGTTAAGTGGTTTGTATCATTCATGTAAATTAATACATTCTGCTGGAGAGCTTAAACTTATGAAACATAGCAGACTTTCTGGCTCGATCACCAGATGAAAATAGAAGAAAGAATGTCTAAAAAGGAAACAAATACAGCTATCTCATCTAGGAATTTGTAAGCTCCAATATAATAAATATTTGGTTTTGGGTTTTGTAACAGGAGTGACTTTAGGGGCACGGGGTGGATGAGAGCCCCACTGTGGTCTGTGCTAGTCACATTTAATGTGGTCAGATATTGTATATATATTGTGTGTTGGCTGGTGTGTGCTAGTGAGCTTGCTGTGATAAAGGGGGTGGGGTGTGATTGCATTCCATTGTCTATTGTGGTAATTGAGTCTGCTATGTGGATTGGAGCTTGGTAGGCAGTCTGGATACCTATTATGGGATGTTAAAGTGTCTTGCTGTGAGGAAAGGGGGGGAATCACTCCAGCAACCCCCCCCCCCCTGCTAAGACTGTTTACTGAAGGAGAAGTTTGAACACACCTGACCTGTATCACCATTGTCATTGGACAATTTAACCCACCCTGTTTCCCAAGGGTGGGAGGGATGTATTTTGAAGAGAAATGTGTTACCATGTGCAGATAATAAAGATTCATTCCCTGTTTTAAACCTCAAACAGAGCTGTGTGTCTCGTTTCTGGGGGAATTCTTATGGGTCGTGTTCGTTTGCCTGATTGTGGAGTGTCTATAAGCTGTCTTGGATGGGATGGAAGGTCGTAAACGGTGGTGACCGTTACAGTGGTGGCACAGCAGTGGGATAATTCCATCACTTAATGGACAGCTACAAGGACACAGGACAATGGAGTCTCAGTATGCACGGCTGAAGCGCTCCACCCTCAAGGACTTACTGGAGAGCCGGGGCAGACTGGCCAGTAACCGTAAAAAGATGGACATGATCACAGAACTTGTCCAAATGGATGGATCGGAAAGACCCAACTTAACGGAAAGGCCCAGCGTAACAGACAGGACCCCGGAAGAGGCAAGTTTTGATCGGGCTGTCAAACTAAGACTGGCACACTATGGTCCTAACCCTCCACCGGAGACCATAGACCGAGTTATAGCTGCTGTGGATGCAAATTGGCTACGGCAAAGAGGTTCCACAGCAGCAGAAGTCACAGCAGCACCAGCTGAAAGGAGAAAGATACATTTTGCTGCTTTTAAGAACTTCATTGAAACTGAAGGGGAGATTGATGGGTACCTTGCTGATTTTGAACGGCAATGTGCCCTACACCGGGTGCCCACAGAGGAATGGGTTACCATTTTGTCTGGGAAATTGTCCGGCTGGGCCAGTGAAGCGTTCAGGGCCATCCCAGACAAGGATATTATGAACTATGGACTGGAAAAAGAAGCACTTTTGGCCAGGTATGCCGTCACACCGGAGGCATACCGGAGGCGGTTCCGAGAGACGAGCAAGCAGACTGGAGACTCATATACCGAGTGGGCATGCCGCCTACACCGCACAGCATCCCACTGGGTCGATGGATGCCAAGCAGAATCCGGGGAAGAGGTGCTGCAGGTGTTCCTGCTGGAGCAATTCTTTGACAAACTGTCCCGGGAAGTCAGAGAATGGGTCCGGGACAGAAACCCTTTCTCCTTGTCTGAAGCAGCTCGCCTGGCGGACGAATACACAGACGCCCGCAAACAGGATAACTCTGTGGTCAAGACCACAGCTTGGGTGGATTATCGATCAGCGGCACCCCCGCCGGCTATTGCCTACAAACCCCAGTCGGACCGTCCTACAACACCACCTCCAGCGGCCACTTATCCTCAGAAGCCTAGGTTCAACTCCCAGGACTACTCACAGTCCATCAGGTGTTTTGGGCGTAAACAGCTAGGACACAGAAAGCTAGACTGTCCATTAAATCCACCCAGGCAGTCACAGTCATGGAGACAGCCAGAAAGGGGGAACCCCCGCACATCCATGCCTGCGGCCCACTGCGTTGAGGAGGAAGAACATTGGGGCGTTCTGCACGAGGCAGATCCGATACAAGCAGCTAACCAGGACAACAGGCAGCAACACAGGCAGACTGTCTGGGTCAATGGAAAGGTAGCCAATGGACTACGCGATTCTGGGGCCACGATGACCCTGCTACAGAAGAAACTCATCCCAGAGAGCCAGCACACCGGAGACACTGTAGCCGTAAGAGTAGCGGGAGGCACCGTCTTCCGGCTACCCGTTGCCCGGGTTCACCTGGATTGGGGGGTTGGTTCGGGACATGTGAATGTGGGGGTGATGAAGGATTTGCCAGCAGATGTACTACTGGGGAATGATTTGGCCCCCCTTGTTTCTGTGTATGCCCCGATGTGCCCCGCTGAAGCCCACACAGTGACTACCTGTGCCCAGACCCGCGTTGCTGGAACCAACTCGCTTGCTGCTGAGACCCGGGTAAGACTACCTTCCCCGACATGTAGTGTAGATCCGGCACAATATCACAGTCTAAAATGACAATGTGACAAGTTGGCCCGTGAGAAATCAGAGATGCAATGACAGTACGTCATGTATTATGAGATGTCCCGTGGCTTGAACATTGAAATGCACAAACAGGCTGAAATTGTCAAAAGGTTAAATGGGATTTGCACCCAGGTTGTGCCTTATATGTCCCAAGAGCATCAGCAACAGGTTTTGGGAGCCATTGAGAGAGCAAAGCAAGTCACTGTTCCAGAGCTTAACTCCATTATTCACCTTCACCATCAGCTACCGACCTGGTAAGCCAAATGGCAATGCTGAGGAGTTATCCCGGCAAACAGACGTTATCCCGGCCTCCTAGTTCCGGACATCCCCAAGTTGACCCGAAAAGGATCAAGCCGGGTCTGCCGGAGTGTTCCACAAGGGGGGAGCCATGTAACAGGAGTGACTTTAGGGGCATGGGGTGGATGAGAGCCCCACTGTGGTCTGTGCTAGTCACATTTAATGCGGTCAGATATTGTATATATATTGTGTGTTGGCTGGTGTGTGCTAGTGAGCTTGCTGTGATGAAGGGGGTGGGGTGTGATTGCATTCCATTGTCTATTGTGGTAATTGAGTCTGCTATGTGGATTGGAGCTTGGTAGGCAGTCTGGATACCTATTATGGGATGTTAAAGTGTCTTGCTGTGAGGAAAGGGGGGGAATCACTCCAGCAACCCCCCCCCCCTGCTAAGACTGTTTACTGAAGGAGAAGTTTGAACACACCTGACCTGTATCACCATTGTCATTGGACAATTTAACCCACCCTGTTTCCCAAGGGTGGGAGGGATGTATTTTGAAGAGAAATGTGTTACCATGTGGAGATAATAAAGATTCATTCCCTGTTTTAAACCTCAAACAGAGCTGTGTGTCTCGTTTCTGGGGGAATTCTTATGGGTCGTGTTCGTTTGCCTGATTGTGGAGTGTCTATAAGCTGTCTTGGATGGGATGGAAGGTCGTAAACGGTGGTGACCGTTACAGGTTTAATACTGCTTTAAATTCTGCAGCAAAGAAGTATTAGAACACCCTTTTGGGGTTTTTAGTGCTATTGGGGGATAACTTTGTGAAATATTTCGTCTCACCTATTGACCAAATACCAAAGATTACATCAAACAGAAAGGAGCAACAGAAATATATACAATATATATATATATATATATATATATATATATATATATATATATATATATATATATATAGTGCATTGCAACAGTATTCACCCCTTCATCAAAGCAAAAACCCAACACATCACATCACCCAAAGAACACCATCCCCACAGTGAAACATGGTGGTGGTAACATCATGCTGTGGGGATGTTGTTCAGAAGTCGGGACTGGGAAACCAGTCAGAGTTAAGGGAAAGATGGATAGTGCTAAATACAGGGATATTCTTGAGCAAAACCTGTACCACTCTGTGTGTGATTTGAGGCTAGAATGGAGGTTCACCTTCCAGCAGGACAATGACCCAAAACACACTGCTAAAGCAACACTTGAGTGGTTTAAGGGGAAGCATGTAAATGTGTTGGAATGGCCTAGTCAAAGCCCAGACCTCAATCCAATAGAAAATCTGTGGTCAGACTTAGGCCCCATACACACGAGGGGATCTCCGCTGGAAACGGTCCGCCGGACCGTTTCCAGCGGAGATTCCTCCCCCGGATTTGGATCCGATGGCTTCTACACACCATCGGATCAAAATCCGCGCGGATAATTCATCCGCGTGACGGGTCGCGCCATCGCCGCGACGATGACGCGGCGACGTGCGCGACGCTGCAAGGTAAGTACTTCCACACATGCGTCGAATCATTACGACGCATGCGAGGGAGGGGAGCAGACGGATTGATCCGGTGAGTCTGTACAGACCACCGGATCAATCCGCTGGACTGGATTCCAGCAGATAGATTTTGTAGCATGCTACAAAAATGTTATCCGCGGATAATCCGTCGGCTGGATTTTTATCCGCCGAGATTTGTCCGCTAGGCCGTACACACGACCGGATCTATCTGCTGGAACTGATCAGCGGATCAATCCCAGCGGATAGATCCGGTCGTGTGTACGGGGCCTTAAAGATTGCTGTTTACAAGCACAAACCATCCAACTTGAAGGAGCTGGAGCAGTTTTGCAAGGAGGAATGGGCAAAAATCCCAGTGGTAAGATGTGGCAAGCTCATAGAGACTTATCCAAAGCGACATGGAGCTGTGATAGCCGCAAAAGGTGACTTTAGGGGGGCAAATAGTTATGCACATTGACTTTTTCTGTTATTTTGTCCTATTTGTTGTTTGCTTCACATTAAAAAAAAAAACATCTTCAAAGTTGTGGGCATGTTCTGTAAATTAAATGAAGCCATGTTAATTCCAGGTTGTAAGGCAACAAAGCACGAAAAAATGACATGGGGGTGAATACTTTTGCAATGCACTGTATTGTATACTGTGCACTGTATACTGTGTGTGTATATATATATATATATATATATATATAAGGAAAGGCTAGAACCCCTGTCAGCAGGGTTCCCTTTGCAGATTTCCTCTCACTTCCTGTCTGGTAAGACCATTGTCACTGGGGTAATAAATGATGGAAATTCTTTCTAATGAAGACCCAACTAAAAATTTGTCAGGGGTTCTAATTCTACTCCATTCTATCCAAAACTAAAAAGCTTTAGCAGAACATACATATTATATTTTTCAACCCAGGTGTTTAAAACTAGGAATTCTGCTATTTGCTAGGGGTTACTGCACTTTACATGCACACTATGCTGTTTCAAGTGTTATTTAATCTATGTGGACAACTTACTGCTGGTGATCCATTGCAGAAACTCCTTCCAATCTTTATGTTGGCACTAAAAAAGAGCATTTGCCGTCAGGATTCATCCATGCAATTGCCATATTAGGTCACATTTTAATCAATGTGAAATCCAGGCCTAAGTAGCAATATTTTTGCCAGCTCTAGTCTGTCTTTGTCATTTGCCATTTTCAGATGGCAAATTCTTGATATTATAATCAATATCTATTAATTCATATGGAGGGCTTACCGTGTGATCCCGCAAGCTTGTCAACATATGCCTTTACTGTGCTTCTAATTCCCTAAAATTAAATATGTTAGCCTAATCTTAATTTTTCATATCAGCATTATTCTCCTGCCTGCCAGATCTAAAAAAATGCTAAGCCATTTGCACAAGTACATGCTTGCATTTAATAAAAAAATAATGAAAATTCTAACAAATGTGATTGTGGTTGTGGGGATTTAAAGGGGAAAGTGATCATGGCCAGGGAGGGGCAGCATAGTAATTGATCAGGGTTAGCAGGGGGTTTAGGGAGTATAGATGGGCTTAGACATGTTCGATACCCAATCTGTGTAGCTGCGGAAATGTTTTACTGCCTGTGATTAGACGTGTGCAGTGTCAGCTTCCTGGCAGGTTTGGGCATGTGGAATTTCAAACATGCCCATTTCTAGTGATCAGTAGGAGAGTGGACATTTTTTGGGGGCAGAAAAGGGAAGAGTGGAAACTATTCATGGCTGAAAGACAAAAATGGGACTTGATCACGTGGGGAAAAGGGGGGTGGCAGATCATGACTTAAAGTGGAGGTTCACCCAAAATATTAATTTTTAACATTAGATCGAGGCTCATTTTGTCAAGGGGAATTGGGTGTTTTTTTTTAAATCGAAGCAGTACTTACCGTTTTAGAGAGAGAGATCTTCTCCGCCGCTTCCGGGTATGGGCTGCGGGACTGGGCGTTCCTATTTGATTGACAGGCTTCCGGCGGTCGCATACATCGCATCACGATTTTCCGAAAGTAGCCGAACGTATAGAAGGCGCCGTATAGAGCCGCACCGACATTCGGCTTCTTTTAGCTACTCGTGACGCGATGTATGCGACCGTCGGAAGCCTGTCAATCAAATAGGAACACCCAGTCCCGAAGACCATACCCGGAAGCGGTGGAGAAGATCTCTCTCTAAAACGGTAAGTACTGCTTCGCTTTTAAAAAAAAACACCCGATTCCCCTTGACCTCGATCTAATGTTAAAAATTATTTTTCGGGTGAACTCCCGCTTTAATCTTGGCCAGGGAGGGAGGCTGAGCAGGACTGGGTTATAATGGAAAGGGTTCATGAAAATCATTGTAGGGGGACACAAGAAAGGAGATTTATGATTTTTATTCCAGATAAGAGGCAGATGACTGTGCAACAGATGTCTTGTGCTGAATGCTGTGTTTCTAGAACTTGTATGGTACTGTTAGGAGCGTGATGATAATGCAAACTGTACTTCATATTCCCATCGCACACATTCCTGGATGAGCGCTCAACTTTGGGTGCTGCAGCAACAACCAGCTGCATACTGGTTCAAGTCACAATGAAGATATTTGCCAGCACACCATGGAACGACATAAATAGCGTCCAAATGGATAATTTGTTGCATGATCACAACACAAGGAGGGTGCAACGTTTCAAAGTCAAACAGGATCCCTTCGTCAGGCATGTGATGATGCAAACTGGGTGCCCCAAAAGCTGTGTGAGGAGACACAGGGAAACTATAATGTTCAGAATTTAAAAGTTAGCAATGGCATTTTTTAGAATAGGAAGCACAGGAGCAGCTTAACCCCATAGGCAGTAACCCCCCTCCCAGAACATGAATTGCAAAACTTTTTCAGCAGGGCCATAGACCTACTTATCCTGGACGTGGCATTAGCTAAATTTGTAACTATCTCACTAAATGTCTTAACAGACGGTCTGGATTTGAACACTGTAGTATGTCAGGGGTTGCTTATTATCTCAATGTCTGTTAGTGAAGTGGGATTAACCATCATAACCCCATAACAGAACTTAGCCCAATACACATACCAGTCCTGTTCTAAAAAAAAAAAAATTAAGTTCAAGCTTATAGGATAAGTTCACCTTTTGGAACATGTTCCACCTGTATTTAGTAACATATTCCAGCAACTGCAGCTATCCCACCCCTTGACAGCGGGCGGTCATCTGCTCATCTTAAAAGGGTGACCGCATTCACTCTTTGAAACTAACGTGGCTGTACGGGGCTCCGCCCACCCGGCCACATCTTTCTTTCACAGTCCTCTGTGAATGTAAAACTACAAGTCCCAACATCCTCTGTGGCTGTCCACTTGTAGTTCTCAATGAACTACCACAGCGCCATATTTACCTGTATCAATATTCAGCAGCATTTTAAGCAAAAACACCACTACCCTAGGAGGTAGCATAGAAGGATGGCCCATAAAAGGCCCATTACATCTCCTAGGTGAAATAGCCATGTGATACCCATCATATTTGTTTGTTTTCATTTAAATGGCAATTTTATGCAAATTATTAGAATGATATCTATAGGTATTCCAGGATATTAATCACTTAAAAACTGCCAACCACAGATATACTGTGGTAGGGCAGCGGCTCTTCGCCAGATCACGTACATAGTAAGTGATCTGACACTTACAGGTCTAGGGCATGTGTGCCCGCCACTGGCGACCCACTCCTGCTGTGATTATACATAGCGGGAGCCCAGCAATGGATACCGTGGACTGGATGTCCACCAGCACCCGCCGCTTACGCAGGCCACAGGCAGAACGACAATCTGAACAAAGCAGATTGTCGTTCTGTCAGAAGGGAAAGCATTGATACTGTGTTTATGCAAAGCAGGAACATGAATCTTTGCCTTTCCCAAGTCAAAGCACCTCCCTAGGCACACAGTTAACCCTGTGATTGCTCCTGATGTTAACCCCTTCCCAGACAGTGCCATTAGTACAGTGACAGTGCATATTTTAGCACTGATAACTCTATTAGTGTCATTGGTCCCCAAAAAGTGTCAAAAGTGTAAGTTAGGTGTCTGTTTTGTCCGCCACAATATCGCAGTTCAGCTATAAGTCTATGATTGCCACCATTACTAGTAAAACTTTTTTTTCTAAATCACATAGTTTGTAGACGCTATAACATTTGCACAAACCAATCAATATACACTTATTGGGATTTTTTTTACCAAAAATATGTAGCAGAATACATATTGGCCTAAATTGATGAAGAAATTATATTTTTTATATTTTTTATTGGGTATGTTTTATAGCAGAAAGTAAAAAATATTGTTTTCTTTATTTCAGTACAGTGTTGCACGATTGCGCAATTGTCAGTTAGATTAACACAGTGCCATATTGCAAAAAATGGCCTGGTGATGAAGGGGGGTAAACCTTACGGAGGTCAAGTGGTTAATATATGTATAAACTGGTATTTGAGGAAGTGGGAGCTACATGGTCATAAACATTTGTGACATCCTATGATCCACTCCTCAGACCTTTTTAGTGTCAGATCATTTCTGTCCACACCTTCCTCAGGACCAGAAAAGAGATCCTGCATCAGTAATCTGGAGCTCTCTCTCTTTTGCCATCAAACAAGGAACATTAGCCAAAATTTAAGAGAGCCACTGATTATTCTGTTTTAGTGCCGGTTCACACTACAGCGACTTGGGATCCAAATTGTGTCGCCCCAAGTCGCACGACATGAGAAATTCCATTGAAGTGAATGAGAGCCATCTTAAAGCGGAGGTTCACCCAAAAAACAAGTATATAACATTACATTCAGTATACCTCAAACATGTACAGTATGCTGTTTTTTTTTTTTTTGGGGGTTGTACATACGGTATTATCGGTATTTTCCTCCCGGCTTCCGAGTACTCGCTCCCGCGGGAGTGGGCTTTCCTGTGCAGTGCCGCAATGATTGACGTGCCTGAGAAAAACTCCCTCCGGCGGATAAGGCGCGTCACGACTTTCCGAAAGTAGCCAAACCGCGATTCGGCTCTATACGGCGCCTGCGCAGTCAGCTCTACACGACTCCTAGTCGGTGCACAGGCGCCGTATAGAGCCGACTCGCGGTTTGGCTACTTTCGGAAAGTTGTGACGCGCCTTATCCGCCGGGGGGAGTTTTTCTCAGGCACGTCAATCATATGGGCGAAGTCCCAGATGACATTGCGGCACTGCACAAGAACGCCCACTCCTGCGGGAGTGAGTACCCGGAAGACTGGAGGAAAATACCGATAATACCGTATGTACACCACCAAAAAAAACAAAAAACGGCATACTGTACATGTTTGAGTTATACTGAATGTAATGTTATATACTTGTTTTTTGGGTGAACCTCCGCTTTAATGTACACTACAGAAGTCGCTCCGACTTCAGAAAAGGTTCCTGTACTACTTCAAGGCGGCTTCTAGGCAACTTGTACACATTGATTTAAATGGAAGTTGCCTCCAAAGTCGGATCACTGTCTTGACTGAAACAACTTTACAGGAAAAGAAAATAGTTTACTCAGGCAAACCCCTCCCTCCCACAGAGCTGATTATTCTGTGATTGGCCACAGCCAAAGTTGCCTGTCCTGGAGGCAACTTTAAGACTGTGTTCACACTTGTGTGGTGCGAATTCCAGCAAAATCCAGCTCTGTTATCTGTGCAAACAGATAACAGAGCTGTTCGGCGTTTCATCTGCGTGGTAGCTGCGGATCTTGCTGAACTGGGAGAGGGGAGGGAGAGGAAAGGGGGAGGGGGGAAGTGTAATGATCAAGGAGAGAAATCCTGTTAAGAACTGAAAACATCTGCGAATCAGATGAGTGCCAATAGAAGATAATGGGCCTGAATTCGCACCTGAGCTGCACCGCAATGCCTAGAAAACGCTCATGTTTTTGGGCAATGCGCAGTGCGATTGCATCGCACATATGTGAACCAGCATAATTAAAATCAATGTATTTTATAAAGTTATGCGAATTGGATGCAGTGTAAGCCGCTTCCAATTTGCATAGGTGTCGCGTTGTAAGTTGCTCCAAGTCGCACTGAAGTCGTGCTGACGTCGCACTGAAGTCGCTTTGCAAAGTCGCGCTGTAAGTTGGGTTACCCCTGTGTGAACCGACACTTAACTTTTCTATTAAACAATGCTTTGAAAAGTGTTAATATTGTCTCTAATGCTCTATTGTATAAATGAGAGAATCCATGACTCTTTGAAGGGTGAAAGAGACGTTGTTGCTCCAGGCAAGTGATAGGTGAGATCTAGCTCGGCGCTCTAATGCAGGTGCCCGCCCAGCTCGCCACTGAAGGAACATAAACTGGAAGAAGTGGCCACACACTGCAGGAAAATGCCAATAGCTTGCAATGAATTATAATAAAGCTGAATACCAAACACTGTGGACAAAAGATGGTTGACATGTTTTGTGTGAAACATGTCAATCACCTTTTGTCTGTTTGTCTGTGTTTTGTGATCAGCTTTATTATGGAATAATGCAACCATTAGCATCTTCCTGCAGTGTGTGGCCAATTCTACTACTTTATGTCTCTTTGAAGGGTGCTACTATATTGCAAATCTCTGAATATTCCTGTCTGCTGTGACAGTGGGTATTGCAGATGTTTACAGTATTTTAACCACTGACCAGGCTATTTTTTGCGATACGGCACTGCATCGCTTTAACTGACAATTGTGCGGTCATGCCACATGGTACCCAAACAAAATTGACGTCCCTTTTTTCCCACAAATAGAGCTTTCTTTTGGTGGTATTTGATCACCTCTGTGGTTTTTATTTTTTTTGCGCTATAAACAAAAAAAGAGCGACAATTTTGAAAAAAATATATATGTTTTTTAGTTTTTGCTGTAATAAATATCCCCCAAATAAATAAAAAAACTAATTTCTTCATCAGTTTAAGCCGATATATACTCTTCTACATATTTTGTTTGTGTTCTAGTTGTGGGGGGATGGGAGTGACTAGAGGAGGAGACATATTACTGTTTCTAACTAATTGGAACACACAATCTGTCTCTCCTCTCCTGACAGACCCAGGATTTGTGTGTTTACACACACAGATCCCCATTCTGTCGCTCTTGTCTGTGATCACGGGTGACCGGCGGTCATCATGACCGCCGGCCACGCACATCGGGTCCTCCGCCTTGCAGTGCGTGCCTGCTAAGGCTCTTAAAGGAGCCGACGTACCTGTACGTCATTTTGCGCAGGGCTGCCAACCTGCAGTCGTATATGTACATTGATATTTATGATAAATATCTGATAGCAGTGTTTTAATGGTATAAAGGTTAACTGCATAGTTAACCAAATCCTTTGACTATTGCTTTCAGTCTTCTGCCAATTAGGTTGTTGTCCTACGAGCTGTTAAATCTTTGTGCAAGGTGCGGCTGAGAGTGTCAATATCGCACATGAGTGATAGCGCACGTGAGTTTTACCAGCCACTTGTCACAAGTTGGAAAGAGAGAAGCTACTGCAGACAGTGAAGGAAGAGCTATCCCAGAATCTAGATGATCTAGAATGATAATGTAAAAAATGGCGGAGACCCAATAAATAAGTGAACCGTTGTGGGCAGCAGCGACAAAATCTGGTACAGATATTGTGGCTTAGGGCTGCAGAAAGTGAAGTATGTAGAGATGAGGATATCTTAAGAGTCTGTGCAGTTAAGAAATAACTATTTCACAAAGTAATTTGTCAAAAAGAAAGTTTACCTTCAATTTTTACATTACATTTAATAGGCAAGATATAAATGAATGTACAATTCATAGTTACAAAAAAATATCCATAATGATAGCTGATTTGATTTAAATTCACTGTTAATGTTTAAAATGCCTAGAGCTATTTCTCCAGTCACAAAGTCACGTATAAAAAAAATGTGCTTTACAAATAGGCTTTTTTAAACACATTTTTTTATACATTTCACAGGAGCCATCCTCAAGGTTAGTACACTTAAATGGCTGTACATCATAGGTAGCATAGCAACATAAAGCATACATGAAAACTGACCTAATTTGTCCTAGTTTGTCCTCTGCTCAGGATTAATCAGCTTGTTGTAGTTAAATGGCTATGCTCCATTTTTGTAATTGGCTTTTCTGAAATATAAGCTACAGTAATGAAGGAAAATGTAATGCACCACTCCAGAAATTACAGCTAGCACATTTGTCATAAAAGTGCTACTTCTGACAAATCATCAAAACACTTGGCTGTTTTTATAAAAAGCATAGAGAGCCTTAAAGTAGTCATATGACTAAATTCTATATGTTTGGATGCTTCTGAAAATGATTTAAAAAGGAGGATTAAGGGTAATTTCTGCGGCTATAGGAAAAATTAGACTTGTGTGTTGTAGATTACAGAGTGTGTGAAAGGCATTAAAGGTTATTTACCAATTCCCAAATATACGGAGCTCAGATCAATCTGTACAAATAAACCAGCTGTCCAATGCAAACATTCACTTTTGGAAGCTGCCACTAATGTTTTATTTTTAAGATAGCAGACCCATTTGAGAATTGTGAATACCTTAGAGATAGACAAGAGAGAGACATTACTTTGTAGTTGTTTTAAAAATTAAAAAAAAAATGGAGCAACAAATATCAGATATTTTTATGAAGGGCTTTGTTTTATTTTCCCTTTTCTTAGTTTATAATAAATAATCACATTACTTATAGAACGTGTCAAGTTTTCATAAAGTGGCTGACAATTATTTGTTTGGAAAATAAATATTTGTGGAAAAGCTTCATGAAATCTAATGTACAGTAGAACTGGCATTAAATACCTGGGAAAGGGACTCGGTTGGGAAATAAAATGGGGGCATCACAAATAAAGGACATTACAGAACATGGAAAGATAAAAAACACTCATGGATATAAAGGAAAAAAACATGCGGGATATCAATGAATGGGACTATCTGCAATTAAAACATCTGGTAAACTCAATACTCTCACCTATAAGAGATGGAAAGAAATTAACAGAATTAAAAAAACTTTGTACTATACAAACCCCACTAAGGCACGTGACATCAAGAGTACCGTATTTATCGGCGTATACCACGCACTTTTTCCCCTGAAAATAGGGGGGAAATCACGGTGCGCGCTATATGCCGATAGCATACCTCAGAGGGGAAGAAGGGGGACGAGCGCCCGCCGGAAATCACCGAGCCGCCATCTCCTCTTGGCTCTCACTCGGCTGTCACGTCACAAACGCACAGTCCCGCCTCCGGCATTGGACCATCTCCTGTGAAGAATGAGGACGAGCGCCCGCCGGAAATCACCGAGCTGTCATCTCCTCTCGGCTGTAACTCGGCTGTCACGTCACACACACACAGTCCCGCCTCCGCCACCAGCATGGACCAGTGTTCTGTCTATCACAGGAGATGGTCCAATGCCGATGGCGGAGGCGGGACTGTGCGTGTGTGAGGTGACAGCCGAGTGGAGAGGAGATGACGGCTCAGTGATTTCCGGCGGGCGCTCGTCCCCCTCCTCCCCCTCTGAGGTATGTGTGAGAGGTAAGTGTACTTTATTAGGTGGATGGCCAATCCTTGCCACTGGCCCAAATGAATTGTATAAATCAGCCGGTGTATATTGCAGCATTAACACCGTTCTCTTGCAACGTCTCCAAATCTGTTTTAATTCTTTCCTCAAATAAAAAGGGGGAGGGAGGGGTGTGTGTGAGGATGGCAGAGTAGGCTCCTAATAGCCCTGTAGTCTGTACCTCTGTCAAAATTACTGGCAAACACTTTTCAGTAATAACGCATATTGCCAGAGTACCGACTCCCATTATTAAACAGCGATGATGACCTTACCGGTATTCAATGCCTTCCAGCAACCAAGTGTAAGAGCGAAAGAGGGGGTTTCGTCCCCCTCCTTCCCCTCCGAGGTATGTGTGAGAGGTAAGTGTACTCCGTACACTAAGTTTTATTAGGTGGACAGCCAATCCTTGCCACTGCGATCAAAACCTGCATCTGCAGAGAAGTGCCAGTAGAAATCTAGTCTCATTATTTGGGGACATCCCAGGCTCTATGATTACTTTGCCTGAACCCCATTGCGATCCAGCATTATGCATGAGAGCTGCTGCTCTCCTAGCGTTGTCCCTCCCCTCCCATCTGTCAGGAAAGTCTGAGGGACACCCCAGAGACTGACTTAGATTGCTTCAAAGTTGTTTATTAAAAAAAATAGTTTTTCCAGAAAATACCCTCTTAAAATTGGGGTGCATGTTATACGCCGGCGCGTGTTATACACCGATAAATACGGTATATCGAATCTTGACAGAATTAGAGCTACAAGGGAAACCATATTTTATAGGGAAATAGAAATAAATAAGAAATTCGAAGATCAACAAGAATAATAATGAAAGAATAATAGCATCCGTACACAACACTGCAACTGATATGAATACAATTGAAATTAACTATAAATGCATTTCGAGATGGCATAGAACACCTGAACTGATTCATAAATTTAGTAAAGACAAAACCCCATTGTGTTGGAGAGAATGTGGGCAGATTGGAACAACTACACACATCTGGTGGGACTGTCCAAAGATAAAGGAATACTGGCAGGAAATCTGGGAGTATATGGAAGTGATAACTGGAAAAAAATACCTAATAGCATACAAGCTTGTCTGTTCCATGAATCAAAAGAATCAAATATAAGTTAAAGGAAAGCATTAATTCCACCTTTGATAAATGCCGCAAAAGGACTGATACCAAAAAACTGTAGTACAACAAAACCAGATATAAAAGAATGAGAGTGGAAAACTACAATAAAATGGAATATCTATGTAGTTGTGATGCGGGCCAACTCAATAAACATAATAAAAAATGGAGACAGTGGAAAGATTTTAAAACATCGGAGGAATACCTGGGGAAAATAATAGAGGACAATAGAAGATGAAAGAAGATAAAAAGTACGGAACAAACCATTAGGGGACAGGGGTGGGAGGGGGGTGGGTATGGTTTATTATTAAAGGTAAAATAACAAATAACAAAACAATGAAGTAAAAGATAAATGGCTAAATTAGTATTTGGAAAACCACAAATGATGCGAAACCCAAGTAGAGACGATATTAATGAATGATATGCATTCACAAGTTCTCAATATCCATATCCAACTTATGTTGGAGATGCAAATTCGAACCAGGCTCTGGTGGTCATGCCCCATCAATCAAAAGTTCTGGAGCGAAGTCCACAACATAATCTCCAGGGTATCTACCTTCACATTAGAATTCTCTCCTTCCCAATTTCTCTTACACCATACCACTATACCCAGATGCTCTTACTTAAAATCTCTTGATATGCACATGCTGAACGATGCTAAGCTATGTGTCCCAACCTTATGGGGCAAAACCCAAGACCCTTCAATCAAAGAATGGTTTCAGAAAATTTACAAAATTGTCAAAATGGAAGAGCTCATAGACATTTCCCATGACAACATCTCCAAACACACTACCTCCTGGTCTTGCTGTTCCAAACCACCCCTGAATATATTCAAACCATGGACTCCAAACCTTAGTGAAGAGGGAAACTACCTAGGGCTTACCCCTTAAAGCCCCGGGGATAGTTGAGACTGGATAGACTATAAACCAGGGTCAGATAGGAGGCATATGCCCCCCCTGTTTCAGTCTACCCCACCCATATCCCCTACCACTCTCACACACATCCTCTCCCCCACTCCCCACCCCCCTTTCCAACCCCTTCTCTACCCTCTCCTGTCCCACCACCTTCTTTACCACGCATCATTACCACCCCAAATCAATTAATGTACCTAACCCTGGCTGTCAGCAGGTCTGCCAACCATGGAAACCATCCAAATGCATATAAATCCCACCCCATGTAACCTATCACTAAACTATTCTCATCCATGTCTACACAGAGACTCCCCCACCCAATCTCTCTTATCTCAAGAAGCCTAATTCACGGATTTGATCTCTCTAAAAATGTGGTCCCTCCAGGCCTATAAGCTACATACTTTGCTAATACTCACCATATAACCTAAACTACTCCACTGTATTTCCTTAAAGCGGAGTTCCCCCCCCCCTTCCGGTGTCACATTTGTCACCTTTCAGGGGGGTGCAGATACCTGTCTAAGACAGGTATTTGCACCCACTTCCAGGCATAGAGTCCCGTGGGAGTCACGCCACTCCCCCCTGCTGTCTCTTGGGAAACACACTGTTCCGAGGAGAGAGCGGGGACCAGTGAGGACGGGCCGCACCGCTCGCGCATGCGCAGTAGGGAACCGGGCAGTGAAGCTGCAACACTTCACTTCCTGATTCCCTCACCAAGGATGGCGGCGGGGGCAGCTGAGAGACAAGCGATTGCTCGGCCTCGGCTAGGGACATCGCAGGCGTGCTGGACTGGTAAGTGTCAAAAAAAAGTAAGCAGCTGCAGTATTTGTAGCTGCTGGATTAAAAAAATAAATAAAAATTCGGGTGGATCTCCGCTTTAAGTGCACTATAATGTTGCTTTACAACATTTTGTCGTTATATTTTGATTAAACAGTGAACCACTGTTACGGTTTTGATTGCATGTATACCTTCAATACTCTCATATACAATACTTTCATATAAGCTCAGCTGCATTGCAACTGGAGAAGTAGCAGTACTAAGTAGCCTTTGTAGACCTATGTCTTATATTTCATTGCCACTACATACTACCAGTACTGTAGTAATGACACCAGACATAGCTGCTGGATTTTAATTGGCTCGCCTGCTTTCCCTGCTGGTGACCTGCCCTGTAGCTGCACAGAGCAGGTTAGATTTCTTCAGCTCTCTCTCACAGGTCAGTTGTGGACTTTAAGCCCAGACAGCAAACTATCTGAATAGGACTCTTATTCAGATTCCACTTACTCATCAAATGTTACCACTGTGCCCATCAATTGCAGCCACGGTGCCCATCAATTGCAGCCACTGTGCCCATCAAATGCTGTCATTGTGCCTATCAAATACCATCACTGTGCCCCATCAAATGCTGCCACTATGCCCATCAAATGCTACCACTATGCCCATCAAATGCTGCCACTGTGCCATCAAACACCGCCACTGTGCCCATCAAACACCGCCACTGTGCCCATCAAATACCGCCACTGTGCCCATCAAACACTGCCACTGTGCCCATCAAATGCTGCCACTGTGCCCATCACTAAGGCCCCATACACACGGTAGGATTTATCCGCGGATACGGTCCAGCGGACCGTTTCCGCGGATAAATCCTCTCGAGGATTTCAGCAGATTTTAATGCGATGGAGTGTACTCACCATCGCATTGAAATCCGCGCCCAAATCCTCTGGCGATGACGTGTCGCGCCGTCGCCGCGATTATGACGCGGCGACGGGCGCGACGCTGTCATATAAGGAATTCCACGCATGCATTGAATCATTGCGACGCATGCGGGGGATCCCTTCGGACGGATGGATTCGGTGAGTCTGTACAGACCAGCGGATCCATCCGTTGGGATGGACTTCAGCAGATGGATATGTTGTGCATGTCAGCAAATATTCATCTGCTGGAAATCCATCCCAGGGGAGATTTATCCGCGGAAAAAGATCCGCTGGCGTGTACACACCATAGGATCTATCCGCTGAAACCCATTTGCTGGGATTTATCTGCGGATGGATTCTATGGTGTGTATGGGGCCTTACTCTATCTTGGTAGTGGGTCAGGCAGCTGGTGATGGCAGCGAGCTGTGTCTTCCATGCGTTTCCTCCCTTCCTCCTGATAGGCGTCCAATCACAGCGCCTGTCATTTCAGCCAATCAGGTGATGGGTAACACACCCACGCTTCCTGATTGGTGGAGAGGAGGTTCAGTGTTAGAAAGGCGAATATTCATTTGCTTTTGTAACACACCTGGGTGAGCTGCGAGCGCAATGCTTTGCTCTCCAAGTTCACCTTTTTTGAAGCCTACATACACCCCCTGCAGCTCTAATTCAGAAAAGGGGCCGGACGCCTGAATAGGGGGCAGCGGCGGTGGCCATGGATAGATTCATGCAATGCATTATTGATATAGGGGGTGGCTGGAGAGAGGGGGTGGCGCAACAGGTGCTCTGGCAAATACCAGGTGGATCCTTAGACCCTGCACCTCGGCCTTTCTTAGAGCTCTCACCTTGACTGTATGTGATTGATTTCTTCTTACTGTGGAGTATTCTGTGACCAGTGTCACCCACTGTTTCTACTTCTGCTACCACTCGGTGTACCAATATCTTTCAGTGTTATCACTGTGGCTTGCACAACCACACAGCACCAGTTGTTACTACCAAGCACTGGTCAGTCTGTACTTAGTAGATACCATGACCAAGAAAGTTTTGAATGGTAATGGTATTATATTAACCAATATATGTGGATAATAATAAAAGTTATTCCTTTTACTGAGATATATTGTAGACATGTGCAGAACGAACAAATGTGTTTAGTTTCGATTTGTTATTTACAGAAATTTGTTTAGTTAAAATTGTTTAATCCGTATATTTCGTTTTCGGAATTTGTTTAGTTTAATTGTATTCAAATCAATTAGAAATTTCTGAATTCAAATTGGAATCCATTTGAATCGTTTTCAACTCAATTTCAAAAAGTTTTCGAATTCGAATAGTTTTTAAATTTTAATTAGAAATTTTTTCAAATTCTAATAGTTTCTGAATTTGAATAGTTTTTCAATTTCCAATGAGAATAAAATAGAATAGAAAATAAAGGAATAAAATAGAAAAAAAAATTGAATAGAAAAGAATATAACAGAAAAAAAAGAATAGCATATGATAGAGTAAAACAGAACAAAATAGAATAGAAAATAAATGAACCGAAAATAATGGAATTAAATAGAATAAAAATTAATAGAATATAATAAAATAAACAAAATTTGAATAAAAGAATATAACCATCTTCTGAAATTCAAAAAGAAAAGAATAGAATAAAAAAAAACAATAGAATAGAATATAAATAATATAACCATTTCCCAAAATTCAAATAGAATTAATTGCAATTTGAATAGATTAGAATAGAAAATAACTGAATATTAAAGAAACAAACAACAAAAGAGATCAGAAAGAATATAACCATCTCTCTGTTCTAATCTATTATTTTCTATTCAAATTTAGAATTTATTTTAATTACGTTTTGGGAAACGGTTATATTCTTTCTATTCGATTGTATTTATTTTTATTCTATGTTTTTTCCCTTTTGTTTATTCTATACTAGTCTTTTCTTTTCTATTCTATTATTTTATTTTCTACTCAAATTCGAATTCTGTTCGAGTTTTGGAAAATGGTTATATTCTTTCTATTCTTTTCTATTCTATTCGTTGTTTAATTCTATTATTTTCTATTCTATTATAGTCTATTCTATTCTTTTTTTCTATTCTATTATTTTCTATAAAAAAAATTTCTTATGTATTTGAATTCAAATGTATTCTATTTAAAATTTGATTTTCTGAAGATGGTTATATTCTTTATATTTTATTCTATTATTTTGTATTCTATTCTATTAGTTTATATTCTATTCTTTTATTTTCTACAAAAACAAAGGAGCTGCGCTACCTCTAATAACATTGACTATGTTTGTATGTTGAACTCAGCGATAGAATGTCCATATGGAAATTTTAGTAGATGAACCAGTGAAACAGCAAAGGTAGGTGTCCATGTGAATATTCATTGTGACAACCCATAAATAAATCACACCACACTGTAAGTGCACCTTTAAGACATGAAAAACCTGCTTACTAGATGGCAAGCTTCATGAGCTTGCAGCTGAAACCCAGCCAGGGCCTTTATCCTGAGAGGGAGACCTTTTAGATGGATCTCACTCCAGGCAGGATGAAGCCCAAATAACGTCCAAATAATCTCACAAGGAGTCACCTCACCACTCAGCACAATGTACCTAAAAAGAAAAACTCGCCATAGTGTAAACTTAACTTTAATAGTAAAAATGGTTATGCACTTACCGCAAGATGCAGAAATGTAGGCAGATGTAAAAAGCCGGCCCGCTTGCATAAACCATCCGTCCTAAAGTAAAGTAAAGTGATGTCAGCACATCCCTCCTCCCGATGCGTTTCGTCACAAGATGATGTCGCCTTGGGGCACGGGCAGTGTGCTGACTCACCACTTAAATACAAACCACAAACTACGCAGGTGGCGGGCCAAAAAGTCTGCCATTTTGGAACTGGGAACCCTGCCAGTACTTATGAATAAGTATGACACCAGTTCATGCCTCCCTCCCTGGCACCTATTCCAACCCAACATAGCAAATTATGCGCAACCAAACCCTAAGGCAGGCGTTAATTATATTGGGAAAAAACAAGCTGCGCAAAAGATGTGATAATTCAAACAAAAAACCAACAAGCATAAAAATGTGAATGATTGTACTATTGGTGTGTTGAAATCACTACAACAAGTAGGTTGCCCTATTTGTATCACATCCTAATGAGTCCCAGTGAAAAAGGTGAGCAAATAAATGTCCTATTTCCCAAAAAGGACGCATCATATGATGGTCAAAAACTGAAGATGTACTGTTCTCCTACAGTTAAGTTGGTGACATCAAACCAAAGGAAACCGCATAACAGTGATGTGATAGAAAGGAAATCCTCCACCTCTTATATAACTGCCTCTTACCGAAAGGGAAGATCCCAACCAGAGATCTTCTGTTGGCGTATGGCTTTCTAACCCAGCCTAGGGGTCTATGCAGCTGGATATCGTTTCTCCGGTATCCAATTAGTCTCCCACCACTCACAAATGGTCAGATGTGATTACAACCAGGTGAGGAAGGAAAAAAGGCTGTCAGCTGATATTTGAGTTCTAAAAGATTCCACAGTTGTCAGTTGATTCAACAAACCAATCTCTTTGTGTTGCACAGCTTTCCTGGTTCATGTGGCTCCCTTAGCCTTAGGTTGCAACGTCCTGCCCACTCATGGCCTCTGAATAGGGGTTCTCCTAACACTCCAATAGGAGCCCACCTGACTCCTTTAACAAGACCTTCTGTCTCCTGGCTGCTGGTTGGATTTCCTCTGACCCCTAGGTGAAACCTTCTGTTTGTTGACTCCTGGCTGGGGCTCCTCAGGTGATTATATTGGGCCAGCCCAATCTCTGTTGCCTACCGACACAAATGCGATAGGCGATCACTCCCCACAACTGTATCACATTTGAAGTTATTTACCAAATGATAAATAAACATAAACTAATTAGAAAAGTGGTAGGAAATTAAAACTGACAGGAAATATCAAAAAGAGCGTACCAGGGCACAAATATTGTAACTCAACAGTGACCCCCAGCGGTCAAACTGAAAGGAACTAGGGTCCTAATTAATAAATAGTAAACAATTGAGGCATTAACCACTCATATCCCAAATCATATTAACTGTAATTAGGGACAATGGCACTCCCAGCTAAGCTAAATAGTAAAAAAAAGTCCCTAGCAATTCCAATATGATTATATATCCAGATATTTACACAAGTAATATACCCAACAGGAACAAGACAAAAGGGTCACTGTGGAGAAACAATGAGTGTACTCAGCAGTGACCCCCAGCAGTCGAACAAAAAACGGCAACTAGCTCTAAATATAAAGATATCCTAACAAATTATGATGCACTACCCAGTGAGCCCCTCTTCATGTTAAACATCTAATTAGGCTGCCACCAGGACTCAGATCAAGTTTACATTATCTGAAATTAAGAATTATCAATAAAGGTGTTAACATCAACGCAATGGAGTCTTATCTGGGAGAGAAGACATACAAATTGAATGATTGGAACACACAGTTTTTTTTACTAAGGAGCCATCTGTGTTGGATTTATTTGGAATTGATCCTATTTGGGAGAGATTGTATTAAGAAGGATTCTGAAAAATTAAAGATGAATCGAGGAATTAATCTTTAATTTCCCCAGCCCTAATATTTTTTCATTTTCATTATTATTGGTGCCGTTTTCCACATTTCTCTATTTCTCTCTAATTCAGTGTTAACAGTGTTAATGTCTACATTTAATCCATAAGGAACAAAGGGCTTCAATCTATGGATTCACAACCTTTCTTGGAAATTTCCCTCACCAAGAAACTACTCCTCCAATGGGGACTTTATTTATCTATCCCCAAAAGGATGATCTTACAGGGGTCTTTGTTGTGAGCAATCAAATAATGTTTGGAGACAGAGTGATTCTTAAACACTATTTTAATTTTAGTAATACAGTATGTTCATTGAGTCAAACTTGTAGGGGGCTTTTGATCCTGCCCACATACTGTAACCCACATGGGCACTGAATAAGATAGACCACACCTACAGTATAACATGTAATAAAGGGTCTAATTGTAAACTCTACCGAAGTACTAGTGGAGATAAATCTTTCAGTTCTCTTATGTGTGTACCCACTAAAAGAGCACGCTCAACACCTTTTACATTGGTAAAAACCTGTAAGATTTTGTAAGGAACCCCTTTTAATTGTAGAGGGTTAAATACATTGGGAGGTACTCTATCACTAAAGGAGGGAGTACCCTTGTACACCACTTGAGATTTAGTGGGCAAGACTGTATTGAGCACCTGATCATTACCCAAAATGTGCCAATGCTTAGAAATATTTTTTTTAATATTCATATGCTGCACAGAGAATGTGGTATCAAAGGGAACTATAAGGGAAGAAACGTTGTTCGCTTCCGCTGATTTTTCTTTAAGTAGGTCCCCCCTGGGCATTAAGACAACTTCATTAAGAGTTTCCCTCAATGTCTCGATGGTATAACCCTTTTCCACGAATCTCTTAGTTAAAATATCGTCCTGCACCAGAAATTCCTCAGGCTCAGTACAGTTATGTCTCAGCCAAATATGGCTCTTAGGAACCAATCTGAGCCATGAGTCATAGTGGCAGCTATCTAAAGGTATGTAAGAATTTCTGTCTGTTTTAAAGTAAGTTGAAGTGATTTTCTATTTTGTTGTTTTACTTATATTCTATTATTTAATTTTCTGTTATATTCTTTTCTATTTTTTTCTATTCTATTCCTTTATTTTATTTTCTATTTTATTCTCTTTGTAAATTGGAAAACTATTCAAATTTGAAAGCTTTTCGAATTTAAAAACTATTTGCATTCGAAAACTTTTTGAATTCGAATTTGAAACTATTCGAATTCGAAAACTTCTCAACTCTTTTCTAAATCAAATTTAGTCCCAATTTTTTTATTTCAGATTAGTTTAAATTCAATACTATTGTTTCTGGCCCATATTCTCTGTAAATGTCCGCGGGCGGCGCGTAAGGCATTTACACTCCGCCTCCCCAAACTACAGGAGCAAGTGCTGTATTCCCCAAACACTTGCTCCGTAGTTTGGGGCGGCGGAGTGTAAATGGTTCGGCGTAGCCACGCGTATCTTCAAGGGGGCGGCTTCTATTCAAATTAAGCGCGCCCCCGATTCTAAGTAACTGCGCATGCGCCGGGCTTAAAAAAGCCCAGTGCGCATGCTCCAGTTCTCGGCGGAAAACGTCAATGACGCCGACGTGTGCGTCATTGACGTAAAGTCGTATTCAAGAACGACTTAGGGAAACGACGTAGCAGACGGAAAAACACGACGCGGACCCGAAGCTATCCGTAACATGGCCTACGTGGGACATGCGGAAACTTACTCCTCATATAGCAGGAGTAAGTTTTCCGCTTGCGCAAACGACATTAGCGACGGGTACGCAACGCGAAATCGTTCGGGAATCGGCGTAGCAGGCTCATTTGCATAAACAAATGAGACCTTCACGTAAACGCCATCTAGCGGCGGGCGGCGTAATTACATTTAATATCCGACAGTGTAAGTGACTTACACATGGCGGATCTTAAGTGTATCTATGCGAAAATGATTCTAAGAATCAGTCGCATAGATACACGGGCCAAAAAAGAGAGATACGATGGAGTATCCTGAGATACTCCATCGTAACTTCTCTCAGAATATGGCCCTCTATTTTTAGATAATTGTACTCCCACAGCAGAGCGGTCCTGGAACAACAAAGCCCACATATTTTTGCAAGGTTTGATGGAACGCATCAAGATTGCCTGGTTGAGAATTTCCTATCAAGCTTGTTGACCTTGTTTCTAGCTGTACAGATTAATATCAGTTTTCAAGAACGTGCCTGAGAGCCCAAGACCTTCACTCCTTGCCTGACTCCTACCTTCCAGCATCTACTTGAACCACCTAGTGGTTCAAGTGTCTACACTCTGCAGACCTTACAGCTCTCACTGAAAATAGGGGACAGTTTGTACTGCATTGGATTGAAAAATTATATCTTGAGATTAAGTCATCAGAGTGCGGCTACATTGTATGTACAGAGCATGGAGCATTGACGGGCTGCTGAACCAACACCTGAATACCCAAAGGCAGAAGGAGACTGAGGGCTTGTAGAAGCAACAGTGTTGTACTTGTCACCTGAGATCTCTGCTCTGCCACCCTAAGAACTTAGAGCATATGCAATTTGGCTGCTCACATATTCCTTTGAGGAAAGAATCCAATGCTTTTCTCTGGGCCTTCATATCAGCTGTTGCAAGAAGAGACATTTCCTAAAGCAATTCTCAAAGTGAAAATGGGGAGGGTAGTGCTGCGCTAATCAGTGGTGAATGGATAAGTGAATAAACAGGTGGGGGAGGGGAATGAAAGTAGGTGTAATTGAAATGAGGAGCAATATAGCCCAAATGGCATCAGCAGGATGGAAGTCACATGATAGTGACGAATGCGCATGAGTCCACTGAGAGGTATCGGAGGTGACGTTGGCGACAGATTGCCCCTCTTTTTTACATGCTCAATTGTATTTTGGATTATGTGAGTACCCCTGTCTATTTTCTTTGAGAATTAAAATTTTTAAAACGGTATCACACCATCGATGCTTTATTTCTTTGGGGCGAGAAACTGACCAATCTGGGACGAGAACTCCAAGGAGGACCTGCCGTTGTTGGATCAGAGCCCATCGAGTGAACCATCTAATGTGGTTGGATCTATATGCTGTTACCTTACAGCAGTAAGGTAAGGGGACATCCTTACTTACCCTAAAAGGATCACTGGATACCCATTTTCCTCTCACTCCATATTGCGGACCCACACTTGCACTTTTGCTTTCTTGGACTTTTGAAATTTTACTTATATTTTTTGCTAATATTTTTCAAACTCTGTTGATGGACTGTTTATCACCAGTATAGGAGTGTCACTTAGCACAGTTACCTGGATTTTTTTTTTGCACCATTACTTATAGTGTATTTCATCACATTAAGAGGAACCTGTGTAGTTATATGATTTGCACCATTACTGTTATTGTTCACTGATCATTTATATTTATTTTTATGCTGATGCCATTTGGGCTATATTGCTCCTCATTTCAATTACACCTACTTTCATTCCCCTCCCCCACCTGTTTATTCACTTATCCATTCACCACTGATTAGCGCAGCACTACCCTCCCCATTTTCAATTGCTTATGGTTTGATACACCTTCCAGTGCCGCAGCTGTACCTCCACTTCTCATCACTTTCATTTCCCCTCCCCCTTTCTTCCCCTCTCTGTTTCCCCTCCTTTGATAAGCGCGGTAATATCCATTTTTCCACAATTCTCAAAGTGGGTGAAAAACTCCCATACCTATTTCCAGGCCAAACATTTCCAAGCCCTTCGCCATTGATGTTGAGGACTTTTATGTGAAAGATGGGGCTCTTATTTTTTATTCTCTTGGGGGGACATCCTGACAACCACAGACACATGTGTTTTTTTTTGTATCTATACTGGTGGTCAGGTCTTTAAAAAAGATGTAGAGGATTAGGTAAAGATTTGTCCAGTGTGGGCCAAAACTAGGTCCCTTATCTAAGCACCCATTGGTCCTCTCTTCACATTGCCTATTCCCTATGAACTCTAGTGCCATTAGGCCATGGATTTTTATCATGGATATCCCTTCATTCAAGAGTTTAGTTACTGTAGTTGCAAATATCGTTTTTCGAAAATGGCACATTTCATACCTCTCATGTTACCGTGTTTGGCAGCATCTTTGATGCTCATCTTCATTCAAGAGATCCTCTGACTCTATAGTATGCCAACTAGTATAGTATCTAATCACGGGCTCAAATTTACCTCACATTTCTGGAGGGGTCTTTGTAAATTTTTGGATGTATCCCTACAGTTCTTTTTGGTCTACCAACAGTAATCCATTAGCAAGTTAAGATAACTCACCAGTCCACCTGAGAAATTCATTGGAGACATCATTTCTGCCCACCAGGACAACTGGGTTGCTCTTCTGCCTTTTGCCCACAAATATCACCACAATGCCAATGCCCAAGAATCTCCATTTTACATTATTTATGACAAACCCACATGTCATATGCTGCATATATTCTGGTCTGGATACTTTGTAGAAAAACATAAACCAGAACTGGTCCAAAGTCCAGAACCAACTTGCGCAATCAGGCAAACACTAAGCACAAAACATTTGCTAACCGGTATTGGCAAAAGGCAAACTGGAAACAAGGTTTGGCTGGCTATGAGGAATATCTGTCTCAAGGTCCCTTCTTTGAAGTTTGTCCCATGATAAATTGTGTCTTATGTTGCTGTATCTCCACAGGAATCAACCCTGGTTGGCTAAAGACTCCATTTGCCTCCACACCCGAAAATTCCTAACTTCAGTAACAGATTGATTGGAGGGGCTTTGTTTGAGATAACCTGGGTTCAAACTTCAGATGTATCAATTTTTGTCATGATAACGTGTTTGTATCCTGTTGAAACCTGGACCTCTGTAAACGGGTAGACCACAGAAAAGAGTGGGTGATGTCACACTCACCTGTGCTTTGCGCCCATGCAAAGTCTTTTCTTCTGTTCAGGGTGCAGTTTTTCAGAATCCACTGGCAGCACAGACACTTTGTTGCCAGATGCTGTCCTAAAGTGCTAGTGGAACAAAAATCTCCTGCGCTCTGGTGTTTCGCTAAAAACGGGTAGTGTAGTCCAGTCTTTAACCTGCCTAACGGTATTCCCGAGTGTGGCTCGGGGTGAGATTTCTGTGCTACTATTAGTAACCGGGAGCCACACTTGGGTTTGCCTCGCTGGATGCAGGAAGAAGTGACTTATCTTTTCCCTGGGATCCAGCGATGAATTTCCGCAGTGCACGGCGGCCGGATGTTCCGCCTGATGCACTGTGTTCCCCTGATTCCCTTCCCTGTGAGCGTTGCGATGCAGGGGGGTGGAACGGCGCCAAATTCAAACAGTGAAAAGTAAAAACACAGTGATACAATTGGATTACAATAAAAAATAAAATACAGTGAACTTCACAGCGACCATGGCATCAAAAAAGCGCGCCTCTACCTCAAAATCGCTATGCAACCTGCTGGAAAACAACGATAGCGATACAGAATCGCTTTCAGAGGAGTTGAGTGACAGCGACTCGTGGGGAAGTTCGTCATCAGACGCAGAAAGTGATTTGAGCGATGATCCTGTGACTGTGCCCAGCGATGTGTGGACTTGGTGCTCAATTGATTGCTGTACGGAGCACGTAGCGCCACCAAGATTTCTGTTTACAGGAGCACCTGGGATCAAAGTGGATGTTGAGGATGACAATCCCTTGGCATACCTCCAACTTTTATTGACAGATGAAGTGATCGCCAAAATTGTTTTGGAGACGAATCAGTACCAGGAGCAACAAGCTGCTACCCATCAGCGATTTTCAAGGGGGAAAATGGGATCCAGTAACCAGCAAGGACATCTGGAAGTTTCTTGGCCTTATAATTTTACAGGGAGTGGTGGGGAAACCCTTGCAGAAATGGTACTGGACAACCAACAAATTATTGGCCACACCTTTTTTTGGAACCGTCACGTCAGAATATACATTTTCGCAGATCATTAAATATTTGCACTTTGCAAATAATGAGGACTTTGATGAGAGTTCACTCTCCAGCTCCAAAGTTGAAAAAAATTTGGGAGATTTACCAGCTTATTTTGCATAATTTCTAGCAGACCTATATTCCAGAGAGAGACATTACTATTGATGAAGGTCTCATGGCCTACAAAGGTAGACTCAGCTGGATACAGTTCATCACATCAAAGCGCACTCGCTTTGGCATAAAGTCATTTATGCTGTGTGAATCCAGCTCTGGGTACATCTGGAACTCAGTCCTGTACACCGGGAAAGGGGCCAAATTCTGCCAGCGATTCAGCAGTTTTGGAATGGCAACCGCTTTGGTTCTTTCCTTGATTGAGCCATTGCTGAACCAGGGCTACTGTGTCACCACAGACAATTTTTATACCTCCCCAGTACTCTACGAGTTCCTTCCCCTGAATAAGACGGACGCATATGGGACCGTGAGGCCTAACCGGCGTGACATGCCGTCAACATTTGCCAATAAAAAGCTTGGAGCAGGAGAAGTAGCTGCATGGCAGAAAGGGAAAATGATGGCACTGAAGTGGCGGGACAAAAAAGACATGTGCCTTATGAGTACCATTCATAACACCTCGACCGTAATGGTACACACCAAAGGTGGAAAGGATGTTATGAAGCCACAGGTTGTGTTGGACTAAAACCACACTATGGGAGCTGTGGACAGAGCTGACCAGGCCATGACCTTTTATCCAGCCATGAGGAAGCAACAAAAACAATTTAGGTGAGTTATTCCTAAGAATTACAGGCCTGCAATCTAAAACGCCAAATTTTCATGCAAAATAATGGTACCGCCTTCAGCACCTAAAATCTGAAAGAATCATACCGCCAGGGAGGTTAAGGCAAGGTCTATAGTCCTGTAGCCCTCCTTAGAACAATGGGTGTTCATATGGCTAAAGAGAAAAAGAAAGGATGGCGCACTGACCTAGTGCATTACCGCATATAAAAATGTTTATTAATTAAAATAGAATAAAAGCAATGGTCCTACTCACAAAACAAGCATAGGTATACGCTTTACTGACAAACAAACTGGCTCTCCTGGCCCCTACAGGTGGAACTTGATAACGAGAGGATCGGACGGTCCCTCAAACGGCTAACGCGTTTCTGGGGCGCACCCCTTTCTTCAGAGCCTAGGTGGTCCGTGGTACCTCTCTCACGTGTACTCCCAAATATATACTGAACTTGTTGCTTAGCTTTTGAGCAGTGTATAATTATGCTAGCTGCTAAACCCCCTGTGTCTCTAGAGTTTTTACTTGTTCATGTAAATCCTTATGTTCTCCTGAAGCTTCCACTACTCCTATGCCTGTGTATTCCAAGAAAGCTTTCAGCATTCAGCATTCCAGCTTCTGTGACACTTATGTACTCCTAGAGAGCTTTCAGTATTCCAGCACCTGTGAGCCCTGTGTATTCCAAGAGAAATTCCAGAATTCTTGCACATGTGTGATCTGTGCACTCCAAGTGAATCCTCAGCTTTTCTGCAATCAGTGTCCCTCCCCAGTTCTGCAAAAGCATGCCAGTGATGCAAGAGACTCTCACGTCTTTGCTTGTGTTCTTAGCACCCCAGTGCTACAAGATAGTCTTGTGTTGGTGTTCTGTGCTCTTACTTGTCTGTGTAATCCCAGCAACTCAAAGCTCCCAAATTTTTCAAACTTCTTATAATTCTTGCTCAGTAGACACCTGTTCAGTTGAGTCAGAAGGCCGCAACATTGGGCATGTCAACAACCAAGCCCATCATTTTCTGCTGTGTGCTCTGGTGAATACCAGATCCTGCGCCTCCGGTGTTCATTGGGCTCTCGCTTTTGTTGAACGTTCACTCAGCTTGAGTCCAGTTCCTTCATACTGTAGAATATCTATAAATATCTATTTACTTGATATATAGAGTTCTAGGTGTAGTCCTGGACTTTGAACTCTTCTTTAAGTCCCTCGTTCAATCACAGTACAAATCCTGCCACCTCAACCTCTGCAACATCTCCAAAATATGCCCCTTTCTATCCAATGACACAGCAAAGCTCTTAATTTACTCCCTGGTCATCTCTCGCCTCGACTACTGCAACTTTCTTCTCATTAGTTTACCAATACATAGTCTATCCCCCTCCAATCCATCATTAATGCTGCTGCCAGACTCATCCACCTTACCAACCGCTCTGTTTGCTACTGCTCTTCTGTCAATCCCTCCACTGGCTTACACTCACCCAACAAATTAAATTCAAGATACTAACAACTACTTACAAAGCCATCCACAACTTAGCCCCCAGCTACATCACTAGCCTAGTCTCTGAATACCAACATATTCATTCTCTTCATTCCTCTCAAGACCTACTGCTCTCTAGCTCCCTCCTCGCCTCCTCCCATGCTCGCCTCCAAAACTTTTCCAGAGCCTCTCCTACTCTATTAGTTTTTAGACGATCCCTAAAAAACCTTCTCTTCAGAGAAGCCTATCCTACCCACACCTAAAAACTGTATTTTCATTTTCTTCATCAGCTCATTCCCCACAGTGTTTACCTTTTGTTACACTTGACCCTCCCTTCTAGATGGTAAGGTCTAAAGAGCAGGGTCCTCTGATCGCTCCTGTATTGATTTGTATTGCAACTGTACTGTTTGCCCCATGCTGTAAAGCCCTGTGCAAAATCCTGTATAATAATAATATATAATAATAATATTAAAGTGTATGTAAACCCAATTCATGAAATTTGGGCTGGGCACATTTATCTGCCATGTTTTGCTAGCTCCCTTCAAAGCACTATATTTTGTAGATGTCTCCTGCTCTGTTTCTTCTGTTATCAGCCTGATAACCCCTGACAAGTTCTCCATCACATATGATAAAAGCAGCCAGAGTTGTTGTGGAGGATGCTATAAATAGATCAACAGAGCCCTGAACTATTCAACAAACAGAGCTGAAAGTCTCTACCTATGAGGAGAGGGGGTGTGTGCCTTTCCTCCAATCAGCTGTCTTGGCTGTATGCCCAGGCTTCACTGCAGTGCTAATAAGGAAGAGAAAAATCTCCTAACACGATGTGCACTTTCTAAACAGTATATAAAGATGAAGACAGCAGATATACATGTAAAACTTATGTAGGGAGATTTGTTTCATCCATGTGCATCATCTGAGGCTGTTCACTTCACTGGGTATATGAGAGGGTTTACGTCCACTTTAATGTTACAGAGCTAAAATAATGTTTTCTTTAAAGAGGAGCTTCAGTCTCCCTCGAAAAAGTTAAAAGTCAGCAGCTACAAATACTGTAGCTGCTGACTTTTAACATAAGGACTCTTGCCTGTCCAGGGATCCAGCGATGTCCTCACCCGAGCCGATTCTTTAATCAGCTTTGGATTCAGGCATCGGCATCTAAGGCAAGTAAGGGAAAACCAACAGTGAAGCCTTCCGCTTCCAACCATGCATAGATTGGTATAATAATATATTTTTTTTGGTGCTCTGTATGCCTGTTACTTTTGCAACTGAAAAAAGTATGAAATATAAAATGTATTCCACTTGCCTTACTGATTTCCATGGAATGACCAAGTGCCTCCATTATGAAAATGGATCCCTTGCATTTTGTTCAGAACACTTCCTGATGAAGTACTGCTGCATTGATTTGGGCACTAGGGACTGATCATTATAACAATTCAGTAGCTACAACATAATGAGTTTCCTGAGCAAAATCTTTATCTAGTGGTCACCTAGTTTGAAAAGTCTTAAGGTTATTTTGAGCCAACTCAATAAAATTATATAATCCCATTCTCTGCTCTGTGACTTATATTGATTTATTATTATGAAAGGCTACTTCAAGACTACATTTCCTTAACCCTTTTATTGCTGAAGGTTATCTAAAACTCTATCTGTATATAATCTGAGACCTTCTTTCATGCTGAGTTAATTTCATCTAGTAATTAGATCACAGAACTGCATGAAAAAATTATAACAATAAACTTAATGAGCAAGTAAGGAATTATGCACAGCGATTAACTGCAGCTTGTGCTTTAATAACCAGTCCACCCGAAACTAATATTTTTTTTTTTTTTTTTTTTGAGGTGGATGGCAGATGGACAGTCATAATAACAGATACAGATCTTGCTACTACAATTCCCAAAAACGTAAGAAGCCCGTTGATAGTTCAGGTTTGCAGCATTACAAAAAACTGAACTGATACTCAGCAAAGTTTGAAATCATTTATTCATTGATATCCAACCCATTGGAAGGACATCCCAGTTCACAGAGCTGATTTGATGTGATTAAATCCCTTCCACATACAGGTTTTCACCTAGCTGTTTGTATTATGCTACAAGAAGCCGGTCAGGAAAGACTGTGCCATTGCTGACCTCTGCTTTGGAAAACTAGTTGTCTCGCCGTCATGCTGATCCTCTTGCTGTAATACTGTGAGGCTCTAGAAGAGAACAAAAATGCAGAAAAGGACTTTTTTTTTCTTAGCCTGAATAATTGACCCAAAAGTAGTAAATCAATTAGCATTTTAGAAGGAAATAGCCACTTGCATATCCATATTTCTCAAAAGATACATTTATTTTAAGGCTAGACTCCCGGTAAACAGATACATACAACATTAGCAAGGCAAGGTTGGTTGATTAGCAAAGTCAATGTTGACTTTTTGCTGCTACAATTAAAAGAGAAGTATGAGACTGCTTTTTAAAAATAATTATATATTCCTAGGTGAATGCAGCATCGGACCGCCAGCTCTAAAACTGAAAACGAGGAATCAAAAACGCTAATCGGTCAGTTCTCAGAGCTCTGTGAGCTGTCTGATCTGTCCCTTGTACTCACTGTAGTGTTCGGCTGTGGAGGGGGCAGTAGTGGCTGGCTCAGCCTCTCAGCGACTCGCTGAGAGGCTGAGCCAGGTGCTGGTCCAGGGTTGTGAGCAGATCCTGACCATATTGTCATGATCTTTGCCCAGTCTGGACCAGCTCTGTGACGTCAGCCAACAGTGGGCTTCAGCTTGCTGTCTGCTGAAAACGGGTCACAGGAGTGCAGAACAAACTGCACACCTGTAATTCACAGGGAAGTGCAGCCAAACAAGCTTTGGCTGTACTTCTCCTTTAAGCAATAGGACAAGGTAACCTCTCTGTCCCCATCAGTGGCGGCTGGTGCTCAAATTTTTTTTGGGGGGGCGCAAACGAAAAAACAAACAAAAAAAAAAACAATTGCAGCCTCACTGTGCCCATCAAATGCAGCCACTGGGCCCATTAAATGCAGCCACTGTGCCATCTATTGTCACCACTGTGCCATGCCATCAAACGCAGTCACTGTGACATGCCATCAAACGCAGCCACTGTGCCATCAAATGCAGCCACTGTGCCATGCCATCAAACGTAGCCACTGTGCCCATCAATTGTCGCCACTGTGCCATGCCATCAAACGCAGCCACTGTGCCATCAATTGTCACCACTGTGCCATGCCAAACACAGCCACTGTGCCATGCCAATTGTCACCACTGTGCCATGCCATCAAACACAGTCACTGTGCCATGCCATAAAACGCAGCCACTGTGCCATCAATTGTCACCACTGTGCCATGCCATCAAACGCAGCCACTGTGCCATCAATTGTCACCACTGTGCCATGCCATCAAACTCAGCCACTGTGCCATGCCATCAAATGTAGCCACTGTGCTCATCAATTGTCGCCACTGTGCCATGCCATCAAACGCAGCCAATGTGCCATCAATTGTCACCACTGTGCCATGACAAACACAGCCACTATGCCATGCCATCAAACGCAGCCACTGTGCCCATCAATTGTCGCCACTGTGCCAATTGTCGCCACTGTGCTCTTTAATTGTGGCCACTGTTTCCTTTAATTGTAGCCACTGTGCCAATTGATGCCACTGTGCCCTTTAATTGTCGTCACTGTGCCCATTGTCGCAACTGTGCCAATTGATGCCACTGTCACTGTGCCAAATGTCGCCACTGTGCCAATTGATGCCACTGTGCCCAATGTCGCCACTGTGCCCATTGTCGCCACTGTGCCCATTGTCGCCACTGTCACTGTGCCAATTGTCGCCGCTGTGCCCTGTAAAATGCCCCTCCCCCGCCCGGCACTTACCTTTCTGGGGTCGGCCATCCTCCTTCCACGTCCCTCGATGTCTTCTCCCGCCCTCGATGACGCTTCAGCCAATCAGGTTACCGGTAACCAGAACCGGTGAACCTGATTGCTCTGATAGGCACTTACACACAGCCAACCAGCTGCCGTCATTCAGATGGTCGGCGCTCACCATCCGGCTGGCCATCTGAATAGTCGGCGGCAGCGGCAACAATACATAGATTCATGCAATTCATGAATCTATGTATTGTAATCAGTGGCGGTGTGAGAGCGAGAGGGGGCGGCGCTCCGGCGCCCTCTATGGACGCACCGCCACTGATCCCCATCCTGTGATTGAACAATGCAGGAGCATCAGGGACTGATGAGATTATCCCTCTGCTTACTCTGCTTCTCTCACTTACTCCTTCTTTGAACAACAACAGCAGATGCTGGAATCCTCCCTTCTATGTCACTGTATTTTTACAGCAGGACTCCCCTGCCATCAGCATACTCTGATCAGTGCTGTAGCCAATTGGCTGCATGCACCGATCAAACTAAAATTTTCCAGAAAGCCAGTTCATGAGAAGTTGATAGATTTAATAGATTGAATTCCCATGAACGGGAATGACCATAGATGGATTGAAATTCAGCCAGTTCTTGCTAAACCAACCAAATTTCAGTCCATATATGGCCAGCTTTAAAATATACACATAGGTAGTATCAGATGCTAACATTAAGTTGATGCCACTAATATACTTATTTACCAAAATAAGGAGTTTCACTCCAGTTCTTATTCAGCTTTATGTAAATTGGCATTACAGAGCAATGTAAACTTTAAAGTAGGTCTAAACCCAAAATTGAGAGCATGTACAGTGAAATCTCGGATTGCGGTAACACGGTTTACGAGCGTTTCACAATACCACCTATTTTTTTTTTTAATCCTGACTTGATTTGCAAGTGTTGTCTCGAAAGACAAGCAGGATTCAAGCCTTTGGCGTGTGCAGTACCACATTTGGTCAGAGGTGCAGGGGCGCCAGTGACACTGTCCCGAGTGTCTCTCAGCGTCTCCGAGCATCTCTGAGAGGTCTCCAAGCGTTTCAGAGTGTCTCCGGTGCCCCTGCACCTCTGGCCACATGCTGTACTGCATACACCAGCAGTGACACTGGAACCAATTATCTAAGTTCCCATTGATTCCTATGGGGAAACTCGCTTTGATATACGAGTGCCTTGGATTACAAGCCTGTTTCCCCCTTTTTCATAATTATTTGAGTATCAGTGCTGCTAAATCCCAACAGCCTTGTAGCAATCTATGTGCATACATTCTAGCATTGGCAGCTTGTCCTAACTAATGATGACAACAGTAGACCACGTAGGTATTCAAACATTGACAATTACTTTTAAAATGACATTACAAATGTCAAAGCTTATTTGAGACTTTAGTGAGTAGGTTTGCATAATAGTATATATCTGATCATTTTTATACTATAATTATGATCATATCTTTTTTTCTTGAACAGCACAATGTTGCTTACCAGTGGGAAAAGTGATTTATCTTTGTATTTGAGTTGCACGACCTTTGTTCTTGGCTTTCAGTGCTTTGCCTTCATGCATTAATCACATATCATGCCAGAGATATTTTTAGATGCATAACTGTGTACATTAGATGTTGCTACGCTCTCTGCATGCAACTCCAGTGCCCTAGTCAGTGTTCAAGCGTATCTAAACCCAAGAAAAATATGTTGATCGTATTGCAGCTTACATGTCCTTATGTGTGCTGGCTGCATTCATTTTCTTTTTTCACTTTTTTTCCTTTATTTAACCTGGTAATCCTACCATTAAATGAGTTCTGTGGTCACAGTATGCATTTTCTTTGAATAACATTGTAATAGCAATATAAACTGTAGTTATTTTTGACAATCAAATATTAGCTTATTTGAAAAATCTCCTTTCATGTTGTAAGTTCTGCCTGTCTGCTGGTCATCTCTTTCCACAACTTCCAGGATTCCCTACATGCTTTGCAGCTTTTCCTCTGCTGTTTACTTTCAGTTTCTAAGGACTACAAATCCCATGATATGTTGCTGCCTAAGAGCACTGATACCTGCAGTGGCGGTGCGTCCATAGAGGGCGCAGGAGCGCCGCCCCCTCTCTCTCCTGCTCTGCCACTGATCAACAATACATAGATTCATGCATTGTATGAATCCATGTATTGTCGCTGCTGCCCACTATTCAGCTGCCCACTATTCAGCCCCCTGCTGAGTGCCGGCCATCTGAATAACGGTAGCTGGTTGGCTTTGAAAGTGCCTATCAGAGCCAACGGGTCACCGGTTCTGATTGGCTGAAGCGTCATCGAGGGCGGGAGAAGACATTAAGGGACGGTGGAAGCAGGATGGCTGACCCCAGAAAGGTAAGTGCCGGGGGGGGGGGGGGATTTTACAGGGCACAGTGGCAGCATTTTACAGGGTACAGTGGCTACAATTGATGGGCACAGTGGCTACAATTGATGGGCACAGTGGCGACAATTGATGGGCACAGTGGTGACAATTGATGGGCACAGTGGTGACAATTGATGGCACAGTGGCAGCAATTGATGGCTCAGTGGTAACAATTGATGGCACAGTGGCTGCATTTGATGACATGGCACAGTGCCTACATTTGATGGCACAGTGGCTGCGTATGGTATGGCACAGTGGCTGCGTATGGTATGGCACAGTGGTGACAATTGATGGGCACAGTGGCGACAATTGATGGCACAGTGGTGGCAATTGATGGCACAGTGGCTGCGTTTGATGGCATGGCACAGTGGTGACAATTAATGGGCACAGTGGCGACAATTGATGGCACAGTAGCTGCGTTTGATGGCACAGTGGCTGCATTTGATGGCACAGTGGCTGTGCTTGGCATAGCACAGTGTTGACAATTGATGGGCACAGTGGCGACAATTGATGGCTCAGTGGCGACAATTGATGGCACAGTGGCTGCGTTTGATGGCATGGCACAGTGGTGACAATTAATGGGCACATCGGAGATAAATGATGGCACAGTGGCTGTGTTTCATGGCATGGCACAGTGGCTGCATTTGATGGCATGGCACAGGGAGGACAATTGATGGCACAGTGGTGACAATTGATGGCATGGCACAGTGGCAACAATTCATGGAACAGTGGTGACAATTGATGGCATGGCACAGTGGTGACAATTGATGGCACAGTGGCTGCATTTGATGGCACAGTGGCTGCCTTTGATGGGCACAGTGGCTGCAATTGATGGGCAATTGATGGGCACAGTGGCTGTGTTTCAAGGGCACAGTGTCTGCAATTGATGGGCACAGTAGCTGCATTTGATGGGCACAGTGAGACTGCAATTGTTTGTTTTTTTCCATTTGTTTGCGCCCCCCCAGCCGCCACTGGATACCTGTACTGACTTTGCCTCCTGAAACTCCTCGTCTCAGCATCTCTGTAGTTCAGAGTGCAGGCTCTGTGAAATGTGTGACACAGCAGTGCCTGGTAACAGGGCATAGTGAATACATGTCACAGAGTTCAAGGAAGTAAATGTATGGGGGTTTTCACAAAGTATGTTTTTAAGCTTCAAGGTCATTCTAATTAACCCCTTAACGCCCGCCGCACGACTATTTACGTCCGCAGAATGGCACGGACAGGCAGAAGGACGTATACATACGTCCTTGCCTTCTAGCGGGTGGGGGGTCTGATCGGGACCCCCTCCGCTGCGTGCGGCGGGCGGGTTCCCTCGGGGAGCGATCCGGGACGACGGCGCGGCTATTTGTTTATAGCCGCTCCGTCGCGATCGCTCCCCGGAGCTGAAGCACGGGGAGAGCCGTATGTAAACACGGCTTCCCCGTGCTTCACTGTGGCGGCGTATCGATCGAGTGATCCCTTTTATAAGGGAGACTCGATCGATGACGTCAGTCCTACAGCCACACCCCCTACAGTTGTAAACACACACTAAGTGAACACTAACCCCTACAGCGCCCCCTGTGGTTAACTCCCAAACTGCAACTGTCATTTTCACAATAAACAATGCAATTTAAATGCATTTTTTGCTGTGAAAATGACAATGGTCCCAAAAATGTGTCAAAATTGTCCGAAGTGTCCGCCATAATGTCGCAGTCACGAAAAAAATCGCTGATCGCCGCCAATAGTAGTAAAAAAAAAATTATTCATAAAAATGCAATAAAACTATCCCCTATTTTGTAAACGCTATAAATTTTGCGCAAACCAATCGATAAACGCTTATTGCGATCTTTTTTTTACCAAAAAATAGGTAGAAGAATACGTATCGGCCTAAACTGAGGAAAAAAATGTTTTAGATATGTTTTTGGGGGATATTTATTATAGCAAAAAGTAAAAAATATAGAATTTTTTTCCAAATTATCGCTCTATTTTTGTTTATAGCGCAAAAAATAAAAACCGCAGAGGTGATCAAATACCACCAAAAGAAAGCTCTATTTGTGGGGGAAAAAGGACACCAATTTTGTTTGGGAGCCACGTCGCACGACCGCGCAATTGTCTGTTAAAGCGACGCAGTGCCGAATCGCAAAACCTGGCCTGGGCATTTAGATGCAAAATGGTCCGGGGCTTAAGTGGTTAAAGCAGAACTCCAAGAATTTACCTACTTTGTAAAATGTGCTAGTTTACTATGAGTTAGACCCCTTTCACACTGGAGCAGTTTGAAGGCGCTACTGCGCTAAAAATAGTGCCTGCAAACCGACCCTAAACAGCTGCTGCACACACACTGGAGTGGTACACTACCAGGACGGTAAAAAAGTCCTGCTAGCCGAATCTTTGGAGCGGTGAAGGAGCGGGGTGTTTACCGTTCCTCCACCGCTCCTGCCCATTGAAATCAATGGGACACTGCGGCGCTATACTGCCGGCAATGCGCCTCTGCAGAGGCGCTTTGCAGCAGTTTTTAACCCTTTCTCGGCCACTAGTGGGGGTAAAACCGCCCTGAGAAGTCACGTGATGTGACGAACACGCGTCGGGACTAGAGCACTGATTGGTTGCAGCATCCGACGGACGGCAGACGAGCGCAGCGCTCGTGGATGTTTTGACCGTTTCAAATCTGCTCCATGTGAGTTTTTAAATGTTTTTTATGTATTTTAAATAAACCACCTGTACGGTATCACGCGATGTGCCTCCCTCCTTCTCTTGCCCCTGTCTCCACCATCTCCGAGTGAGCGGTTGGTGTCACTGACACTGAAGGGAGGAATTTCTGTGGCAGAGAGAAGCTAGGACTGGAACGAGTCCGGCGCCTGTGGAGATAGGTACCCTGTCTTATCATACTGCATCTGAGGGAGGATTTTCTGTGGCAGAGAGAAGCTAGGACTGTAACGAGTTCGGCGCTCGTGGAGATAGGCACCCTGTCCTATTACACTGTGTAAGTTTACATCCACTTACCCAGATAGAGGCTCCATGGTGGTGACAGGACTATACCATAGTGTCTTTGCTTGTATTTCCCACATGCACGGCCCAAGATTGAGACCCACCAGACTCATCCATCCACATCCCAGGAAAACACCCATCCACTGAGAGGTTGAATCAACATTTACTGTTGTGGCTTTATGTGATAGATCTGAGGTAAGCTGCTAGGATCACAAACGGTGTGGGCTGCACGTGTTCTGGATTCGCTGCGCTGCGTATTTTCACTGACCTGGCTCTGGAACCCTCACTTTAGACTATTCACCTACCTACCAACTTACTTGTTTCACCTAGATTCCTGGTTTTCCTTTTTGATGTGAAATTGGGACTGACACTGAACACTTAGAGCCGGTTCACACTGGGGCGACTTGCGATCCGACTTCATGTCGCCTCAAGTCGTCCCAAGTCGCGCTGTAGAGAAAAACAATGGAAGTGAATGGGAGCTGTGTTAATACACACGACTCAAGGCGATCCGACTTCAGAAAAGGTTCCTGTACTACTTCAATCCGACTTGTAGGCGATTTGTACCCATTGATTTCAATGGAAGTCGCCTCAGAAGTCAGATCACTGTCTTATCTGAAGCAACTTTCCAGGAAGATAACATACATTTCTCAGGCAAATCTCTCCTGCCCCCCACCCTCCCCCTCCCTCTCCCAGAGCCGATTGTTGTTTTATTGGCCACTGGAAAGTCTCCTGTCCTGGAGACGACTTCAAGTTGTGTTGTAAATCGCCCCAGATCGCCCTGTGGTTCATGTTCAAGTCGTGTCGGAGTCGCCTCTGAAAGTCGCGCTGGAAGTCGTGTCGCCCTAGTGTGAACCGGCTCTTATTGAATTGTATATCCATTTTGTTTTTTGTTTATGAATTTGTACATTTTATGTATTCACTCACTTAGTCACAAGTGTGTAGGTTTTATTTCCCACTGTGTTTGTACATTACACTTTCCCATCCCTTTGCCCCTCGGGCCCATCTGTGCCCCCTCCCCCCCCTTTCCCCTTTTCACCACACTCCCCCCACTTCACTAGTCCCTCCTCCTGCTACTATTGTTTGTTCCAGTAGCAGTTCCTCACAGCGCAGACATCATATATATAGTATGCTGATTTGCTGTTTTAACGTTTTACTGTATTTTTCCTTTATATTGATTTCCTGCTTTACAGTATTTTCCTTAACCACTCGCCTAACGACGATATACGTCGGCAGAATGGCACGGCTGCGCAAAGTAACGTACCTGTACGTTGCTTTGAGTTTGCTGCCGTGCGGGCACGCGCACCTGCCGCGTGCTCGATGACTGTGCCCAAGGGACCCACAGACTCGATGTCCGCCGGTGTCCCGCGATCATGTCACGGAGCTGCTGAACAGGGAGATGCCTATGTAAACAAGGCGTTTCCCTGTTCTGTCTATAGTGACAGGATAGTGATCTACTGCTCCCTGTCATCAGGAGCAGTGATCAATGTCGTGTCACCTGTAGCCCAACCCCCCACAGTTAAAATCACTCCCTAGGACATACTTGACCCCTTGATCGCCCCCCTAGTGTTTAACCCCTTCTCTGCCAGTGTCAGTTACACAGTAATCAGTGCATTTTTATAGCACTGATCGCTGTAAAAATGACAATGGTCCCAAAATAGTGTCAAAAGTTTCCGATGTGTCCGCCATAATGTCGCAGTCACAATAAAAATCGCTGATTGCCGCCAGTACTAATAAAAAATAAATAATAATAAAAATGCCAAAAAACTATTTCTTATTTTGTAGACGCTATAACTTTTGTGCAAACCAATCAATGGGGGTTATTTACTAAAGGCAAATCCACTTTGCACTACAAGTGCAAACTACAAATGCAAAGTGCACCTGAAATTGCAAGGAAAGTGCAGTTGGAAGTGCAGTCGCTGTAGATCCGAGGGGGGCAAGGAAAATAAAAAAAAAACAGCATTTTAGCTTGCACATGATTGGATCATAAAATCAGCAGAGCTTCCCCTCATTTCAGATCTACCCCTCAGATTTACAGCGCCTGCTTTTACAAGTGCACTTTGCACTTGTGGTTTGCACTTGTAGTGCAAAGTGGATTTGCCTTTAGTAAATAACCCCCAATATGCGCTTGTTCAGATTTTTTTTCTTACCAAAAATATGTAGAAGGATACATATCGGCCTAAACTGAGAAAGAAATTTTTGTTTTTTTTATATATTTTTGGGGGTATTTATTATAGCAAAAAGTAAAAAAATATTGCTTTTGTTTTAAAAAAACTGTAGCTCTTTTTTGGTTTATAGCGCAAAAAATAAAAACCGCAGAGATGATCAAATACCACCAAAAGAAAGCTCTATTTGTGGGGGAAAAAAAGGACGCCAATTTTGTTTGGGTGCCACGTCGCAGGACCGCGCAATTGTCAGTTAAAGCGACGCAGTGCCGAATCGCGAAAGGTGCTCTTGTCCGGAAATGGGGTAAATTCTTCCGGGGATGAAGTGGTTAATCTGAATTTCCTCCTTTACTTTTCATTCATCTGAATTTCCTCCTTTACTTTTTTTCCATCCAAATTTCCTCTTTTATTTTTCCTCCCTGTGAATGTTCTTCTTTAGTTTTCCTTCGTCTGAATTTCCTTCTTTACTGTATTTTTCCTTCATCTGAATTTACTCTTTTACTTTTTCTCCATCCAAATTTCCTCTTTTATTTTTCCTCCCTCTGAATTTTCTTCTTTAGTTTTCCTGCATCTGAATTTCCTTCTTTAGTTTTCCTGCATCTGAATTTCCTTCTTTTCTGTATTTTTCCTTCATCTGAATTTCCTTCTTTTCTGTATTTTTCCTCCATCTGAATTTCCTGCTTTTCTGTATTTTTCCTGCATCTGAATTTCCTTCTTGAAGCTAAAGAGCGATCTCAGAATGAAGTGCATCAATTAATAAATAAAGACATTAAGCAATCATTTTCCAGGCTTGACTCTAGCGCTGGCTAGGCTAGTGTGTAATGGGAAGATGAATGCTCAGCGCTGATGAATGGTAATGTGCAATAGTACATTCCCTAGCACTACCTCTATTCATCAGGGAGCTTCGGCAAGGGGAGGCATTTGCTATTGGCTGGCTCTGGTCCTCAAGGATAACATTCCTGCCCTTTGATTGGTCAGCCGACTGCTGCAAGATTCTAAGCATCTTCTTTTGATGATAAATATGAAGGCATGCTAGGCTGTGCAGGAGTGTAGTGTTCAGGCTCCTCCAGTGCAGGACTCACAGGCTGTGTCTCCCAAGACAGGGGAAGAGGCAGAAAGTTGTGATGCTTTTCTTCACTCAGTGCTTTGGGGCTGTGTTAGATCTCATCCACCTAAGGTTTCAGCATTACCAAGCCAAGCGGGTCTTCTCCTCTGCTGGACAATTGGTGTGTGTGGTGAACCCAACACAAAACTCAAAGGTAAGTTGTCTCATTGGCATCACAGAGCAGACAGTTCTTCTTTCTTGGAGCTTCCAGTGCAGCCTGACAAACAACAGACTCTCCCTTCTCCTTCCTTGCACTCACATCTACTATTGATTCATTGCTGGTGTCTTATGTAACCGCTGGTTTCTACAGCATTTCTAATAGGATTCGTTGTGTGCATGCAAAACACAGCTGTAGGGCAAATGTGCTTTAATGTAGGGAAGCAATTAGATGAAGTTTGCTTGCTGCGATGGCGTACACAAGATGTGTTTGTCTAGCTGGTGGAGATGCATGTTATGTGCGGCTTGTGCTGGGGGCTGCGATGTACCTTGTGCTGGGGGCTGCGATGTACCTTGTGCTGGGGGCTGCGATGTACCTTGTGCTGGGGGCTGCGATGTACCTTGTGCTGGGGGCTGCGATGTACCTTGTGCTGGAGGCTGCGATGTACCTTGTAGATGGATGGGGGGGGGGGGGGGGGGGGGTCAGACAGGCACCTATGATCGGCCGGGAGCTCCATCCTCAACACAACTTTCACCACTGGACACACAGGCTGAGATGTCACTAGAAAGGGACATGGATGTACAAATGCAGTGGGCAGATTGTACTGATCTCTGTACAAAGGCAGAGGGTAGAAAGTGGGCATGAGCTTTATAACAGCCAGATGCCAAGAGAAGAACCCAGGATGAAAGATGCTGGGGAAACTATTGCTAAGGACAACAACAGTTATATTTATCTACCACTTTATATATGACATCTTGCTATGGACAACAGTTATATTTATCTACCACTTTATATCTTGCTATGGACAACAACACTTATATTTATCTACCACTTTATATCTTGGTATGGACAACAGTTATATTTATCTACCACTTTATATATGATACCAAGTAACTAATAATACTATTTTATAATCATCACCTGCTAAGGACAACAACTTAATTTTATATTTATCTACCAAGTTATACATGCAACCAAGTAATTAATATTCATATTTTATTATAAATATCATCATCACCTACTAAGGGCAACAACTGCATGTTATATGTATCTACCATTTTATACATGGTACCAATTAACTAATATTAATATTTTAATAAAATCATCATCATCACTTGCTAGGGACAACTGTATTTCAACAGTTCTAGATATCTACCACTCTATACATGGTACCAAGTAAATAAAAATAATATTTTATAATCACCATTACCACCTGCTAAGGACAACAACTGCATGTTATAGTTATCTACAACTTTATGCATGGTACCAAGTAACTAATAATAATAGTATTTTATAATTACCATCATCATCACCTGCTAAGGACAACTGTATTTCCACAGTTATAGTTAGCTGTCACTTTATACATGGTACCACTACCAAGTAACTAATAATAATAATATTTTATAATCATCATCATCACCTGCTAAGGACAACACAAGGTGGGGTTCACCACTCCAGGGAAGTCCCGAGTGCAATCTTGAATAAGTCCAGGTGGATGTGGGTGCTGGCAATGCACTAGGCAATGGAAAGTAGCAAAGGATGGATGGACGGCCGCACACCAAAGAGTCTTTATTGAAGGAACATGAGCAAACACCGCAAATACACAGCAGAAAACAGCCGACGCGTTTCACACTTAGTTAGTGCTTATTCATGATTTCTGCTGCGTATTTGCGGTGTTTGCTCATGTTCCTTCAATAAAGACAACTCAAGAGTTCTTTGGTGTGCGGCCGTCCATCCGTCCTTTGCTACTTTCCATTGCTAAGGACAACAATTGTATTTTCCTCAAATATATTTATCTACAACTTTTTATTTATTTATTTTTTGGTTGTTGATATGTAACTAATTCTATTATATAATCATCATCATCATCGCCATTATCACCTGCTAAGGACAACAGCTGTTATTTCTTCAGTTGCATTTATCTACCACTTTTGTACATAAAATATTATAATATTATTTATAAAATATGTTATCATAATAGTAATCATCATTATTATCTCCTGCTACAGGCAACAGCTGTTTTTTTTACAGTTTTATTTACCTACCACTTATACATGCTACTTTGTAACTAATACAAATTATCATCACCTGCTAAGGATACAAACTGTATTTTTTACAGTTTTATTTACTTACCACTTATATACACTACTTTGTAACTAATACAAATCATCATCACCTGCTAAGGACCAATGCATGTCTACAGTTATATATAACATCATCATCATCATCATAATCATCATCATCACCTGCTATGGACCAATGCATGTCTACAGTTATATGTAACATCATCATCATCATCATCATCATAATCATCATCATCACCGGCTAAGGACAAAAACTGTATTCTTTACAGTTTTATTAACCTACCACGATATGCATGCTACTGTGTAACTAATAATGATCATCATCCTCACCTGCTAAGGACCAATACATTTTCTACACTTCTATGTAACTTATCATCACCTGCTAAGGACAGGAACTGCATATTTTATTTTTATTTTTTATCTTTCACTTAACATGTTCATCTGTAACTAATATTGATAATAATCATCATGATCACTTGCTAAGGACAACACCATTTTCTACAGTTTTATTTACCTTCCACTTTATTCATGTCACTATGAGGTTTATTTACTAAAGGCAAATATACTGTGCAATGCAAGTGCATTTGCCTCCAGAGCTTATTAACTGCTTGCTGACCGCCGCACGCACTTCGTCGACAGCACTCCTGGGCAAAAGGACATACCTGTACGTCCCATTTAAGGAAGCGGCATTGTGGACGCATGCCCGCTGCGAGCTCCGTGAGCCCGACTGTGGGTCCCGTGGACTCAATCGCTGCGGGGATACCCGGAGATCATCTCACGGTGAGAAGGAACGGCGATATGCTGATGTAAACAAGCATCTCCCCACTCTGCCTAGTGACAATGACATTGATCACCGTTTCCTGTAAACGGAAGCGGTGATCACTGTCTTATGACACACAGCCCATCCCCCCTACAGTAAGAAGCACTCTATAGGGCACACTTAACCCCTACTACAGCGCCACCTAGTGGTTAACTTCTTCACTGCCAGTGTAATTTTCACAGTAATCAGTGCATTTTTATAGCACTGATCGCTGTAAAAATGACAATGGTCCCAAAAATTTGTCAAACGTGTCCGATGTGTCCGCCATAAAGTCGCGTAAAGTCGCAGTCACGATACAAATCGCTGATCGCCGCCATTACTAGTAAAAAAAATGTATTAATAAAATGCCATATTTTGTAGACACTATAACTTTTGCGCAAACCGATCAATAAACGCTTCTTGTATTTTTTTTACCAAAAATATGTAGAAGAATATGTATCGGCCTAAACTGAGGAAAAAATAAATTATATATATTTTTTCGGGATATTTATTATAGTAAAAAGTAAAAAATATAGATTTTTTTTCTAAATTGTCGCTCTATTTTTGTCCACCAAAAGAAAGCTCTATTTGTGCGAAAAAAAAGGCGTAAATTTTGTTTGGGGAGCCACGTTGCACGACTGCGCAATTGTCAGTTAAAGCGATGCAGTGCCGAAGCGGGGCTTAAGTGGTTAAATGAGATAAAACTTCACTTTGCAAAGAATACTCAATCACACGCAAGGAAAATAATAAACATAATTTGTGTTTGTACATGATTGGTTGATAGAAATCAGCAGAGCTTCCCCTCATCTCAGAGCTGCCCCTCAGATCTAGAGAAATGCACTTAGTGGGGTAGATTCAGATAGATTACGCGGATCTAAAGATCCGCTAATCTATCTGATTTACGATCCGCCGGCGCAAGTTTGAGAGGCTAGTGCTGTATTCAGAAAGCACTTACCTCGAAACTTGCGCCGGCGGATCGTAAATCCCCCGGGGGAATTCAAATTCCACGGCTAGGGGGAATGAAGTATTTAAATCAGGCGCGTCCCCGCGCCGATTTAACTGCGCATGTGCCGCCGGCTAAATTTCCCAGCGTGCATTGCTCCAAATGACGTCGCTAGGACGTCATTGGTTTCTACAGGAACGTAAATTACGTCCATCCGTATTCGCGACCGACTTACGCAAACTATGTAAAATTTCAAAACTCGGCGCGGGAACGACAGCCAAACTTAACATAGGATACGCCGCATATAGCAGGGGTAACTATCCGCCGGAAAAAGCCGAATGCAAACGGCGTAAAAAAAACACGACGGGCGGGCGTTCGTTTCTGAATCGGCGGATCTCCTCATTTGCATATTCGTCGCATATACAAATGGAAGCGCCACCTAGCGGCCGGCGGGAGATTGCAGCCTAAGATCCGATGGTGTAAGTCACTTACACCTGTCGGATCTAAGGGAGATCTATGCGTAACTGATTCTATGAATCAGCCGCATAGATCCGACCGTCGGATCTCAGAGATACAACGGCGTATCAGGAGATACGCCGTCGTATCTCTATCTGAATCTGTCCCAAAGTGTATTTGCAGTGAACAGGATATTTGCTTTTAGTAAATCAACCTCTATGTAACTAATGCTATTAATAACTGTTACTATGCAGCTGGGTGAGCTGGGTGATGAGTAGACAGGACAGCTCCTGTGTAGGGGAGGCAGGGCTGGCAGGAGCTGTCCAGACAGGATGGTGCTGAAGGATGATCTCTCCCTCCTCGCTGTGTACTGCTGGAGAGATTCCTCCACACTGATCAGAAGGAAAACAGCTGTTTACATGGTAGCTGTGTGTAGACAGTGCTGTGATTTATTATTCGTGTATAGCCGTTGTCAGGAATAGACTGAGCTCAGGATTTATCGCCTTTTAGCTGCAGTTAGGATGCTGTTAGGCAAGTGCTGAAACATTATCTGATATACTCTGAAGATTAGGTAAATCTTGAAGTTTGTCATTTAGTTGCTAGTAGTAAACTACATCCAGATGGTTGGGCAGTCTATAGTAGGTGGTGAACTGCATCACTTTGCTAACAATTATGATTAATAACTCTAATACAGATAATGACTATGCACTCTGACTTACACTGACACCGGCAATCACTATAATCTACTCTGAAGTGCAATTTATGTCGCAAGAATTAATGATGTTGTTAGTGTTGGGATTTAACCGAAATCTGCACACTGCTTCGTGGTAATAATAGGATAGCTCTTTTGGCCATTTTTGAAAAACCTGTGTATAGTTGTGAGTATAAACGACACGTGGGCCGGCTTTGTACAAAATGAGCATTTTATGAATAAAAATAATGACAGATTTGTATGTGTAAGGTTGTAGATTCAGTTAGGTTTAGCTCTCCATTTCATCATCAGCATAGCAGTACCTTTCCAAGTTCTGTTATTTCTAGTAATACAGAATCAAAGATTACAGATGTAAACAATGAGATACAGGGTGCATAATAATACCTGTATATTTCTTTTATTGGAGGCTTTGAAATAGTGGATTTCTGGAGATGATTAAAAGCAGGTGCTTTCCAACATTTCATCTGAATGCTAACTAGATACAGTAAAACCTTGGTTTGAGAGCATTTTGCAAGACAAGCAACATATTTAACCACTTGATGTATGAACAAGTATCTAAAAACCGTGAACTAAAGTTCAAAGATAAAACAGCGCTATTGAGTTGGTATGTTAGCTCAGAGAATAAAAAACCAGTGGACCCAGTTGATGTGAGAGGTGATCAGATCCTAAGTGTGAGTACACCAAAACAGCTCAAAATGAGATACCTCTATAAGTGGTTCGACTCACCCACCAGGGGTGCGATCCTACCACAGCAAAGAAAAAATGTATAGCTCTGCAGATACACCATCTGGTCCTCCAGGTATTGATACGGCAAAACACGTCTCAGCAAGATGACATGTAAGACAAATAAACAGACATATAAGTGCGATATTGTCTAAATGAAGCTAGCATAAGTAGGTAGAATAACCTAAGGTGTATTCCCGTACAATGTAACACTGTTAAACAAACATGTAAACAGTAAAGAGTTCACCGCTGTCACCGCCGTATTCTATCCTCCAGGGGCCGCGCGCGTGCTGTGCAGTAGCTGCTGTAGCAAGTGCTGGACTGTGGTTGGTAGTTGGTGGAGCGCGGTGGAACGCAGACTGTGTCCGTGTGTAGCGCCGTTGTAGCCACGCACTGACGCGTTTCGTCACTTCCGACTTCGACTTATGTCTGTTTATTTGTCTTACATGTCATCTTGCTGAGACGTGTTTTGCCGTATCAATACCTGGAGGACCAGATGGTGTATCTGCAGAGCTATACATTTTTTCTTTGCTGTGGTAGGATCGCACCCCTGGTGGGTGAGTCTAACCACTTATAGAGGTATCTCATTTTGAGCTGTTTTGGTGTACTCACACTTAGGATCTGATCACCTCTCACATCAACTGGGTCCACTGGTTTTTTATTCTCTGAGCTGACATACCAACTCAATAGCGCTGTTTTATCTTTGAACTTTAGTTCACGGTTTTTAGATACTTGTTCATACATCTTTTAAATGGGTTGCCCCGTTTTATTCAAATAGCTGCTTTTTAGATAACACCACTTTCACCTAGTTTGGTGTTCTCTTATTTATCTCTGGTATCTTTTATTTCACTTCACACATAGTCACTCTAAAGGTGTCTTTGCATTACTAAGCGCCGGCAGTGCAATATTAGGCCTTTATACTTGCACTCTTCTCCTTTATATTTAACCACTTGCTTACTGTGCACATATACCCCCTTCCTGTCCAGGCGAAATTTCAGCTTCCGGCACTGCGTCGCTTTAACTGAAAATTGCGCGGTCGTGCGACGTGGCTCCCAAACAAAATTGACGTCCTGTTTTCCCCACAAATAGAGCTTTCTTTTGGTGGTATTTGATCGCCTGTGCGGTTTTTATTTTTTTGGGCTATAAACAAAAAAATAGCGTCAATTTTAAAAAAAAACACAATGGCCCGGATTCACAGACAGCAGGCGCACATTACGCCACCGTAGCGCCTGTACGCTACGCCGACGCAGCACGGAGAGGCAAGCACCGCATTCAGCAAACTCTTGCTCCCAACGCTGCGTCAACGTGGCGTAGGTTATGAAGGCGCAGGCCGGCGTAGGTGGAAGTGGGTTTGCCCCATGCAAACCCATGCAAATGAGGTGTGACCCCATGTAAATGATGGTTTGAGAGCCAGACAAGTACGTTAAATGAACTGCGCATGCGTCATGACGTGGACGCATCCCCGTGCGCATGCTCACAACCACGTCAGAACAACTGCCTAAGATACGCCGGATCACTGCGTACGCCATGAATGTAACCTACGCCCATCCAGACACACGTCCAATGTTAAAAACGCCGGCTTGGCCGGCTTGTGTTGCCTGATGCAGACCTTTATATGTCTGCTGCTGAGTTACACCTCCTTTATGGTGCTTAACTTTACGCCGAACGTACAACTTACGCGCACCTCTCGTAGCCTGCGTCGGGCACGCGCAGGTTCGTGATTCGCCATATTTTCCTCATTTGCATATTTGAATGGCTAATCAATGGCAGCGCCACCATGCGTCCAGCGTAAATGTACGCCCACCCTACGCCGGCGTAGGCAAGTTACGTTGGCGGGATGAAGCCTGTTTTTAGGCGTATCTTACTTTGTGGGTCCGGCGCACAGATACGACGGCGCACATTTGCACTTATGTCGGCGTAACTTGATATACGTCGGCGTAAGTGCTTTGTGGATCCGGGCCAATATTTTTTACTTTTTGCTATAATAAATAATCCCATTTTTAAAAAAAAAATACATTTTTTCTCAGTTTAGGGCGATAAGTATTCTTCTACATATTTTTTGGTAAAAAAATAACGCAATAACCGTATAGTGACTGGTTTGCGCAAAAGATATAGCGCCTACAAAATAGGGGACATAATTATGATTTTTTTTAATGATTTTTTTTTTACTAGGAATGGCGGCGATCTGCGATTTTTATTGGGACTGTGACATTATAGCGGACACATCGGACACTTTTGACACATTTTTGGGACCATTCACATTTATACAGTGAACAGTGCTATAAATATGCATTGATTACTGTATAAATGTGACTGGCAGGGAAGGGGTTAACCACTAGGGGGCGGGGAAGGGGTTAAATTTGTAGCCCAGTGAGTGATTCTAACTGTAGGGGGAGGGGGTAACTGGGGAGGTGACCGATCTGTGTCTATATGTACAAGGGACACAGCATCAGTCTCCTCTCCCTGACAGAACGTGGATCTCTGTGTTTACACACAGAGATCCATGGTCCTGCTCAATTACTGGGCAATCGCGGGTGCCCGGTGTCCATCGCGGCCCCCGGGAACGTGCATCGTGTTCCCAGTAACGCGGCTTTAAAAGACGAGGACGTCATATGACGTCCTGTCAGAATAACTGAGCTACCTTGCCGCCGTCAATTGACGGCGGCTGGTAGTATAGTGGTTAAATACATTTTGACTTGATTTACAAGCGATGTCTTGATATACAAGTAGCGTCATGTCACAAGTGAGTATAAAAGAGAACAGAGGCGCCTCTAACTGAAGCAATATGGTTACATTTAATGAAGGTACAACATTTAGCAACTTACATGTTTGATGATTAAAACAGGCACATCTAAGTACGCAGGGATCCGGGGTAAAGCTGTCCTCGCTTTCAAATCGTTCTACTGCCGGGTAGTCTTCCCAGTCACAATTGCAGACTAAGGCCTCGTACACATGTCCGAGGAACTCGACGAGCAAAACAATGTTCCTTGTGAAGCCGCCGAGGATCTCGGCGAGCCAAAGTTTTCCTCGGCGAAAAGTGTACACGGGTTTCTCGGCAGAATACGTCTCCCATCGAGTTTCTTGCTGAATTCTGCAGAGAAACTCGGTCGTGTGTACAGGGCCTGACAGCGGTGAGAGTCGGCGGTACAGAGTACAGTCTATGTAGATCGCTTTACCCCGGATACCTGCATACAGTACCTAGATGTGCCTCTTTTAATCATGTGAGTTGCTAAATGTTCTACCTTCATTAAATGTAACCATATTGCTACACTTTGAGGCACCTCTCTTCTCTTTTATACTCTAGCTCCTGCTGGATTTTGCTTCTAATCCCCTTGTGGAGGCTCCCATTTGTGGATGGACATTTTATGGTCACATTGCAATAATCTTTTATATGGACTATAAACTGAAGGATTTATGAATATATGGCTGTGGAACAAATCTTTTGAGATTCCATTACTTCTTATGGGGAAATTCGCTTTGATATACAAGTGCTTCAGATTACAAGCAAGTTTTCAGAATGAATTATGCTCACAATCCAAGGTTTTACTGTACACACTATTGTGTGCAACATTACATAATCACCTGTTATGATAAGCAAAGCATGCACTATAAATACAAATTTGAAGGGAATTACATTTTTCAATTAGGAATAAGTCATGCTAATCAGAAGTTTAAATTGATTATTCTTTTTTCTTATATAGGCATAGCTATTTCCTTTGTTCTTAAAATAGCTTCCTATGTGTGTTAATAATGCATGTTGTTCTACCACTGGAATAATACTTCACATACACAGTAACACACCAGAGCTTATTCAACGGTTACCTTCAAGGCTCCAGCTGTTGCTAGTTTGATTTATGCTCTACACCTCTTTGGATCTTTGTTCACATTCTTTACTTTGCTATGAACACAGAGGGCTGCCACTGAAATTACAATGCCAATGAGCCTGATTTATTAAAAAGTAAAATGCATGGAAAAAAAGTGATTCTGGGTTACATTTACTAAAGTGTGAAGTGCAGAGATCCAGGGAGGGATTTACTAAAGTCCTCCCTGCTCCTCCTGAAGCCTCGTACACACGTTCCTGCCAGGAAAACTGCCAAGAGAGCTTTTGGCCAGGAAAACTGAATGTGCGTATGCTTCCTCGCAGTTTTCCCGTCAGGAAAACAGATGGGAATCCTGACGGGAAAATAGAGAACCTGCGCTCTATTTTCCCGTCGGGATTCCCGGTGGCTTTTTTGCTGCCAGATTTACTAATACTCTGCGAGGCAGTGCCCATTTAGCATACACAAGGCCGGGATTCCTGGCAAAAGCTCCATGGCAGTTTTCCTGCCGGGTTCTCGGCTTCCCCCTCGGTTTTCAAGGCGGACTTTTTACTGCCGTGAAACCCGAGCGTGTGTACAGGGCTTTAGACCTTCTGCCCTTTAGCTCCCTTGTCTCCTCCTCCATGCTCACCTTCAGGATTTCTCCAGAACCTCTCCCATCCTCTGGAATTCCCTATCAAAATCTGTCCCGCTATTTCCTACCTTGTCTACCTGTAGACTGCATTCACACCTGAACATTCATGAAAATCTGTGTCGTGCTTGCGGTGCCGTTTATTGTTAATGATGGCACCCCAAATGTAGCAAACGGATGCTCGTTTTTCAGCATGAAAACACAAAAAAATGCAGCAAAAAGCGCAGTTAAAATAAACACCCAAAAAGGTACTTGAGCTACTTTAGTATGTTTGTCTCATTGAAATGAAAGGGCTGCCCTATGTGTGTAGCACCAAAACGTGCAAAAAAACAGGCCAAATAAAGCACACAAAAATGCGCATTCACAAATCGCTAGTTTCTAACCTAGCCTATGGCGATCCTGGAAAGCTCTTCTTTTCAGAGAAGCCTATGCTGCCTTTATCTAATAACTGTACTTTTCATTTTTCCATCAGCTCACACAGTTATTACCATTTGTACCACTTGCCCCTCCCTATTAGATTGTAAGCTCTCATGAGCAAGGCCCTCCAAACCCTTTTGTATTGAATTGTATTGTAACTGTACTGGCTCTCTTTATATTGTAAAGTGCTGTGCAAACTGTTGGTGACATATAAACCATTTAAATTATTATTAATAATAATAATCATAATAATAATAAGCGTAAAATTAGCTAAAATTAAACGTTGCTCTTATTAAGCATCCATCCTATGTAGGGACATTTGAGAAAAAAAATTGCTTTTTTATTCACATGATTGGATATTTGAAGTTAGCACAGGTTCAGTTCTTTTTCCATCTTGGTAAATCAGGCTTTGGAATCACTTCACTGCACTTCACCATACTTCACATTGATGTGTCATCAGGATACTGCCCTCTTCAAAACAGGAAGCACGGTTTATAGAAATGGGCACTTCAGGTCTGCTTGATAAATTTCCATTCTACCTTTAGTAATTATCAGCCATGGCTAGAGTGAGTGTTGTTTTCCCATAGAGAAAACATTTATTCTGGTGTTGGTTGCCAAGCACTAAAGGCAGTGCGCTGATTGAAATCACTAACTAAGGTTGTGCTTTTCTACGGGATTAACAAGAGTCTGTATTTAAATCCAAATCCACCTGAACTCACTGAAATAAAGGACCTGTGGAAGAAAATGTACTAGACCAGTGTTTCTCAACTCCAGTCCTCGGGGCGCACCAACAGGTCATGTTTTCAGGCTTTCCATTATTGTGCACAGGTGATTTTATCAGTTTCACTGCCTTAGTAATTACCACAGCAGTTTGATCTGAGGGAAATCCTGAAAACATGACCTGTTGGTGCGCCCCGAGGACTGGAGTTGAGAAACACTGTACTAGACTATAGGGAACACTGATATATCTGTACATTTCCCTTCCTGGCTCCAAGCTATAGTTAAATTCTGCTTTAAGTGGGGAATTGTATGGACTTTTTGTTGGCTTGTTTTAGCCGAATGAAGGGTATTTGCTATTTATATGAGCCTATTATATCTCTAATTGTACAGTTGATAATTAAAGTTTAAATCAACACTCAGGCAGACATGTTTGCTCCTAAAAATTTTACCACTTTAAGGATTGCTGCTCTCTATTTAAGTATACCAGATAGTCAGTGGTGGCTGGTGCTCCATTTTTTTGGGGGGGGGGGCGGCAAACAAACAAACCTCTGCGCCAGGTCTGCACTTACCCCATCCAGGTCGTGGCTTCCCCGTCTTCTCCTCCTGGCCAATCCCGTCTTAAGACCAGCTTCCTGTCCTGAGATCGGGGCACAGAGTACTGCAACCTGAGCTCACCCACTTGTGACATTAGCAAATCAATATTCACTATTGTCTTCCGGTTTCTTCTCCTGACCAATCCCATCTTAAGACCAGCTTCCTGTCCTGATTGGCCAGGAGGAGAAGCCGGAAGACAAGTGGGTGGGCTCAGGGTACAGTACTTTGTGCCCCACGCCCAACCTTTTTTGAAGCCAATTAGAGCCTCACGCTCTAATCATGTGCTTCAAAAAATAAAAATAAACTTGTAGAAATCTAGGGGGCAGCATATGGAGATTAAGGGGGTGGCGCCCCTGAACCCCTCTGCAGATAGTATAGCTGCATTGTCACTAATCCACCCCTCTTCTCTACTTATCCATTCTCACAATGCCTTGTATTCTATGAACCATTCACAATATACTGAGTGTTCTGTGAATATACAAGAGGAGAGGAGGGGTGGAAGGACAAAAGCGTGTATGAGAGCCGTAGCTCCTAGGCCTCGTACACACGACCGTTTTCCTCAACAGAATCCATCAAGAAACTTGGTGGGAAAGCCTTTTTGCAGAGGAAAACGGTCGTGTGTATGCTTTTCATCGAGAAAACTGTCGAGGAACTCGATGAGGAAAAAAGAGAACAAGTTCTCTTTTTCCTCGACGGCAGTCTCAATTTCCTCTTCGTGTTCCTCGTCGGGCTGGTTTTCGACTAGAAACACGATCTTGTGTATGCTTAGAAACCCGCGCATGCTCAGAATAAAGTATGAGACGGGAGCGCACCTTCGGTAAAAGTAGCGTTTGTAATGGAGACATTTAGAACGCTGTAACAGACTAAAAAGTGCAAATCGTCTCCTACCAACCTTTTACTTAACACGCAGTAACATGAGATTAGCAAAAGCAGCCCCAAGGGTTGTACCAGTGGAATCAAACTTCCCCTGCCATTGTATGTGTTGTACATCACCGCGTTTGAGAACGAGGAGATTTGGTCTTGACCGCGTGTACGCAAAGAAAGCCTGTCGAGTTTCTCGACAAGCCTAACAAGGAACTCGTCAATGTGTCTTTTCCGACGAGTTCCTCGGTCGTGTGTACGAGGCCTCATTGTTGTAACTCCAGAAGTATAGCAAAACGTGCTTTTGGCGGCACTAAATCTTTTTTTTTACTTGGAGTTCTGATTTAAAGTTAACAGAACAAGAGCTTCATTCAATGTTATTGTCTGTTATTATTTTATGTGTTTGTATATTACAATCTTTCAACCATCTTAGTTACATAGTTACATAGTAGGTGAGGTTGAAAAAGACACAAGTTCATCAAGTCCAACCTATATGTGTGATTATAAGTCAGTATTACCTTGTATATCCCTGTTGTGGTCATTCAGGTGCTTATCTAATAGTTTTTTTAAACTATCGATGCCCCCCTCTGAGACCACCGCCTGTGGAAGGGAATTCCACATCCTTCTTTCTGCTCTAACAGTAATGAACCCTCTATGTAGTTTAAGGTTAAACCTTATTTCTTCTAATTTTAATGAGTGGCTACGTGTCTTCCCTTCCGTGAAAAAGTTTTGTCCCTATTGTGGGGTCACCAGTATGGTATTTGTAAATTGAAATCATATCTCCTATCAAGCGTCTCTTCTTCAGAGAGAATAAGTTCAGTGCTCGCAATCTTTCCTCATAACTAATATCCTCCAGTCCCTTTATTGGCCTTCTTTGTACTCGCTCCATTTCCAGTACATCCCTCCTGGGGACTGGTACCCAGAACTAGACAGCATACTCCAGGTGCGGCCAGACCAGAGTCTTGTAGAGAGGGAGAATTATAATTTTATCTCTGGAGTTGATCCCATTTTTAATGCATGCCATTTAATGCATGCCCTTTTAATGAGTGCAGCAGTACTACAGCTATCTGTCCAAACCACCTGGATGCCCATCACCAAGGCAATTTTTCATTTAGGCACACTTCCAAGTGGCTAGGTTGGTGGAGTAAAATTCATAAGAATGATCCATACTGTATAAAAAGAAAATACACTCTGTATACTTCTACTATTATAATTAGTGTCCATGGTAACATTTGTATAAGGGATGCACTAAACAAATTACACAAATCATTTTATTTCAGAACACATTATAAGCTAATTCTGTAAATGTAAAATGCATTTTTTTCCCTAAAAAACAAATACAGTGGTTGTGTACTGCAGTGTTTATCAATTCAATTTATCAAGGATTTCCCTAGCAGTGGCTGAGCTTGTAAGATAAATGGAGAACTGCCTTATCCTGGAATGGTACATCTATCTCTGCTTGTACATCCACAAAAATTATTCTTATGCATAAACTCCTGCTCACTTGATTGAGGAAGCCTATCTAAAGGCAAAAGTAGAACTTTTTAGGATAAAACACTTTTTTCAGGTTACAAACCTGATGAAGAATACTACTTACTTGTTTAACCATTAATTATTAAGCACTGTTTGATGCTCTTTGTAGAGGAGGAATGGGAAATAAATTGTATTTACTGAATATTTTTTTGTATGTTCGGGACTACTCTAAACTCCAGACTCTGAGGTACTCCTAGATATATTAGTCTTTAAGCTACTGCTCATATTTTGAGTGCTACATGACACTACCCAGAATAGAAGCCAATGTAGAGACACTGGACCTGATTCAATAAGCTGCATTAGCACTTAAAGTGTTGGTAAACCCACAACAGTAAAAGCAGATAAGTTGGGTGTGTATTGCTAGAGAGTTCAACAAATGCCAATCAGAACTGTCCAGACAGAGGATCAGTGGCCCTGTAGCCTCATAGGAATATCGGGGGGTGAAAACTACTCATAAAAGCTTTAACCAGACACCGATAGAAGTCACAAGACTGCTCTAACTGCTGATGAAAAAAGTCATTAGCAGCTTGTTTACTAAAATTATTGTATTTTCATGTTCTGTGTTCTGTGAGGGGTCCTGGGTTTAGTAACACTTTAAAGTGATTGTAAACCCTTACATTTACCCACTGAAGTGGCAAATATCAGGTGATACACAGAGATGAAACAAATCCTCCTACACATGTTGTTGAATCTCTCTCACCTCTCCAGCCCTTTGAAACACACAAATCAAAAGCTATTTCTCAGCTCCAATGTGCAGGAACTGGGGACATCACACACATCACACACATAGAGAGGAGAGCTAAGTGTAAACTGAGACCTGAGTGGAGGGAAAGGACACACGTCTGTCTACACATCTGAAGCTCTCAGTCACCTTCTGAGTGCTGGGGGGGGGTTCTGTGTTCTGAGTTTTTGCGGTGTCAGGATAACGTGTCAGAAGCAATAAAAGCAGATAGCAGAGGGAAGAGAGAGAGAGAAATAATAATTGGTGCTTTGGATTGAGACTAGTACATACTATAGAGGAAAATTATATATATTTTTTTCCATTTCAGAGAAATCTGATTTCCAGGTATAAATATTTGTACATAGGAACATAGGTTGGACCAATGTAACAATGCATATATTATACACGGCTGATCCCTGAAAGCTGGAAACCACTGTATTAGACACTGCTACTACAGTGATCTTTACTAGGGAAGAGCCGACCACCTCCCTGTTCGGTTCGCACCAGAACTTGCGAACACACCAAATGTTTGTGTGATCTTTAGAACCCCGTTAATGGCTATGGGACTCAAACATTTGAAATCTAAAGTGCTAATTTTAAAGGCTAATATGCAAGTTATTGTCCTAAAAAGTGTTTGGGGACCTGGGTCCTGCTCCAGGGGACATGTATCAATGCAAAAAAAAGTTTTAAAAACGGCAGTTTTTTCGGGAGCAGTGAATTTAATAATGCTAAAAGTGAAACATTAAAAGTGAAATATTACTTCAAATTTCGTACCTAGGCGGGGTGTAAAGTTAGCATGTGAAATAGCGCATGTTTCAAGTACTTGTCTCTGCACAAAGTGTAATTTCTGAAAGGAAAAAAAGTATTTTAAAACCGGACTTGCGGCTATAATGAATTGTCAGCTCTGGCAATTCAGAGAGAATTCATTCATAAAAAAAAATAGCGTGGGGGTCCCCCCAAATTCCATTACCAGGCCCTTCAGGTCTGGTGTGGATTTTAAGGGGAACTCCACCCCAAATTAAAAAAAAAATGGCGTGGAGTTCCCCCAAAAATTCACACCAGACCCTTATCCGAGCACATTAACCTGGCCGGCCGGGACAGAGTGCGCCCCCCTCTCCTGAACCGTACCAGGCCACATGCCCTCAACATGGGAAGGATGTCCCCATGTTGATGGGGACAAGGGCCTCATCCCCACAACCCTTGCCTGGTGGGACCCCCAGATCCTGCCCCCCCTATGTGAATTGGTAATGTGGTACATTGTACCCCTACCATTTCACGAAGGAAGTGTAAATATTTGGAAAAAACACACACACACACACGGTAGAAAAAAGTCCTTTATTAATAGAAAAAAAATCCAGCAGTGATAATCCACTCGTCCCCGGCTTCCTGCTCCAACGTTGTCTGTATCCAGCAACGGTCGGTGATCTCCGGTCCAGCGATGAGAAGATCCATCCATCCAGAGCACTGTATTAGCTTTGCTTACTACAGTCATTTCTAGTTTCTCTGAGGATCCCACAGCTATGTTAATAAAAACATAGTTACATTGGTCCAAACTGGACCATTGTAGTTATGTAAAAATATGGATATGTGGAATTTATCTAGAGCACAGGTGTCAAAGGTGTCAAACACAAGGCCTGTGGGCCGAATCCGGCCCTCCAGGCCATTTCATGTGGCCCTTGCACTTCTCCTGCAGCTTCAGGAGAGCTCCAGCCCTCCTCAGGTCCTCCTCCAGACCACTACTTTCTGCTTTTAGCAATGCATCCAGCTTCTTCCCAGCAGCAGCATAGGGAAAGGGAGTGTGCACTGTGATGTAAGGGAGAGTGGGGGACTCAACTTCTGATGGTGGGGTGGCCCTTGACATCTAATGTAAGGGGAGGGGATGCGCTGGACATCTATTCTTACAGATACAATCGGCCCTTTTGAGGGCAATCATAATGCTGATGCGGCCCACAATGAAATTGAGTTTGACACCCCTGATCTAGAGAAACTCTGTTATGTACTTAAATGCTTTCAGAAAGGATATACTTGCCAAAAATAGGCTAAATACTAATTTCTCCTCTTATTTTTGCTGCCTAAGGCTGTTTCATTGCAGAGAACTGGTCCCTTGAAGTCTGCTAAGAAACGTGTACTTCTGGGAATGTTGATCTCCATGGTCCTCTGCAGCTCTCACTTCTTCTGCCCTCTGGCTTCACATCACTGTAGAATACAATAGTGAAGTGAGGTCAAAGAAAGGAAGCTGTGAGAGCTGCCGCGGACCATGAAGACCAGCACCTCTGAAAGTGTCGGTTTCCCAGCAGATTTTGGGGCAGTAATTAGAGCTCTATTTAGTGACTTTAGGTAAGTATTTAGCCTCTTCCTTACAGGTATGTGATTTAATGAAAACTTTGTAACACATGATAGGGTCTCTTTATTGCCCCCGGAAGTGCCATTATTGCATGTGATAATATTGATTAATACAACTTAAAGTACTTTAAAGGTACAGTATGTGCCAGAAAACAGATAAAAAGTGAGCCTTGAGATGCATACTAGGAATGCTGCCTAAATGCTCAGTAATAAAATTTAGAACTATGGGCAAAACAAAAAAGGCTGGCATGTATGCGGAAGCATTCATTTGCCTAGACACTGAGGGGTTGATTTACTAAAGGCAAATCCACTCTGCTCTACAAGTGCACTGAAAGTGCAATTGAAAGTGCACTTGTAAGTGCAGTCGCTGTAGATCTGAGTGGAAGCTCTGCTGATTTTATCATCCAATCATGTGCAAGCAAAAATTATCTTTTTTATTTTCCTTGCATGTCCCTCTCAGATCTACAGCGACTGCACTTCCATGTGCACTTGCAGTGCACTTGTAGTGCAAAGTGGATTTGCTTTTAGTAAATAACGCCCAGAGGCTTTTTTTTTCTAGAGTTCTGCTTTAAGTTATTTATGCATGTAATGCTAAAATGTACTGGCCAACCCTGTTGCATTGTGTTAGAAATCTGTTGATCTGGGAACCCCTACTGTGAAATCAATCCCCAGGTCATGTGACGGTGGTAAGGCCTAGATGTTGGTTACTAGGCTCAGGCACCATCACACAGGGAGGCATTCTTGCAGGCTAAGGGGGAGCAAGATGTTAAGAATGTGCAGGTAACATGAGTCGGGGGTTGGAGGAAAGAGGGGCCCTTCCCAGGAACAATGTCATTTTTTCATGCATGGACAAGGTGACAGTGCCTTTTTAAGTTGAAGCAAGGTCCTGTATTATCTACATTAGTACTGTGAAAAGATAGAAGAAAGTCCACTTAGAGGATAGATGTAGCTGCTGGCACTTCACTAGACATAAAATAGTGCACAATCAAATACATACATTTTAGTGCAACGCTAGAATTGAAGTGAGTAAACAAAATAATTTTCACTGCAGTTACGCCAGCCATACATGGATCGAAATTTGATCTGTTCATGCTGAACCAGCCGAATTTGGATCCTTGTATGGGCAGCCTGTTTTTACACAAGTCGATCTACTGATTGACTTGTGTACAACCAGCCATTTGGAACATTTTCTCTTATTCAGTGCCACCAGCAATAGCTTGCAGTACTGATGCGCGTATTCTGACAGCAATGAAATCTCCCCGTTGTCAAAATACAAGGACTCAGTGGGAAGGAATCCCCTATTCACACTGAGTGTGTGGATGGACGAATCAAGTCATTTTCTTACATTCAACCAGCAGGTTGAACAAAAGAAAATTACTTGCTTCTGGCCAGCTTTAGCTATTAAAGGCATTATCCTCAGCCTTCTCTGCCTTTTGGCTAAGATCAAGTGTAGTGTCTGTTCTTATCAGTTGCCAAGGAGTGGCGCTGTGCTAACTGTCCCTAGTCCACGGCGGTGGATTAGGGGTGGTGGTGGCTATTCAAAACCTCTTTGCATAATGGCAACCTGAACGGTTAGTATCAGGGAGGACCGAAAGCATACCGCTCGATAGTTTAACTGAGGGAGGTTATTAGGCTGCCGTTAAAGAAAGCCGAAAGGTAAGCCTCCTGGTGAGGATGGAGAACCACTGGGTCTGGCCGAAGGGTCAGCCTCTGGCCTTCTGGCCTAGATTGGTGTAGTCCTTGCTCCGGTCAGTTTTTCGGAAAGAACACTGGCCCCCCTTTCCCACCGGGTGGGGGGGGGGTGGTTAGTATTTGTGGGGGCTGCACTGGACAGTCTGTTGGTCAGTGTTGAGAGAAAAGCCTGTGGTGAATGTGCCACTGGAGTGGCAGTCCATAGGTGCCATAATTCTCACAAGTGTTGAGGGGCACTTTGAGTTTTATTGGCACCATGGTCACTTCACATACACACTTTTTTGACACCTGCCTCTAGGGCCGAGCCTTTTGACTAGGAACAGAGGTATTTTTGATTCCTGTCCTAAGGGCCAGCAATTGTATTGCACAGTGGCCACTTTCACTTTTCCCACCTTCCTTCTCCCCACTTTCTATTTATTTTACCCCTGTGTTCGTCAATTTTTTGTATTCTTATGTTTGCTGTTACACGTTTGTCACTGTGTGATCAGTAGGGTGTGGGTCCTCAGGCCTACCCTGAAAGTCTTGGGAGGGGGTGGACATAGTTCGCCCTCTTTTATGAGGTCTCCCTTTGGGGGAACCCCACAAAGTACATGGGTGGGTCTGTTTCGGCAGACCCTCCAGAGAAACGGGTCCATCTGGTTTCAGCCAGACAGGCCTAGTGAGTACCTCAGTCCCTGTCTGGAGCCCTGGGGGATCAGGGTAAGGTCCTTCCTAGGGAGGATTGTGTAACACCCGTTGCAGGTTTTGTGTCACTCTTTATGTGTGTGCACTTTTTTGGCACTGGGTGGAGTTTTTGGGTGTGTTTCACACGCCACTGGCTTTTCAAAAAGAAAAAAAGGCATTATCCTCAGCTAAGTTTGCTATAGTGATAAAAAGCACTGTCCTGGTTAGCGTTTAATGCTTACTGATTGGTTTCACTTTGTAGGTCTTTTTGTGGAACTAAAGCAAAGCTACATTTTCCAGCATGTTGTAATGTGGGCATATAATTCCCACCCAAGGTATACATATGGTGCAGGGCTAGAACTTAATGTTTTTACTGACCGATTAAAAAGAACACCACTTCATATGTGTGTCTAATTATTTATTAAAGGTACTCTACTTAACTCCAAATGTTTCATATAATAAGGACGCTTGATAAAATATTAAAATGTTATAAAATAATTTTCATTTTGCACAATGCGTAATCAGCAGAAATATGAAACCAAAAGTCTTTTCGGAACAGGAAAAATCAAAATGTATTATTTCTTAATGCAATATAATATAATTTCATTTTTCATTGTACATGTTAATGTTTCTCTGTCAGAGGGAAGCACAAGAGAAAGAGAGCTAATGGCATAAAAGAAGTGATTTGCAATGTCAAGGTTGTGTCATATAATGGTATCATTACTGTATGCTGAGCTTTTTATCTTGTAAGTCTTTTATAGTCTACTATACTGTACCCTTTGTGTATAACTAATTTTCATTTACATAAATTACAATCATTCTGATGAGACCCATAAGTCACAATACAATAGAACCAGGCATTCTGAATCCTATATGATTAACAAAATATTGTAAATTGAAGTAATTATAAAATGAAAAAGGAATTACATAGATTGGTTTAATTGTCTATGTGGGAGGAACCCTCCCATCACATTTATTTATTAATTCCACCCAACCTTTTAACTGATAATGAGATAAGATTGCTAGGTAAACATGCTGTTTGTTCTATAAGCTTACATTTAATACACTAATTTCTTGATTATTTTCGAAGAACTGTATGGGTTACCTCCAGAACGGCTGACCAAAATTTAAGCAGAACTCCAGACAAAAATAACAAGTAAAAAATTAAAAGCCCATTAGGACAAAGATAAAAACACAAAATCAGCTTTGCTGCAATATTTAGCTTTAGTCCAGAGTTTACCCCCGCAGTACTTTTTTCTGCCGCTACCTGTCCTAGATGTCTGATGGCCAGCATCATTTTACTTACTCTGAGCTCAGGTCAACCAAGGCCCACCCCAGCCTGTTACTGGACAGTCAAAGGAGAAAGCAGCCAAGTAATGAGCTAATCTCTATGACACTCCATTTCACTTCCTATCAGCATGCTCCTTGTCAAAACATGAACTGATTGGCTGATTATGCTATTGTTTCCTCTCACAATCTAGCGCTGACATATAGGGACTGCAAGACTGACATCAGGTCAAATCCAGGTACTTATACAACATACATTTAAATAATACATTCAATGTTGAATTAATGGCTACATAGACACAATGGGGTTGATTTACTAAAACTGGAGAGTGCAAAATCTGGTGCAGGTGTACGTTGTAGCCAATCAGCTTTTAACTTCAGCTTGTTCAATTAAGCTTTGACAAAAAAACTGGAAGGTGATTGGTTTCTCTGCAGAGCTACACATGATTTTGCACTCTCCAGTTTTAGTAAATCAACCCCAATAATTTTTGTCTTTTAAATCTGCTTAGAGATTAGATTTAAAAATGGATTTGAGTTTATGAAATATAAATAACTTGATACCATTTTCTCCAACAAATTGAATTTATATTTTAGATGTCACCAGTGAAGTAAACAAGTATTCCACTTAGCCACTGAGCTTTTAAAATGTCATTGTTAGGTCAAAGGACAGAAAAGCACTCTTCTGAATGTGAAAGAATGATCTTTTCTAGACAATTCACTGCATATTTTGTCCCATTTTAGCTTTGTGTTGAAAACTTTAACATTAAATAATGTTAGAATACGAATATCTATTTTGACATCACTAAAATGAACTGATGGCTGTACTGCAACTTTGCTTCTAGTTGACTTTGTTCCCCTCGGTGGTACTGCCAACGACCCAATCACTAAGGGCCTCTTTCAATTTTTTTCACCATATGAAACAAAGCCCATTTTAAATAACAGTGCTGCATTTTCTTTATTCAAGGCACTCTACTGATGAGGTTATAATAATATTTCCCATGGCCATCAATCGTTTTTGGGAATGTAATGAATTAGTGTTTCTCTTTTTTTGTCACATAGTTGGTGGCAGGCAATTTCTGCACATACACATTTCGAGGTTCGAGGTTCTAATATATATCAAGTCTTGGCACAGCATCTGATGATTTCTTGAGCACCATAATCTGTATTTCACAATAGAACATATTCATAAGAAGAACATGAGCGTGATACCTGGAGGTTAAAGCAATGCATAACTTGAAAGACTGCGTGACTGGAGATTGATGATCTTGGCCCAGAAAAAGTTTAAGGATCACGTTTGGGATTCTGAGGGTTGGGTTTCAGTTAATTGGTCACATTGGGGTTGATTTACTAAAACTGAAGAGTGCAAAATCTGGAGCAGCTCTGGATAGAAACCACTCCGTTTCCAGGTTTTTTGTCAAAGCTTAATTGAACAAGATAAAGTTAGAAGCTGATTGGCTTCCATGCACATCTGCCGGGATATCTTCTTTCTGTATTCAGAAAGCAAGATACGCCGAAATTAGGCTAAGATCCGACTGGCGTAAGTCTCTTACGCCGTCGTATATTAGGGTGCATATTTACGCTTGCCGCTAGGTGCCGCTTCCGTCGTTTTCAGCATAGAATATGCAAATGACCTAGATACGCCGATTCACAAACGTACGTGCGCTGGCGGAATTTTTTACGTTGTTTGCGTAAGGCTTTTCCGGCTTAACGTTGCTCCTGCTTCTATGAGGCGTACGCAATGTTAAGTATGGACGTCGTTCCCGCTACAAATTTTGAATTTTTTACGTTCACGTTCATGTCAAAAGCAATGACGATTTGCGGCGGAATTTCGAGCATGCGCACTGGGATTCTTTCACGAACGGCGAATGCGCCGTTCGTAAAAAACGTAAAATATGCGGGGTCAACAATAATTTAAATAAAACACGCCCACATCATCCCCATTTGAATTAGGCGGGCTTACGCCGGCCCACGCCGGCCCACATACGTTACGCCGCTGTAACTTAGGGCGCAAGTTCTTTATGAATATGGTGATACGTTACGCCCGTACAATATTACGCAGGGCTACCTGAATCCGGCCCACACTGTACAGCTGTTCTGTTTTACTTACCTGGCAGGGGAGACACCATGATCATGAAGGTGGTTCTCCCAGGGCAAGGCTCGGCTATTGCACACTCTAGGCCGTGCTGATCGTGGTTGTCTTCCCTGCCGCTTCTCGGCCTTTTGGCTGGGACTGGGTGTGGTATCTGTCCTTATCAGTTGTCAGCGGAGCGCTGAAGCACCTCCTACATGGGGAGGGTGGATGCAATCCAATGACGTCATTGCACCTGGAAGGATGGTTTCAGCAGGGACTACGCTGTGCTGCCCGACAGAATACTGGGGGCCGGCCCATGGTTGAGTCTGAGCCATCTGGAAGGGTGCTCCTGGTGAGGATGGGTACTGCGCTTGGTCTTGGTCTTTTTGCCGAGTTCTAGTCTGGCCTTCTGGCTGGCTGGTGTAAGTGCTATCTCTGTCAGCGATCCGGTTGGAGGAGCTGGTAATGCCCTGTGGTATGACGGGGTAGGACTGTGCAAATCCGCCGGATTGGCTGGCAGGGGTGGAGGGCTGCACTGGCCGGTCGGGGGATGGGATATGGAACGAAAAGCCTATGGTGCATGTGCCCCTGGAGTGGCAGTCCAGGGGTATCTGAAGATCACTGTGTGTGAGGGACACATTGATTTAAGATACCACGGTCACTGCACCAGATACACGCTTTTTTTAGCACCTGCCTCCTGGGCCGGGCCTTTTGGCTAGGACCGGAGGAATTTTTTATTCCTGGCCGGAGGGCCTGGTCATTGTTTCACCACAATGGCCACTTCTTTCACTCTCCTCTCCACTATCCCTTCCCCCACTTTATTTTATTTAAGCCTGTGTTTGTCACTTTTTTGTCTTTTTTTGTTGTGCACGTTTTGTCACTGTGTGATTAGTAGGGTGCGGGTCCTCGGGCCAGCCCTGAACGTCTTGGGAGTGGGTGGACATGGCCTTCTGGCTTAGTTCGCCTGCTCTCATGGGGTCTCCCTTCGGGGGAGCCCCACCTAGTACTGGGAGGGTTCTGTTTCGGCAGTCCCTCCGAGGAAGTTGGGTCCGTGTCGGCTTCGGTTGCTCGGACCACAGTACCTCAGTCCCCGTCTGGAGCCTAACGCCCCAGGGGATCAGGGTTTGGGTCCCTCTTCACAGGAGGACCACTTGACGTTGCACCCGTCTGCACGTTTTTGTGAACACTCTTTATGTGTGTGCACATTTTTTCTGCACCGGGTGGAGTTTTTTTGGGTATGTTCACACGCCATAGGCTTTTCAAAAAAAAAAAAAAAAGCTGTTCTGTTTTACTTTGTAAATAAGCAGTTGCAGTGTGTGATTGCAGTTATTTGTCCATTCTTTCTAATCTTTATCATACTGTAGATACCCAGGACACAATTATATAGGTCAATGGTAAAGAGGCCATCTCTGACACAATTGTGTCAATGTGGTATAGTGGCATTAATGATATTTTCCTTGTCTCTAGTATCAGGAAACTGGAGCTTGCATTTTCAAGAAGAAGGCAGCTCCCATTTTTCTATTGGTATACACATAATCATGCGCATAGGATTGAGGTGTATTGTTATATGTTTTTCGTTATACACTTGTTTTCTCATGATCTGCTCTATGATAATAATAGAAAACATCCAATTGGATGTTTTCTATTATTTGTAATATTATCTCAGAGGGGATAATGTTGTATACCAATCTGGCTGTGTACCCAAAAGATGGTTCCAAACACCTCTTCCTAAGCCATCCAAGAGTGTCATGGCTCACAGTTCCTCTACGAGTCAAGCTAATTTCCTGGCCTGGAGACCAGATATTTTTTCCCACTCATTATATTTTAGGGCACTGATCCCCTCACTGCCATTTCTAAGCACATGAAAGGTACTTTTTATCCCAAACTGTATATGATTTATAAACAGTTTAAAAGTAACCATTTCTAAACTGAAACTTGGGCTACACCACTTACAGCCTTAACCATGTGGTATAAACTATACATTTTTAGTCACTGAATTTTGTATTTAAGTACATTTTCTATCCCTTTCCTATTTTGTATTTTATATCCAAAGTCAACTTTTCTCTACATTTATGTTTGTTCATAAAAGAAAATATTTGTTTGTTAACTCCTGTTTTTCCTAAGGCTCCATTCACATCTGAGCATTGCATGAACACGTGCAAATGTGTGAGTTTTCACGCACATTCACGGAACACGCGCGTTTGTGGTACCAATTATTGCTAATGGCACTCCAAATCCAAATGCAGTTGCAGACACATGTCAAACATACCAAAATGCATGGTTAAAAAAACATGTAAAGCTCAATGCCTGAAAAGATACAGGCGCTTTTTGATGCATTTGTTGCGCATAGGGTTGCCCCATATCTGTAGTGCAAAAAACATGCAAAAACGCACAACTTGCTAAAAAAAATATGTTCCCAATGCACTCGGTGTGAACCTAGTCTAAATCCAGGCTAGCTGACTTACAATATTGGTTTCTAACAGCACTTATTTATAATGTATGGTGTTTTTTTGGATTTCTTTCCAACAATAGAGATTAAAGCTCTGTAAATTAGGCAAATCCACCCTTACAGTGCCTCTCCCACACTTTAAAGTTAAGTTGTTCATTTAGTCTAGGATTTCAAGGATAAGATGTATTGTTTACCATATTCCTGGCTCCAGCAGGCTTCTGATGGCGTCTGTGCGATTGGTCCAACTCAGCGTCATAGGTAAGGCACTTCAGGGCAGGTCATAGCCACAAGCTCACCTTCTCATATGCAGTGCAGGATTAGCCCTGCACTGTACATGCCTTACCAAATTTTCAGATTGATAGAAAATGTTTGCTAGTTGGGTCTTCTATATTCTGTTATATAAAATCATCATGTAGTTTATACATGTCTAAGCTTTTGCTGCACTAGCAGTGCCATTTCACTGGCTTATTCAGGTTAATTAAAATCTTTGGCCCAGATTCTCAAAGGGCTTACGATGGCGCAACGCAATGTACGCTGTTGTAAGTCCTAATCTGGGCCGTCGTATCTATGCGTATCTATAGAATCAGTTACGCATAGATATCCATTAGATCCGACAGGCGCTTACATTAGATTTGCGCCGCGTAAAGTTGCCCCTATATGAGGGGCAACCAATGTTAAGTATGGCCGTCGTTCCCGCGTCGAAATTTTAAAATTTACGTAGTTTGCGTACGACGTCCGTGAATGGGGCTGGACGCCATTTACGTTCATGTCGAAACCAATGACGTCCTTGCGACGTCATATGGAGCAATGCACCCTGGGATATTTTTTGGATGGCGCATGCGCAGTACGTTCGGCGTGGGAACGCGCTTAATTTAAATGCATCACGCCCCCTACCTGGCTAATTTGAATTAGGCGGGCTTGCGCCGGGTGATTTACGCTACGCCGCCGCAACTTTACAGGCAAGTTCTTTGTGAATAAAGCACTTGCCTGTAAAACTTGCGGCGGCGTAACGTAAATCAGATACGTTAAGCCCGCACAGTTTTACACCCATATACGAGAATCTGGGCCCAAGAGTATTACCACTACTCAAGCTAGTGCAGCTATTTATGTCTATGTATGAAGCCGAGTATCCATCTCATTAATTTTGGGGGCTATAACATACTTCAATAATAAACTTTAGTAGCATGCACACCTATAGGTAACTCCACTAATCCCTCAGCTACCCTATGCTCTCCATTAACAAAATCATCCTTCACGGTCACTCTTGGAACAAAAAAAAAAAAAAAAAAAGCCAGAGGTATTAAGAGTCCAGTAGCGTGATGCATTAGGCCAAGATTCTGCAGTACCAGCTAAATCATATTGTTTTTCATTCAGCAAAACTTCAGGTTTCCCCTTTTTACTTGACAGACTTCTGGCATTTGCAAATCGATTGGCTCATCACTAGTTCTTATCCAAGCAGCTTCCTCATGTACAATATGCCTGGCAGAGCTGTACAGACATGTCAGACTTACTGCTTTAACATGATGCATGAAACTTGAACAGGCTTGTTTAATAAGACTGCGGAAAGGGCAATGATGATGTGCCAAGTACAGCAACCTATAGCAAGCAGTCATATTTCTGTTAATTACAGCCAGATCGGTGATAGATAAACCCCTGATGCAATATATATGCAAAGAAATATTTGTTTAATAAAGCTGTGGAAAGGGCAATATAAATGCAAAAAAACTTAATGGCAATGGGGCATCAATATACTATATACACATGCATAGATAACTTTTATTATAGAAATAACGGGAAATGTGAGCCATACTGGCAATCTTACCTTTAGAGGGCCCTTAAGTATTGTGCAATTTACAGTAACCATAAGGCTTTGCAAGTATTGATCCACTGAGTATGAGGAACCTGAATTGTAGAAGCACAGGCTCCATTTCTTGCACTCTCAATCAACATATTTCTGTTACTATTTTTGTTCTGATTTCCCATCAGAATTGAAGGCATTATTTCAGTGTTACTTATGTCATCAGTTCCTCACTGAATTTCTGCTGTGATAGTAATTTTTTATAGCAGAGCAGTTTTCAGTTAGGTGACAAGTGAGGCAAGGCTGCCAAAGTCTGGAACAGATGTCTATTTTTCAGACTTGATCATCTTCTGTTAATGTGCTGATCATTTTTAGTAAAACTTTACTTTGTGGGCTATTACAATGATTACAAGTTAGCACTTTAATGCTGGTCTGGATAATTGTAGAAGAGGGAACCACAATCTACATTACACATGATTGCACATAGCCTCCTCCGAGGTCTCTCGAAATAAAATGTAACTGATTTGTGATTACTGCATTTAAATATAACAATTGTTATGCCAGCATTTTTAAAATTGGGTAACAAAGCCAAAGGGTATGCCCATTTAATCTGAATTCCCATTTTAAAGCATATTATTTTCAAAGAATATAAAAGTGGCCAAATCACAACTTTGGAATCTATTGCTCTTGCATACAGGCAGTCTCCGGGTTACAAACAAGATAGGTTCTGTTGGTTTGTTCTTAAGTTGAATTTGTATGTAAGTTGGAACAAGTATATTTTTTAAGTGTAACTCCAGCCCCCCAATTTTTTTTTTACGTTTTTTGGTTAGCATAGGAAAGGTTTAACACCCCTGTAAAGTTTGTTTCGCTGTTGGATTTTTAAAATTTTGGGTTGTTGTGCAAACAAGAATTGTTGATAAAGTTTCAGTGAAGTGAAGACATCTTTTTCCCATGATAACTCCTACAGGAGAGAATTTCCATTCCTAGGGGTAGATTTTCTATCACTTCCTGTTGTGAATGAATGAATGAATGAAAAACGTATAAAGCGCGGCGCATGCGAACTGAATCGCTTCTGGGCGCTAGTTGGAGACTGCCTGTATTTGTTTCATACGTGATCAGTATATTTTTACATAAGTATATGTGTCTTACATAGGAACCTTAATTTCAGGGTTTTTTGGGTTTGTTTTAACAAAATGATAACGAACGCGCAGAATCCGAAATCCGAAAGATCCAAAATAAAAAAATGCTTTATTGTACGATTGGGGCATCGTGCAGTTCTGAAATTCCTCCAGAATTAAGAAAACAATATAGATATATGTGCCCAGCTCAAACTTCATGAATCGAGTTTACATCCACTTTAATTCCTTCTCCTCCTCCTTGCTCCTGGCTTATAGCCTTATATTGTTTCATTCTTTTGCAGCTTTCTATGATTGGAGGTACAGTATGCTAGTATTTTACCATTGCAGGCAGGCAGCAGAACTTTTATTATGGGGTAATTTACTAAAGGCAAACAGGCTGTTAATTTTTCAACAGAAGTTGCATTATGCAAGGGCCCCAGAGCTTAGTGAATGAGATGAAGCTAGCTCTGCTGACTTCCGTTATCCAATTTAATGCAAGCAAAAAGCATTTTTTTTGTTTACCCTATATGTGATTAGGGTAGCTTGGTATGTAGTAAATCAACCCCATTGTTTTCACAACTGGGCCTTTGCCAATAAAGCAATGTTTATTGCAGTGTAAATCCCTGGATGGTTTCCAGGTGTCTGGCACTCAAAAATACTTGCGACTATTGTTTCTCAGATAATACACTCTAATGTTTATTTTAAGATAAAACCTGACTCATCTTTCCCTCTTATGTTGTGGCCTAATGAAGCTGCTTACATAGTGGTTGATTTATTAAAGACAAATAAACTTCACTTTGCAAGTGTGGCACTGTTTCCCATGCAAAGTGGCACTTCGCATGGGAATTTTTACAAGAGCTTAGTGAATGAGGTGAAGATCTGCTGACTTTCATAGTTACATAGTTGGTAAGGTTGAAAAAAGACATAAGTCCATCAAGTCCAACCTGTGTATGTGTGCTTTTATGTCAATATTACATTGTATTTCCCGCTTAGGTGCCTATGTAATAGTTTATTGAAATGATCTATGCTCCCTGCTGAAACCACAGCTTGTGAAAGAGAATTCCACATTCTTACCGCTCTTATTGTAAATAATCCTCTACACTGTTTCCAGTTAACTCACTTTTCTTCCAATTTTAGTGAATGGCCACAAGCCTTTTTAAATGCCCTTTTGTGTAAAAGTTTTATCCCTATTGTGGGGTCACCAGTATGGTATTTGTACATTGAAATCATATCCCCTCTCAAGCGTCTTGACTTTCGTGCAAGCAAACATACTGTTTTTTTTATTTTCCCTGCACGTGATTGGGAATTCTTCACAAGGTGAAATTTCAATAGATTTACTAAGCTCTAGGGAATATTTCCATGCAAATTGCAACTTCTTTTGCAAAGTGAACAGCCTATTTGCATTACTCGATAGTATACAACCATTGCACGATATTTGTGACTATTCTCTCTCAAATAATACATTCCAATGTTTCTTTCAAGAAAAAACCTGCCTAGCTCTACCACTTACATTGTTACCTTACCTAGGTACTTACATACTGTCCAACCATTGTTCGGAATTTATGGCAATTGCCTCTCAAATAATAAATTGTAATGTTTTCACAGATAAAACCTGCCTTATCTCTCCTCGTACATTGCTTCTTTACAAAGCCGCTTACATACTGTCCAGCCACAGTATAATATTTGTGATTTATTTCTCTCAGATACAGTAGTACACTGTAATGTTTATTTCAAGATAAAACCTGCCTAGACTCTCCCTTTTACATTGAGGCCTAACCAAAAGTAAAAAAAAATCAATTACACATCTAAAATATGTTATGTTAGAATACAATGCCACTTACACTGTCTGTGAAAATCATACCATTCTAACCCATATACAGCTTAAAGGCATCTCCTGAGAATGTCGCCCTCAAAGTTACGTAACAAGGACTCTCTGCCCGCTATATGGTATCTAAAAAAAATATATTTTGCTTGGTTAAGTTTTCTATGGTAGTATCCAGCTGCCAATGTCCTTTATTGACAATAGTTTGCCTATTAAACACAAAAATAGGCAGAAGTTTTCAGAATTTGTGCCTTATAGACTTGCTGTTTAGTATAGGTTTCATGAATTTTAGACGAGATTGTATTCAAACGATCATTGAATTGAACCTGGGTAGATTCACCCATCCTAATCAGTAATTAGTGTAGGTTATTAAAAGAGCATAACAAATGCTGTCTCATTAAAATGAAGCACGATCTTCCTTCCATTTGGGGACAGTTCATCTACTTCTCTAACAGTAATATATTATTTATGAGGTTTTGCACACAATTGAACTGCTTCTTGAAAGATTTTATGTCAGCCTTTGCTTTAGTAATAAGGAAGGTTTGTGTGTTTTGCCTGAGGTGCTTCTAGATACACTGTCTGGATTGTTACAAATCTCCCTACTAAGCTGCTTTTTACATTTGTCATGTTTACTCATATGGTGTTTTTATTAATAAATGCTGTTATTTCATGGGAACATGAGCTGCATTATATTTCCTGTCATACTTGAAAGACAATGCTCTAAATATAAAACTAGGTTCACATACCACTGCTTTTCCTCTGTGCCATATTGGAGCAATGAGGAAAAACATTATTAAAGCAGAACTATAATCAATTGCTAAAATCTCAAATAACCTTTAGCTTATTATTAATTTGTTTTCAATGTTTCTGAATATCCATCCTCATTAAAATAATATTTAGGTATCCTGCTATGATATTCTTGTTCAGCCACTTTCTATTATAGTGTGATATGTGTCTCCTAGTTGTGCTCCTGTGTTGTCCCTGATGTGCATGGCACTGGCATGGTTTACTGTTGCCATGATTAGGAAGCTAATCTAGAGCAATTAACCAAAGTGAGTGCATGAAGACAGGGAGCGACTGAGAGAGGCTGGAGGAAATCAGCAGCACTGAAATGAAAAACAGGATAAAAAAGGTGAAAACAGTATTTTATGTATGACCCTGATGTCACAATGTAGGGTATAAGATTTCCTATCATCTGTGTCCAGTCTTGCCACACAGTTAATCGAGCTCTGAGCACTCCTCTTCTATTGTTCAGTGAAATAAAATGGACTTACAGAGAAAAACCTTAGTCCGTTCCGCCCCCTTGCTGTGAGTGACAGGTTATTTACATATCTCATGGACTAGCCTGAGACAGCGGCACATCCTGTGAAAAAAGTTCACAATTCACATCCCTCTCTTCTCCCCTCACCTCCCCTCTTCTCCCTTCCAGCTCTACCAGGATTGGCTGCATTTACTGTGTTTTGACAGGATGTTTCTCATCATGGGGTGTGATCCACAGTTCAGTGTGATGAGGAAATGCATGTATTTTGCAGTGAAAACACAGAACAGAAAGCAAAATATACACAGACAAGTGATCTGATTTAGGTTAGATGTATCTAGTGAGAGCTGGGCAGAGGAGAAGCTTGAGTGATCTGATTGTTATATTGCAGTGTGTGTATCTGAGGTCACCTGATCACAGTTTCAACATCAGGTTATTTACATATCTCATGCACTAGCCTGGAGACAGGCATTATTTTTTTAATTCCCACCCCCACTCCTTTTCTGAAGTCATGTGGTTACTTTTCTGGATTTTGACTGGATGTTAGTGATCACAGCAGAATTTAGTGTAAGGAATACACAAGAGAAAATGCATGTTGGCAAGGGGAGTCTACTGACATCACGACTCCACCCACCGAGCTCCAGACAACAGACCCACCCACAGAATCTGCAGTTTTTCGGGTCTCATAACAGACAGAGGGGAGACATTTGACAGGTAAGGATACATACAGGAGGCATCTATATCCTTATAGATCAGCACTATGGCAGTAGTTTAGAAAGGATGAGAGTGAGTTTACATCCACTTTAATACTACTGTTGGCAGTAGTTGTAAAAATCCATGTAATAGAAAGAGTGGTAACAATTACATAGCCATGCTCTTGAGTGACTGTGGCTTAAAAGTAAATCCCTGCAAGAATTCACCCTAAACAAATCTGCCCTCCTCTCACTCTTGATAATACTCTGTCATCAAGTCCTTTTTTTTACTTTTCTCTACCTTTAACTCACTACTTTGTCCTCCACCACCTCCACCCACTAACTCACTGTGCAAGAGATTTCCAATCACTTCAAAAACAAGATTGAGGCAACTCATGAGGATATCTCCACTGTACATATATCTTCCCCAGTACCCTGTCTAACAGCACATTTAATACATTCCTCTTTTGACCTAGCTACTACAGAAAGGGTTACCAAACTTCTTTCAGACACCCACCTAACCACCTGTCTCCTGGACCCTGTTCCCACACAACTACTATGATCAAACCTTTTGACACTTTTGACAAAATTTTGGGACCATTCACATTTATACAGCGATCAGTGCTATAAAAATGCACTAATTACTGTATAAATGTGACTGGCAGTGAAGGGGTTAACACTAGGGGGTGAGGAAGGGGTTACATGTGTATCCTGGGTGTGTTCTAACTGTGTGGGGGGAGGGGACTGACTGGGGGAGGTGACCGATGCTGTGTCCCTATGTACACAGGACACAGATCGGTCTCTTCTCTCCCTGACAGGACGTGGAGCTCTGTGTTTACACACAGAGCTCCACGTCCCTGCTGTGTCACCGCCGATCTCGGGTACCTGGCGGACATCGCGACCACCAGGCACACGCATCGGCTCCCGAGCAATGCGTCGGGCACGTTGTTTCCCCGCTGCGCGCCCCCAGTGGCGCGCGCGGGGAATGACAACAACAGGACGTCCAAAGACGTCCACTCGGCACTTGAGAGCCACGCTGTGGACGTCTTTCGTCCATAGCGCTGATCTTAAGTGCTTAAAGAAAACCAGTCACCCAAAAATCATCACATAAGGGACATTTTGTCCCCTTTTTTTTCCAAAAAAGGTAGGCAAAATTTTTATTGTAAATTGTAATTTTTTTTAATTACACCCAAGCTCATAAAACACCCCTCCAAAAAATGTTTGGGGCCCTACCCCCCTCCATCCCCACATACACAAATTGCCCGAATGTAAACACAAGTGTTGCGGGCACCTACGCATGAAAATGCTGATTGTGATACACATGTTATATATTGCCACAAATGTCAAAATGAGAGCAATAATTCTTGCACCAGAGCTCCTGTGTAAGGCTGCTTTCACACTGGGCAGCGGAGGTGCGGTGACGGTATTTTTAGCACCGCTATACCGTCGTATTTACCGTGATATTCGGGCGTTAGCGTTGAGGCTTTAACCCCCGCTAGCGGCCGAAAAAGGGTTAATACCGCCCACAATGCGCCTCTGCAGAGGCGCATTGCGGGCGGTATTACCGCGGTTTCCCGTTGATTTAAATTTGGGGAGGCGCGGTATAGGAGTGGTAAACACCCCGCTCTTATAGCGCTCCAAAGATGTGGCTAGCAGGACTTTTGGAGCGGTCCTGTTACCGCACCGCTTCAGTGTGAAAGCCTTCGGGCAAGATTTTTTCATGCGGTATAGCAGCGCTATTTTTAGCGCTGTACCACATGAAAAACGCCTCAATGTGAAAGGGGCCTAACACTAAACTGATGACCTGTAGGGGGCTTTTAAAGCATGGGCCATTGGCTCTTGCTGCTGTCGATCACAGCCAGAAAGGAGGAAGGGGGGGCAGGGCCAAGCCGTACTCTGTGGGCCAGATTCGCAAATGGAGATACAACGGCATATCTCCAGATACGCCGTCGTATCTCTGAGTCTGAGCGGTCGTATCTATGCGCCTGATTCTTAGAATCAGTTACGCATAGATTTGTATTAGATCCAACCGGCGGATCTTAACTGCATATTTAGGCTGGCCGCTAGGGGCGTGTACGCTGATTTAAGCCTAGAAATATGTAAATCAGCTAGATACGCAAATTCACAAACGTACGCCTGGCCGACGCAGTACAGATATGCCGTTTACGTTAGGCATTTCCCGACGTAAAGTTACCCCTGCTATATGAGACGTACATGCGGCGTATCAATGTTAAGTATGGACGTCGTTCCTGCGTCGAATTTTGAAAATTTTACGTCGTTTGCGTAAGTCGTTCGTGAATGGGGCTGGACGTCATTTACGTTCACGTCGAAACCAATACGTCCTTGCGGCGTACTTTGGAGCAATGCACACTGGGATATGTCCACTGACGGCGTATGCGCCGTTTTCGTAAAAAGCGTCATTTACGTGGGGTCACACAACATTTACATAACACACGCCCACATCTTCCAAATTTGAATTAGGCGGGCTTACACGGCTGCAACTTATGGAGCAAGTGCTTTGAGAATACTGCACTTGCCCGTCTAAGTTGCGGAGGCGTAACGTAAATAGGATACGTTACGCCCGCACAAAGATACGCCGATCTACGAGAATCTGGGCCTGTGTGTCAATGGACAAACAGAGCTGTCTTAGGAGCGAGCACGCATTAGTGCCCCCATAGCAAGCCACTTGTTATGGGGCACTCAGCAGAGGGGAGGACCGCTGGCGGGGGACCTGAAAAGAGAAGGATCAGGGCTGCTCTGTGCAAAACCATTTGTTTTTTTTTGTTTTGTTTTTATGTATCTTTAAAATCACTTTAATATTATGTCACATGCATTTAGCAGTATTAACCAAAGGTATAAAGTGTTTTTTCTAAATACTAACATAGCAAAGGCACCTCCTATAACATGCTGTCGTTAACCTGGAATATTGGTTAGCAAGTCTTAATATTGCTAACCACCACAAATGTACACAGCTAGGCAATGACTAAATACAGCAAAGATTTAGTGAATCATTTCATTTTGCGTTTACATTTTATGAATTATTGCTGACTATGGCAGTTCATTTTCCTTCCCAGTAAAACCCTTAACATAACTTTATGTCAATGTTTGGTTAAAGGTGCATTTTAGGCTAATCACATTCCTATGCATATTTAAAATACAGTATTTTATTTTAATGACTCAACGTGTCACATGGCAACCATTTTTGGAAGCGACTGACTGGTTACTGTGTTAGCTTAGACAAGCGAAGAGAATACTAAAATAATGAGAGCTCTAGAGAGATACAGCAAGGATGAAGTAATATAGAGATTTACCCTTCTGTAAACGCAAAAAAATTCTAATTCAGTGCCTGTGTTTTTTTTATGTTTATAATTTATATAATATATATATTTTAAAAAATTTAAATGGTGAACTCAATGGCAACATATTCTTCCTCACATTTAGAGTTTTTTATTTTGTCTGCCATCCCATTGGGTAGATTTTACCTAATTTCCTGGGCCCCTGATCGCAGAACAAGAAATTAGGGGACTGTTCACCACAGAGACATGATAGAACATATAGCAATAAAAATGTGGGGGTGTGTGTCTTTTGGAGAGATTTACCATCGCTTCCTGCCCTAACAAGAAATGAGGAAACATTCCCCCTAATAAGGACACAAACAGAAAAAAAAAGTATTTTGGCTTTGCTTTCTCATATAATGCGCATGAATCCTAATGTTGTTCATGGAGTTTTTGAACCTTGCAGGTATTGGAGGGCAGTTAGATACTGTCTTTTTAGCATACTGTTTTCAAAGGGTAAAATTGACTTTATTGTTCAGCACATGCACAGAGACACGCCACTCAGGATCCTCTATCGAAAATGTTTCATCCTCTATGCAGGGGTCTCCAAACATTCTAAACAAAGGGCCAGTTTACTGTTCTTTAGGGGGGCTGTACTAGAGCCAGTGGGAGTAGAAAATGTCCTTGCATCCAGTGAGAGTAAACAATGCCCTATCTTTGATGACAGTGGAAGGACTATTGTCCGATTGTTGATGTCAGTGGAAGGAATAGTTCCCCATTTTTGGAGTCAGTTGAAGGAATAGTGCCCCATTGTTGGTGTCAGTTGGAGGGATAGCGCCTCATTGTTGGTGTGAGTGAAAGGCATTCTGCCTAATTGTTGGTGTCAGTTGGAGGGATAGCGCGTCATCGTTGGTGTCAATGGAAGGCATTCTGCGCAATTGTTGGTGTCAGTTGGAAGGCTAGTGCCTCATCATTGATGTCAATGGAAGGCATTCTGCCCAATTGTTGGTGTCAGTTGGAGGGATAGCGCCTTATCATTGGTGTCAGTTCCCATTTTTGGTATCAACAGAAGGATATATGCCCCATCAGTGGTGTCAATGGAAAGAATTGTGCCCCAATGTGGGTGTCAATAAAAGGTATTGTGCTCCATTGTTGGTGTCACTGGGAGGAATTGTGCCCTTTTGATGGTGTCATTGGGAGGAATAGTGCCCCATTGTTGGTGTCATCAACAGGAATTATGCCCCGTCGTTAGTGTCAATGGATGGAGTAGTGTCCCAAGGGCCAAATAAAAACAAGCAAAGGACCACATTTGGCCCCTGGGCCGCAGTTTGGAGATTGCTGCTTCACAGTGTATGGGAGAAACAAACCCCAGAGGAGTGAACACCTATAGCCTGGAATTCAGAATTGTAGAGGTCTTAGCAGCAGCTTCATCTTTTTATGATCTGCTTTTTCTACAGGATTTTTATCCTACCTCAGTGAACGTGCACCTATCATGCCTGACTGAGTGAGGCTGTGAATGAGCACTTGCTGATCAAGAAACTTGGCCAGCACAGAGACTTTAGTGATAAGCACTCCTGCTTTGCAACACTGGAATCCAGGCCAGGACACTACAGTATTTGCATGGAGTTTGCATTATCTCACTGTGCTTGTGTGGGTTTTCTCTCACACTTCAAAAGACACATTGGTAGGTTATATGACTTTAATATAAATTGACCCTAACATGTGAATATGAGATAGGGATCTTAGAATATAAACACCTTGTGACCCTGGTGATCGGGAACAGTGATCTCTGTCATGTTTCAGTAAGCCCATGCCCCCTACAATAAGAACACGCAGAGGGTACACACTTAACCCCTTGATTGCCTCCTAGAGTTAACCCTCCTAAAGTTAACCAGTTCCCTGCCAATGTAATTTTTACATTGATCAGTGTATTTTTGTTATAATAGGAGAGGTAACTGTCAGCGCAGATACAAAGTACATATATGGGTAGAAGTATGGTGATTAGTCCATTGGAAATAGTAGTAACAGGCAGTTCAATGGTTAAAAATGCAGGTGATGTGGCTGTTCAATGGCGGCTGCTGTCCTCAGAGAGCTGACTCTGTGGTAAACAAAAGAGGGGTAGAGAAAGGAAGCGCCACCTAAGTGCAGTATTAAAGAGGTTCTTTTAATGACACATTGTAAAAAACACACTTACAAGAAGGTAAGGAAAGAAGGCTCATCTGTAACATCCTGTAGTCCTCATCCCGGATCCATGGGCTGCTTTAGAAGTGAAGAAAGCAGATTGTGTGGAGTCTTCAGGCCTGTCCTGTGGCCTTCAGGATGTAGTCTGTTCCAGCCTCACAGGTCACGTGACAGGTCACGTGATTACTTCCCAGGAACACTTCCGGGAGGAGGGTCAAACAGGTAGAACAAAGGCTGATTGGGCTACGCGCTCGGAGCCACTGCTCCTTCTATTGGCCTGATGGTGAGCTATAGAGGCTGGTGCTTTTATGCTTATGTCGGTGCAGTGGGACTACAGGTCCCAGCATGGCCCAAGATAGCAGCAAACTAACAAATAAATATGATGGCATAAGTAGAAAAGCTGGATAAAATACTATAAAAGACGTGAAAAAAACAAAAAACAAAAAAAAACATGTATATATAAAAAAAAAAAAAACTGGGGTGTATAAGAACCAGGATAATTAAACATATGTATGTCATAAAACTATAGAGAATATACACATATATATATACATATACACAATATATAAAACATGGGGCCAACAGAGAATATATGTAAAATGAATATATATATAAACATTAAGTATATATTAAAAATGCAAAAAATAAAAAAATAAAATAAAAAAAGAATGAACACATGTTTATATGGATTATTAGAAGGGACCTATTCAAGAATATATATATATATATATATATATATATATATATATATATTTTTTTATAACACATGGGGAGGATGCTCAGAAGCCTACAGCACCTGGTATTCCCAGGCGGTCTCCCATCCAGGTACTAACCAGAGCTGACCCTGCTTAGCTTTCAAGATCAGGTGCTTTCAGGGTGATGTAGCCATGGGTGATCACGTACCCAATTAATACATGATTAAGATCAGCTAGAAAATGGACAAAATATCACTATACTTGGGTAACACCAAAGGATTATAAAATATAGGCAAAATTAGTTAAAAGAAGAAATGCTAAAACCGTAGTTGTAATTATTACAGCTAATTATTATGATACTTACTATGGTAGCAAATCGGACAGAAGAACTCAGTACAGGTAAGGGACATGGGGTAATTAGGTGATTTGCCACACATAGACATATGTATATATATATATATATACACATATACATATACATATATACATATATACATATATACACACACATAAACAATACACTACGCTGTGCAAGGGATACACATAGTGGGTGTGCATACACATATGCATGCACGTGTACACATATAGGTATGCATCTAAATGTGTAGAAGAGGCGCGATAGATGCACACTTACATACACAAAATACACACATTAGCATATAAGGCAAGGAAGGAGGGTAAGACATATCTACACAAAATAAAAATTGAGTTCACAACAATGTGTGAACCTCAATCTCCTTGTTCAACCCCCCAGGGGCAAGAGTGCCCAGGGAATATATCCAATAAGTTTCTTGCTGACACAGGCGTTTGTACCGTTCAGCGGCAGTGTAGATGGCAGGGATGGACTCAACCACCCACACCTTGAGACCGGCTGTAGATTGGTCATGGTGGGTGAGGAAGTGCTTAGGAACACTGTGGTGGTCACGGCCCTTTTCCATAAACTGCCTGTGCTCGCCGAAACGCGCCCTAAGTGCCCTAATTGTCCTGCCGACATAAAAGAGCCCGCATGGACAGGTGAGGCAGTACACAACAAACTCTGTAGAACAATTATAAAATTCCTTAAGGGTATAACTTTTCCCTTTAACGGAAAAAGTTTTTTGACCATGGTGTATAAACTGACAAGTCAAACAGAGTGTTTTTTTACACTGGTACATCCCTCTAAGGGGTATGAGTACTAGTCGTGATGAGATGGGTTGGACTAACTTATTTTTACTTTTACTGGGTGCGATTTTGCTCTTTATATTTCTACATTTTCTGTATGCAACTTTGGGTTTTGTTTCAATGGTAGTTATCAAATGAGGGTCCTCAACTAGAATGGGCCAGTGTGCCGCTAAAATCTTTTCCATGTTTTTGTACTTGTCATGGAACTGTGTAATAAAACGTGTGGGAGGCTTAGTAACAGGTGGTGGAATTCGTGGGCCTGTAGTTGGGTTGCGATAATTGTTAAAAGCATCACTAATAAGTGCGTTGGGATAACCTTTCTCTAAAAACTTCTGGGAGAGCAATTGGCCATGGGCCTCAAAATCGGAATCTTTGGTGCAATTCCTACGTAGGCGACAGAACTGACTGCGGGTGATGTTATTAACCCATCTAGGATGGTGACAACTCTTGTAATGAATGAATGGGTTCCCTGCTGTAGGTTTGTTGAAGTTGTTTGCATAGATAGTACCTTTCTCGTGGCAAAGTTCAAGGTCTAAGAATGCTAGGGTATGTGGGTCGACCACGTGGGTAAAAGATAGGCCCAAAGTGTTTAAATTGCAATATTGCACAAAGCCAGCGATATCATCAGCTGTGCAATCCCAGATGATCACTATGTCGTCAATATATCGACCATAGTACTACACCTGGGCGGCAAAGGGGTGGTCAGCTGCAAGGTACATGCTCTCCCAAAACCCCATTGTGAGGTTGGCATAGCTGGGGGCAAAGTTTGCCCCCATAGCTGTGCCATGGACTTGTAGATAATGTGTTCTATCTGACTCAAAGTAGTTATGTTTTAGACAGAACATTAGGGATTCTAGTATAAAATTGATTTGTCTGGAATTAATTAGGGGATCTTTGGCCAAAAAATGTTTGGACAAATGTCCCACACGTTTTATTACACAGTTCCATGACAAGTACAAAAACATGGAAAAGATTTTAGCGGCACACTGGCCCATTCTAGTTGAGGACCCTCATTTGATAACTACCATTGAAACAAAACCCAAAGTTGCATACAGAAAATGTAGAAATATAAAGAGCAAAATCGCACCCAGTAAAAGTAAAAATAAGTTAGTCCAACCCATCTCATCACGACTAGTACTCATACCCCTTAGAGGGATGTACCAGTGTAAAAAACCACTCTGTTTGACTTGTCAGTTTATACACCATGGTCAAAAAACTTTTTCCGTTAAAGGGAAAAGTTATACCCTTAAGGAATTTTATAATTGTTCTACAGAGTTTGTTGTGTACTGCCTCACCTGTCCATGCGGGCTCTTTTATGTCGGCAGGACAATTAGGGCACTTAGGGCGCGTTTCGGCGAGCACAGGCGGTTTATCGAAAAGGGCCGTGACCACCACAGTGTTCCTAAGCACTTCCTCACCCACCATGACCAATCTACAGCCGGTCTCAAGGTGTGGGTGGTTGAGTCCATCCCTGCCATCTACACTGCCGCTGAACGGTACAAACGCCTGTGTCAGCAAGAAACTTATTGGATATATTCCCTGGGCACTCTTGCCCCTGGGGGGTTGAACGAGGAGATTGAGGTTCAGACATTGTTGTGAACTCAATTTTTATTTTGTGTAGATATGTCTTACCCTCCTTCCTTCCCTTATATGCTAATGTGTGTATTTTGTGTATGTAAGTGTGCATCTATCGCGCCTCTTCTACACATTTAGATGCATACCTATATGTGTACACGTGCATGCATATGTGTATGCACACCCACTATGTGTATCCCTTGCACAGCGTAGTGTATTGTTTATGTGTGTGTATATATGTATATATGTATATGTATATGTGTATATATATATATATATATATATATATATATATATATATACATATGTCTATGTGTGGCAAATCACCTAATTACCCCATGTCCCTTACCTGTACTGAGTTCTTCTGTCCGATTTGCTACCATAGTAAGTATCATAATAATTAGCTGTAATAATTACAACTACGGTTTTAGCATTTCTTCTTTTAACTAATTTTGCCTATATTTTATAATCCTTTGGTGTTACCCAAGTATAGTGATATTTTGTCCGTTTTCTAGCTTATCTTAATCATGTATTAATTGGGTACGTGATCACCCATGGCTACATCACCCTGAAAGCACCTGATCTTGAAAGCTAAGCAGGGTCAGCTCTGGTTAGTACCTGGATGGGAGACCGCCTGGGAATACCAGGTGCTGTAGGCTTCTGAGCATCCTCCCCATGTGTTATAAAAATATATATATATATTCTTGAATAGGTCCCTTCTAATAATCCATATAAACATGTGTTTACTCTTTTTTTATTTTATTTATTTATTTTTTGCATTTTTAATATATACTTAATGTTTATATATATATTCATTTTACATATATTCTCTGTTGGCCCCATGTTTTATATATTGTGTATATGTATATATATATGTGTATATTCTCTATAGTTTTATGAAATACATATGTTTAATTATCCTGGTTCTTATACACCCCAGTTTTTTTTTTTTTTATATACATGTTTTTTAAATTTTTTTGTTTTTTTCACGTCTTTTATAGTATTTTATCCAGCTTATGCCATCATATTTATTTGTTAGTTTGCTGCTATCTTGGGCCATGCTGGGACCTGTAGTCCCACTGCACTGACATAAGCATAAAAGCACCAGCCTCTATAGCTCACCATCAGGCCAATAGAAGGAGCAGTGGCTCCGAGCGCGTAGCCCAATCAGCCTTTGTTCTACCTGTTTGACCCTCCTCCCGGAAGTGTTCCTGGGAAGTAATCACGTGACCTGTCACGTGACCTGTGAGGCTGGAACAGACTACGTCCTGAAGGCCACAGTACAGGCCTGAAGACTCCACACAATCTGCTTTCTTCACTTCTAAAGCAGCCCATGGATCCGGGATGAGGACTACAGGATGTTACAGATGAGCCTTCTTTCCTTACCTTCTTGTAAGTGTGTTTTTTACAATGTGTCATTAAAAGAACCTCTTTAATACTGCACTTAGGTGGCGCTTCCTTTCTCTACCCCTCTAGTGTATTTTTGTTAACACTGATCAATGTAATAATGTCGCTGGTCCCTAAAAGGAGTCATTTGAGGTCAGATTTGTCCGCCGCAATGTCTCAGTCCTGCTAAAAATCCCAGATCGCCACCAATACCAGTAAAAACAATATAAACAAAGTCCCTAAATCTATCCCGTAGTTTGTAGACGCAATAACTTTTGCGCAAACCAATCAATATACGCAATATATATGAATACTGATGAACTGATGAATAAATTTGTTTTTTTTATATATATTTTTTTTGGATATGCAGGGGTGTGGTGGGTGCAGAGTGAGGTGGGTATACGGAGTACAGAGCTCCACTCCTCCTAAGTACAAGGCTCTCCTCCCATAAAGTCAGCAACAAGGACCTTACGACCAGTAAGTTCTAGTTGACAAACAACATAGTGGACAGCAGAGAATGGTTTAACAGGAAGGGCCCTTTCACATGGAGCGGATCAGTAATGATCCGCTCCGTGTGTACGTACAGCTCAGCGGGGATCCTCCATAAAATCCCCGCTGAGCTGGCAGCTGACAGGGCGGTCCCCGCACACTGTGCAGGGACCGCCCTGTGTTTCCTCCGCTCTCCCCTATGGGGGATCGGACGAACACGGACCGTATGTCCGTGTTCATCCGATCCGATCCGGCAGACGGAAGAAAAATAGGATTTCTTCCGTCTGCAAATGCGGATCTTTGCGGAGGCGGACAAATTACGGGTGTCAGCGGATGTTCATCCGCTGACACCCGTAATCACATAGGGACCCATGTATGTCCCGTTTTCATCCGCAAACGGACAGGATGAAAATGCAGACATATGGTCCGCTAGTGTGCAAGGGCCCGAAAGGATTAGGAAAAGGACAGCTATGCTAGCAGAACTCTGTATATGCTCTCAAAACACACATTTTCAAAGAAATCAAAAACTTACAGTTACTTGAGTTACTCATTATAGCAATTACTGAAAGTGAGAAATAACCAGCTTCATAACTGCTAATTATGGGAATGTCAGAGAACATTGTCTGATCTTGAGCTCACAAGATAATCAGCCACAAATTGGATTTTCAAACTTTGACTCTAATTAGCTCTGCTACCTCTGTAACTGTTCTCTGTCATCGTATCCGCTTTTCTGACCCAGATCCCTTTATTGTATTCTTTATTATTTGCCACCAAGCCATGCACTGTTACCATATTTCAAGAAGACTTATTTCAGGGGCTTAGTAGAAGTTATTTACTCAGGGTGAAAGTGCTTCTGTTCCCCCACCAATATTTCTTTGGTTTTTCAAAAGTCTCATACATTCAATAACTGCTTCCCTTCAACACCACAAAGAACCTAGTTTTACTGGCATGAGTTAAAGGGGTTGTAAAGGAATTTCTTTTTTCATAATAAGCATCATTTACCTGCAGACATTCCTCTTTTCACTTCCTCATTGTTCGTTTTTGCTCAGAAGTTGCTCTATTTCTTCTCTGTTCTGTTCACTTCCTGCTTGTCTGGTTGTTACTCACCACCTTCACGGGAGGCTTTACTGCGGTGGTCAGTGATGTGCTCGCCCCCTCCTGGGAACTACATCTGTGCGGCAGGACGCGATCTACGTGTTATGCCGCGTACACACGATCGGCTCATCCGATGATTTCATCGGTTAACCGTGCCTACACACCATCGGTCAAAAAAATTATCGTGTCAGAACGCGGTGACGTAAAACACAACGACGTGCTGAAAAAACCAAAGTTCAATGCTTCCAAGCATGCGTCGACTTGATTCTGAGCATGCGTGGATTTTTAACCGATGGTCGTGCCTACTAACAATTGGTTTTGTCCTATCGGTTAGGAATCCATCGTGCCCACACACGATCGGTTTAACCTTAGAGACTTCAAGGAGGTGTGAATTACTAGGGGTGCCGCACTGCATACTGGGAAATGTCGTTTTTACATGAACGAGCGCCGCAAACCAGGAAGTGAATGAGAGAACAGAAACTAGAACGCCGGAGGTGATATAGATGAAGGAATTTAATAGGTCTTTACTTGTTTTTTAACAGAATCATTACACTATTCTGTCTGTCTACCTTGCAGACATTAATTTTAGGCAATTTTTTTTTTCCTTTAATGTTTTCAGATGAATACTGATCACTCATCACAGAGTGAGTTGAGAATACTCACCCTAACAGCTATTCTGCTTTAGCACACCCAACTGACTGTTACCGTTCACCATAGCCCTCTAACAATGGTAATGTTAAATAAAAATAGACCATAAAAAAGGGGGAAGTGCAGGGTGGTTTGTAGTGCATATCCAAAGTGGGCATGGCTCAAAATGATAAAACAAAATCAGATTTTCATTATTACAGTAATAACCAAAAAAACTATAGTTTCCAAGTCTGGTTATCACATTTATAAACACAGTTTATGCAAAGCATGGTGAGGTCATTTATAAATGAAATAGACATTTTTTCTAAAAAATGTCAAAGTGTACATTGTTTTGCATGGAAAGTTGTTGTTTTATATTGTAGGCGTGTAATCCTTAGGAATAACTCACCTAAATCTGTCCAAACAAGAGTCTAGTAGACATCCCGGGTATGATAAAGTTTGAAACACGAAATAATAAATTACAATATAATAAAAAATTATAAAAAATATATAATAATAATACATTTTATTCAATAATGTAATCAAACCAAAAACACTGACATTTGTCAAAACAACGGTGCAATATTACTAGTCACTGTAATACTAGACACTGCATATTGGTTTAGTAAACATCTTGGGTATGGACATTTTTGAAACATGGGACTGCACAAAGTCCAATATCATAATCAGGACAATAGAACCTGGTTTCCTTTCTGATTTTCCTTTCACTGTCATGTCACTTCGAGCAACAAACCACGCACATCCTTGTAGATGCTGACTTTTTGTCGGTTGGTGGGATGTAGTCCATGAAGTGATGACCTGTCAGGCTTTCCGGGTTGACAAACGCCAACAGCACGACATCCAGCTGTATTCACAGCCATTGATGGTGTTTAGTGGTTCACAAAGATCAGTTCGGCAACTTTCCAAACAAAGTCAGAAAAAATCACAGGCTTGTTACTCTTTTTTTGAGCAGAATATAGGCATTACACAAGCATTGCTCAAGAAGATACCTGAAAATCTTCTTGTAGTACTTCTTTTGCTGTTTCCTCATAGCTGGGTAGAATGTCATTGCTTGGTCAGCTCTGTCGACACCTCCCATGGTGTTGTTGTATTTTATCACTACTTGAGGCTTCACGATTTTGTTTCCCACCTTTCGTGCATACCATAACAGTGGAGGTATTGAACTGTACTCATTGAATACATCTTTCTTTTCATGCCATCGCAGTGCCATAATTTGCCTTTCTGTCAGGCAACAATTTCTCCAGTCTTCAGCTTCAGCTTCTTATAGCAAAACATTGGCAGCATGTCGTTTGGCAGTTTGGCATTTGTTACCCAATAGCAATGGCTCAATGAGTGAAAGAACTGAAGATGTTGCCATTCCATAGTTGCTGTATTTTGGATTGAATTTTGTTCCCTTTCTAGTGTATATGACTGAAATCCAAATGTAGCCAATTGGCGATTTGCATAGCATGTAGGATTTTATGCCAAATCGTGCTATCTTTGATGCAATGTATGGTACCCAGCTGAGCCTTCCCTTGTAGGCCATTAGACTTTTATCAATGCTAATATCTCTTTCTGGCACATAGCCCTGTTGGAAATTCTTTGGAATCATTTGAGATATTTCCCCAATTTTCTTTAGTTTAGTTTTATCAAATTCTTGTTTTTTAAATGTAAATATTTTATGATCAGGGAAAATCTGTACTCTGACATGACCGTGCCAAAGAATGGAGTGGCAAGTAATTTATTAGTTGTCCAATACCACTTCTGCAGGGGTTTCCCCACCTCTCTCTGAAGTATTATTAGGCCCAGAAATTTCCAAATGTCTCCTTTGGTCTCTGGTTCCTACGTTCTGCTTTTTGAAAACTTCCAATGCGTAGTAGCTAATTGTTGCACTTTGTACCGGTCTCAGTAACAATTTTTTCAATAAACTCATCAGTCAGAAATAATTGTAAATATAACAAGGGATTTTCATGTTCAATGTCTACTTTCATACAAGATGCTCCAGTAAATGGGAATCTTGGGGGTGCTGCCTGATCTGTACCACAGTCAATAGAGCACAAAGTTCGCACATCACTGAGCTCAGTCGTAGAATCGTCGCTTCCAGTGTCTGATGACAAATTTCCCCACTACTCACTATCGCTCAATTCTGCAAGTGATTCTAATTCACTATTGTTGTTTTCTATCTGGTCTAAACCCGCATTTGACCTAAAGGGATGCTTTTTGGATGCCATGGACATTCTCAAGCTTCTAGGCAGAAAGAAAGGTAAAAGTGCAGACAGGGCACCGGACAAAGCACTGGGGACTAAACTGAGGTGAAATGGTCTGATACAGTAATGTAATGTACAGATTACAATATGTTGTGAGTATGTTATGTTTTGAACTTTTTTGAATTTCCTGCCGGCTCCGTCCCCATGCATTGCGGTGCTCACAGGGAACGGAGCACGGAAGACAGATGCATCGGTCGGAGGACACAGCGGGAGGACATTGGGGGATCGTAGGGACAAGGCAAGTAACATTAGAGGGATGCTATGGTGTAATCCTGAGTGTGGAACAGGGTTACCGCTTTTGGTACTGAAAATTAACCCCAAACCACACTCGGGATTACCACCAGAGAGGTTAAAGAACAACAGCATGTCACACAGGAATTTCTGACTTGCCACTTAGCTTGGCATGTGCACAGTTTATTGCTGAAATAGTCATTCCATGGTGTACTTTATATGAATAGAAGTTATTTGGGTATTCAACATGCACAGTAAATTAGGATGGTGTCATACTCATTAAACATAAATGTACTGTACATTCAGTTAGAGGAAGGAGTTCATGGATCACAGTCACTATGGATTAATATATCTTTGGTGTGGACACGCTGTGACAATTTGTAAATATAGCAAAATGTATATAATAATGATGGCATGGAGATAAAAAAAATACATTTTGTCAGACTTTTTTTCTTGCTGTGAAAAACCTTAGAAAATGCATTTTTTTATGTACTGTCTTTAAGTTTCTGAACAGTTGTTGACCCTACAACCCTGTGATGTCTAACTAGTGTTTTAAATATTATTATATAAAGAGTACATGGCCATGCAAGCAAAGATATCTGTGACCTTAGGGTCATCGTAATAAATGGATGGGGGACATCACTAAATTGCAGCATTGAAAAATGTAAACTGTGAGCAGAAAACTTGATCGAAGTCTTTTGCAATAATGTTTAATAGACTGATCTTTTCAGTTTTGCTGGATGTAAATAGCCACTGCAGAGTCTCTGTAATGTGTTTTATTCTGCAATTAAAACCATAGTGAAAGGGGTTGTGACTGGATGCTAAATTACTAATTCATGGAGCATTTATTTTCGATGGCCTCAAGTAATGTAAACTGTAACTAGAGCTTTAAATGTTTTGTTTTTCTTAATAACTTATTTAATCAAGAGTTGAAGCTCTATTTCTCAATATATCAATAATTATCTTCATACATGTTTTGTATACTGCATATAAATGTGATATCCCCTTCAAATGCACTAATCATTTTAAATGCAAATATGCAAATAAACATGTACTATAACTAAAATATTAACTGGTCAAAGCAAAGTGTTTACATAATGTGGGAATTAACAAATCAAATGTAAAAGTGCCATTGGACAGTTTCTATTCATGTCCCTCACATACACCAAAATAATCACCTTTGCCAATGTTCTTATTTAAAAACAGTTGTAAAAGATACACCATTACCAGAGTGGTGTAAATACTGTAGTGAACGTGACTTCAGTTTCGCACCACAATTTTGGTGCACATGGAGAAAGCAAGCTAGGATCTGGAGCACAACACCACCATGTGGTAAATTAACAAATTAGTGTGCACCACTTTTAATAATTTGTTGCGGGAAGCACTAAATTAAACAGGCATAAAGAAATTGTAAAACAAAAAATGGAAAAAAGACTCAAGAAAACACAAGAAATACACATGATGACATAAAGGAAAAAAGGGACAATTAAGTGAAAACTTGTGTAAAGAATAAATATTTTAGATATGATTTAAATTAGTTTTGAGAAGGTGACTATCTGACGTTCTTTGGAAGTGAATTCCAGAGTTTTGGAGCATAGTATGAGAAGGCTTTGTCTCCCATTGAGTGTAGGTGAGTAGAGGAGACACACAGCAACCCAGATAAAAGTTCAGAGAGATAATGGGGTGCCAAGCCATTAAGAGCCTTATAGGAGAGCAAGAGGATCTAAAGTCTATGCAAAACCTAATGAGAACCCAGTGCAAGGACTCCCGGATAGGGGTAATATGATCAGTTGTACGAGACCTAGTCTAGTTTCTAGAAGAAAAAAGGGATGGACAGCCGCACTCCAAAAAAACATAAGGTAGTCTTTAATATAAAAAAAGGAAAAAATGCACTACAAAACAAGCAGAGAACGGGAATAACAGCCTACACGTTTCACACTCCAAATCAGTGCTTAATCATGGCTAGATAGTCTAGTTTCTGGCTGCAGTATTTTGAACATATTAAAGTCAATTAATAATGGATTTAGGTACATCAACGAGTAAAGAATTGCAGTAGTCAAGTCAAAAGAGCACAAATGTATGGATAAGCTTTTCAGCTACAGTGTATGATAGCGCAGGACGCATCCGAACAATGTTTTTCAAGTGGATAAAAGGTGTTCTTACAAAATTTTGTACATGTGGATCAAAGGTTAAATTAGCATCAATATCACCTCTAGATTTTTCAATTTAGACTGAAGCTCAAGTACAGTGCCATCTACAGATATGCTATTGGGACTGCCTTTACATAATTGATGGGGATGCCAATGAGCTTGACTGCAGTCTTGTCGCAGTTTAATTGAAGGAAATTATGGGCCATCCAAGTTTTTATATCATAAATACAGTTAGATAGGAGAGAAACAGCCAAAGTAGAATCCGTTTTAGTGTCGATGTACACTCACCGGCCACTTTATTAGTACATCTGTTCAATTGCTTGTTAACACAAGTTGTTAATCAGCCAATTATATGTCAGCAACTTAATGCATTTATACATCTAGATGATTTGCTGAAGTTCAAACCGGCATCACAATGTGAAAGAAAGAGGATTTTGGTGACTTTGAACGTGGCATGGTTGTTTGTGCCAGACAGGCTGGTCTGAGTATTTAAAAAACTGCTGATCTACTGGGATTTTCATGCACAACAATGTCTAGGGTTAACAGAGAATGGTCAGAAAAAGAGAAAATATCCAGTGAGTGGCAGTTGTGTGTACGAAAATGTACAAAATAAAATAAGTGCGTAAACACAATGTTCACAAAGGAACTACAAGTCCCAGGATGAGAGATAAAGAAACCTTGTGATGAATTTCAATCCACTGCACATTTTTTTGTGCCGCAACCTCCACCAACTGATAAAGATTGAGCGTTTACCATATCAGATGGACTTCTAAACTAACAGAAAGTCAAACGAGCTTGTATCCACAACGGGATAAAGATAGCCATCACTCCAGTGGACTGGATCAGCCAAAGACAGTGCGAGAAAAAAGAACATGATCTAAGAGCTCTCCCTAAAAAAAAAAAAAGTAATTGATTCACAAGCTGTGAATTAAGGCTAAATGCAGCAGTAACAGGTTACCATAAAAACCAATGACATCCAGCATGGACATCCAGCAATAACAGCATGGATAGTACGATGGCAGCGGGTGACATCCGTAAGGTAGCTCCTCACCACATACACGTTACGTCCTACGGGACTTCGTCAGCAAGGGTGGAGCTACCACTTCACCCACAAATTTAAATTTAAATCTCCATGGAGACGAGGCAGCTCGTCTCTATGGAGATCATAGATAACAGGAAGTTCCTGCTCTAATCCACAATTGCTAATACCTATGGGGACACTTAACTCGCCCAATAAAAATCCAGGGGGGGGCAAAAAAAAACTCAAACTTTCCTGAAAGTCCTACCTCTATTAAACATTACCAAATCAATATTAAAGAACGTTACATACCCGCAGCCATCGCATTACAATTACAAATATGCACATACAGTATAACATATAAGAAAGTTTTCCAATTCAACGTTTAACCCTTCCGGAGCTGAAACTTTTGTCGCATATATCCAGAACGATTCTCGCTGACAAAGATATACCACATCTTAGTCAGCGAGAATCCTTCTGAATATATGAGACAAAAGTTTCAGCTCTGGAAGGGTTAAACACTGAATTTGATTTGAACTGTTTTATATCTCATAAATAGTGATTTTAGGTGTGTGTTTTTTTAGGTTTTTATATGTCAATGGTTTCATTTTAAACCTTCTGATATGTTATACTGTATATGCATATTTGTAATTGTAATTTAACCCCTGGGGGTAGCGATAAGACCCCTTTCACACTGTGGCGGTTTTCAGTCGTCTAGTGCTAAAAATAGCGCATGTAAAGCAACCTGAAAACTGCCTCTCATGCCTCCCTAGTGTGAAAGCCTGAGTGAATAAATAGAGAACTCTGCGCTATGGTAATAAAAATATAAATATATTAAAGAAGCTGCTCCCCTAAAGTGGTGTGAAAACAACTTTCACAATGTGGGGGGTGTATAATAATAAGGGGGCGCTAATAGTAGGTGATAAATAAATTCCAAATTCTAGCTTGAGACAATATATTAATTATAAGGTCAACAATATAATAGTGATTTAAAGTGCAAGTGCTTATATAATAAAAAAACAAAAGCCAAATGGCCGCTTACTTGTGCAAGTGCGGAGACCCTGGCACTAAGGAATCAAGCGTGTTACAGCTAGATGTGACGTGGAGCACCAGCTGCACTGTGTCTCACTCTCGTGGGTAGGTGTAGCGTGCGTTCCACCGCCCCTCTGTGCCAAATATGGAAGTGGCTGAACATGACCAGGAACGCCTCGACGTACGTTTCATCTATTGATGTCGCCAGGAAAGGACTTACCAATGCTTATCATTTAGTGACCATTGCTGCATTTTTTGGACCTGTTTGCACCTATTTTTTGATGTTATTATTATTATATAAGCACTTGCACTTTAAATCACTGAAAGCCTTAGTGATTTCACACTGGGGTGGTGCACTTGCGGGATGGGAAAAAAGTCCTGCAAGCAGCATCTTTGGGGGGGGGGGTGTAGGAGCCCACTGGAATGCTACACTGCCCTGCCCAATGGAATAAATGGGCAGCACTTCCAAAGCGCCTGAAAAGCGATTCGGAAGTGCCGCAACACGGGCGCTTTTAACCCCTTCTTTGGCGGCTATCGGGGGTCAAAAGTGTCCCCGCTAGTGGCCGAAAAAACGCAGTTAAAACTAGCGCTGCTTTACTGCTATTGGACCCGCCACCGCCAGTGTGAAAATGTTCTTAACCACTTAAGGCCCGGACCAAACTGCAGCTAAAGGACTCTGCCAGGTTTTGAGATTCGACACTGCGTGACTCCCAAACAAAATTGGCGTCCTTTTTTTCCCACAAATAGAGCTTTCTTTTGGTGGTATTTTATCACCTCTGCGTTTTTTATTTTTTGTGCTATAAACAAAAATAGAGCGACAATTTAGAAAAAAATTAAATATTCTTTACTTTTTGCTATAATAAATATCCCCCAAAAATATATAAAAAAAAACATTTTTTTTCCTCAGTTTAGGCCGATACGTATTCTTCTACCTATTTTTGGTAAACAAAAATCGCAATAAGCATTTATCGGTTGGTTTGCGCAAAATTTATAGCGTTTACAAAATAGGTGATAGTTTTATTGCATTTTTATTATTTTTATTTTTTTTACTACTAATGGCGGCGATCAGCGATTTTTTTTCTGACTGTGACATTATGGCGGACACTTCGGACAATTTTGACACATTTTTGGGACCATTGTCATTTTCACAGCAAACAATGCATTTGAAATTCATTGTTTACTGTGAAAATGACAATTGCAGTTTGGGAGTTAACCACAAGGGGGCGCTGATGGGGTTATGTGTGACATCATGTGTGTTTACAACTGTAGGGGGGTGTGGCTGTAGGTGTGACATCATCGATTGTGTATCCCTATAAAAGGGATCACACAATCGACGCCACGATCGATGCCGCCGCCACAGTGAAGAACGGGGAAGCTGTGTTTACACACAGCTCTCCCTGTTCTTCAGCTCCGGGGACCGATCACGTGCCATTCTGCCGATGTAAATGTGCAGGAGGCGGTCCTTAAGTGGTTAACACAAGAAATCAACAGGCACATTGGCCAGTTTATGTTGATGATAGGGTCACTTACTGGGTCATTTTATATTTTACTGGGGACTTTGGCTGTCTCTTGTGGAGACAGTAGTTGTAGGCAGCGTGCATTTAAAGTATATATAATGTGTGTTGGCTCGCTTGCAGTATCTCTCTGTTTAAATTAATGTTGATAGTGTAAATGCAGCTGCAAAATATAATCAATATCTATCTTCTTTGCCATGCGTCACGTTAACAGTTGCACAATCTGTTTTCATTAATTAGCACTTAATTCTTAGGACTCTTTTCAATGTAATTAGATACTTTAAAAGCACCTCAACAAATCTGGTCTTCAGTACTGCATCTGCCAAGTGTACATTTATGTGTATAATCAATACTGAAAGATGTATGGCTAAATCGCTTCCATAGACATTTTAGCAAGAATCTCATTACCCATTTCTCTATGATCACAAAAGCTACCATGAAAATCGCTACTCAGCCAGACAGTTTGTATTTTCTAAAATACATCTTTCCCCAATACTGTATGTGATTAGACATCTTGATATTCTACTACACGCAATAGGGTTGATTTACTAAAAGTGGAGTGTGCAATATCTGGTTCAGCTGTGCATGGTAGCCAATCGGCTTCTTATTTCAGCTTGTTCAATTAAGCAAAAAAAAAAAAAAAAAAACTGGAAGCAGATTTTGAACTCTCTAGCTTTAGTAAATCAACCACAATGTATGTTAAAATATTTCTACAATATATATATTGTAGAAATATATATATATATATATATATATATATATATATATATATATATATATATTGTAGAAATATTATTGTAGACATATTTTATATATATATATATATATATATATATATATATATATATATATATATATATATATATATATATATATATTTCTACTTCAAATGTAAAGACTGAATAGAGATTTAGCAAAAAACAGGGAAGATAATTCTACTTATGGGTGATATGTCATTTGGACAAACTAGTGTCACATGACTCTCTTCCAGTATGTATAACTTATATTGGACCTGAATTTGAAAAGTCAAGACTTGTTATCTTATGGAAAATGTCTAGAAACTTTAATTGTGAGTGAACAGTACCCTGAAAAATGTACATTTTGTTTTGAATTACTCCAAAAATTAGCAATGTCCATCCTATGCCTCCAGCCTCATAGCTGTATATCTTCAGCATAAGAGCTAAGGTACTTCCACCTCTAACTACTAGTCTCAGATTTAGAGTGAGATTTAGTGAATTCATTATTTTACTGCTCACCGTTCTCCTTGCTGGAGAGGAAGATGTATCTGAGACTTGCATTGCAAGGATCCCCATCTTTTTTTCTACCTTCATTCTGTGGAGATTTTTTTTTTACAGTTATCTGATTAACAGTCGTCAGGGGGGCAGCTCTGGTATGAGGAAGCAGAGACCTAATCTTTTACCAAGATGTCCACCTCCACAAAGAGATACATTGCAGAACAAGGCAAATAAATATCAGTTGCAGCCTGTGGTCAAAGCTGGTGACTAGTCATTTACCCTCCACCTGCCTTTTTTGCAAAGTTCACTTCAAAGTAAACCTGTTATTATTCCAAACTTTCAAAGCTAAACTTTCCTATGAAAGTTGCTACATGTACAGAATCTAGTCGGGGTCATCAGACCAAAGCAACCCGATGCAACAGACCCAGGGCCGTTTGAAGGAATTTGGGGGCCCCAAGCAAAATGGGGGCCCCCCAAGCACCCGCGACCCCCCCCCCGCACGCAAAGCCTACGTTAGCAATACACTAATTTTTTACACCCATGTTCTTACTCCCCTCCCTAGTCCCTATGTTTTTCTATTCTCACCTCCCCTTTTTCCCTGTAGACTGCCGCTGTAGCGTGGCCGAGCTCCTCTTCCTCCCGTCAGTCTGGTGTTCTATCATTATGGATCCCCAATCCCCTATCAGATAGTACCCGGGCCTGGTACCACGCGGTACAGGAGATTCAGTTTCATGTGTTCCCGGCCAGACTGAAAGGAAGTGAGCACTCAGTGTGCACTTCCTGTCAGTCTGGCCAGGAACAGGAAACTGAATCTCCTGTACCACGCGCGGTACCCGGCCGGACTGACAGGACTCCAAGAGGAAGGAATAGGATGCCACGCTCGGCCACGCTACAGCCTGGGAAGGGGAAGTTGAGGGCCCCAGGCCAGCTTGGGGCCCCAAGCAATTGTTTGTTTTGCCTGTCCTGTAGCGACGGGCCTGAACAGACCTACTGTCTATGGACACTGAAGAGCATCTTTGGTTGTAGGTTAGTTTCAGGATTGAAGGCAGTGACATGCTTGTTTAACCTTAAAGAAAAAGTAAAGTCTGTACTGGAGGGTGGACTCTTGCCATAATGTGAAAGGCTGAACAGCATACTTTCAAATTATGGTACCTTACAAATGTTCCTCTTTTCTGCAACTACCATCTCTTCTGCTGATACTTCTGGGTCCCATGACATCCCCATCCTTTTCTGAGTCAGGATCATGAGTTACAGCATTGTGAACATATCAGCAAAGTTTGCAGCAGAATAGCAATTCAGTAAGAAAACACCAAAACGTATTGCACCCGCGTTTCAATAAAAAACCCTACAATAAAGCATGAAACCTGTCCTTTCTTTTAAAGTGGATCTTTACGATTCTGCAAGAATGAATTTATGGAATGTCACAAAACATAACAGTAGAATAATTTTTCCAAAAATGTCCTACCTTTACCTTAAAAAAGTCCTTTATCAGACTTTTGGTTCTCCTAGGCTGAACAAAGGTTTTCAGTCTACTGAAGGCAGTATGAAGCATCTCATCAGTCTCATTTTCCCCAGTGCTATGACTGCGACACTGTAATTTGTAGTAAGTTACAAGGTAAGGGGCTGCAGCAGAGGGATGATGTTTGTCAGACCTTTAGAAAAACAGCCAAGAACTACATGCATCTCAGTCCAACAAGCAGTCCCCGATTTTGGATAATACCTGAGCAAACATGGCCATATGCTTTTGCAGAGAAAAGTAGATAAACACATTTTAGGGGAATATTGTGTTACATTTACACATTACTTAGCAAGCATGTATTTAACATAAAATTACCTGATGCTAGGTCCACTTTAAAAGAAATTATTGTTATTCAGTTTTTCATTATGGCAGAGATAAGTGCACTTCATATATACAGACACTGTAAATATTATTTGCCACTGTTGTCAGTTTTTTGTAATTCTGGTGTGCCATTTTAATAATTAACATCCATTTAGTTTAATTATCTGAGTTATTGTTTTAACTGGGTCATTTCTTTCACCGTAGGAACATTTTTCTTATAGGAAGTTGTGTTTTCACATTTGTATGGGCAACTGCATATTTATAATGAAACACTCATTACCAACCCTAGGTTGAGGTCCAGTACAAAGTCAGATTGCTCCTTTGGGATGTATTGAAGACAGCCTGAACTGCTATTGTGCGACTACTCATTTTGGCTATTGATTACCCAGTGTTGTTTACTCCTTAAGATTAAAGGATCCCCTGGTAGATCCCACTATCCTTTTAACTGTATGGGGAGAGTTAATTCTTATGTTAAGAGGAAAATGCACATCTTATATCAGAAATTTACCACTGGGGAGAGAAAAAAATCCCTCTTGTCTTCCACTTTAACTGAGTAGGCAATCGGTCAACTGATCAGACAGAGAGTAACTGCAACTTGCAATTTGCTAAACAGGTGCATAGGTTTAAACAATAATGCAAAACAGGTTCAGGATGGCAAAGAGTATGCATACACTGCAGGATAATACAAAACAGATTATGAATGCTGCACAAGCATGGACTTTTCACAGCAATGTTTCTGTGGCTCAGTCAGAGTAATGTGGCTAAAGAGCATAGTCTTAAAATAACTATTTATGTTGAATCTGTTTTATTGAGTTACAAGCATTTGTAAAACATTTCGACAAAACATAGGTCAGGAATAATATCTGTCTATTGAGTGTACAAGTCCACATTAGGATCGGAAGGACACCAAAAGAACATGTATCACATATGCATAGTCAGATAAATGAACACAGAAATAAGTGAAATAAGCTAAGTAATGGTACATCAAGTAACCAGTAGACCACTGTAAACAGTGGCGTAGACAACGACCAAAAAAAAACAAAGGCTCAACACATATGGCCTGAACGTATGGTAAATCTACTGGTAAGATTATTACAAACTGATAAAAGTACAGGAGGAGGAGAAGTAAGGAGAGGAGAGAAAAAAAGGAGAGGGAAAAGTAGGGAGAAGTGACATCATGCTACTCATGAGAGGGCACCGGGGAAGCAGTAGGAGCTGTATCCGCTACAAAAGATTCAAAATTAGCAGAGAACCGGAAGTGTAAACAAACGGTCCACGTAATAGTGTGGTCTTCACTCTTATCGGTATCCCATGCTAGCATCCTTTCAATATGTTCGATCCTGTCCATTTCACATGCCCAATCAGCCAGAGAGGGGATCACAGGTTGATGCCACGCTCTGGCAATAACTGAACGTGCAGCAGTCAGCACATGGCGGATTAAGCTCTTCTTGATTTGTTTCTATGACCTCAGAATCATAGATAGGACTGTTAAGCAGGGTTCTTTGGGGGTATTTGTCACCTACAAGCTTGTCATGTAGTTTGAGAACCTTGTCCCAAAAGGGGGTGACACTTGGGCACGTACCCCAAATGTGTGTCATGTTCCCTGGGGCCTGCAAACATCTCCAATAGGGTTGTCCCGATACCACTTTTTTGAGTACCAATACTTTTTTTCAAGTACTCGCCGATACTGATTACCGATACTTTTTTTTTAATGTCATGTGACAGTATTTTTTCCAAAAAAAATTTACAGTGATTTTTTGTTTTTTTTTAGGGGGGGGTGGATTGTCAGTGTGTGTTTTTTTTGTTAGGCCCTTTTCACACTACAAAATAAATCCGTTTTAATAATCCGTTTTAAAATCCGTCAGATAATGTTAAAAAACGGAAGTTATACGTCCTTTATAAAATATCATTAAAGTCTATGGGATTTTTTTATGTTCCGTAAAGATCCGTAATAGTCCGTTATAACATACGGACTTAGTTATAACGGAATATGTGACGGGTCTTGCACTATGTTTTGTAAATTTTTTGTCCGTTGCAAGTAACGGATATATTAACGTCCGTTATATTTTAACATTGAAGTCTATGGCACATGGACGTTAGTAAATGTCTCCGTAAATGTCCGTTATGTTAACGGACGTTAATTTTACTGAGCATGGATATTCAGGGGAACCCCGCCGTCAATTTAAAACAAAAATGACGTGCGGTTCCCGGTAAATATCCATAACCAGACCCTTCAGGTCTGGTATGGATATTCAGGGGAACCCCGCCGTCAATTTAAAACAAAAGTGACGTGCGGTTCCCGGTAAATATCCATAACCAGACCCTTCAGGTCTGGTATGGATATTCAGGGGAACCCCGCCGTCAATTTAAAACAAAAATGACGTGCGGTTCCCCCTAAATATCCATAACCAGACCCATTATCCGAGCACGTTGACCTGGCCGGCCGCAGAAAAGAGGGGGGGACAGAGTGCGGCCCCCCCTCTCTCCTGAACCGCACCAGGCCACATGCCCTCAACATGGGGAGGATGTCCCCATGTTGATGGGGACAAGGGTCTCATCCCCACAACCCTTGCCCGGTGGTTGTGGGGGTCTGCGGGCGGGAGGTTTATCAGAATCTGGAAGACCCCTTTAACAAAGGGGACCCCCAGATCCTGACCCCCCCCCCTGTGTGAAATGGTAATGGGGTACACTGTACCTCTACCATTTCACGAAGGAAGTAAAAAGTATTGTAAAAAAAACACACTGACACAAAAGAATAAAGTCCTTTATTAAAAAAAAAAACCAAACTCCAGCGCTGAAAAATCCACTCGTTCCCGGCTTCCTGCGTTGTCCTGATCCAGCGACGGGTGCGGGTGATCTCCCGCGATGAGAAGATCCAGCATCGGGTGATCTCCGCTCCGGGGATGTAAAGATCCATCCATCCGGCGCAGCAGCATCCCGGACCTCCTCTCACCGCTGGGCACAGCCCAGCGAATGAGCGGCTGAAGCTGTGACATTTCTTATATAGAGGAGGCAGAGCCACCCGTCACGTGACCCTGCCCCCTCTGACGTACCTCTGCTACGTCACTGGGGAAGACCAAGAAGAGGAAAGACCTTTCCTCTTCTCGGGCTTACCCAGTGATGTAGCAGAGGTACGTCAGAGGGGGCAGGGTCACGTGACGGGTGGCTCTGCCTCCTCTATATAAGAAATGTCACAGCTTCAGCCGCTCATTCGCTGGGCTGTGCCCAGCGGTGAGAGGAGGTCCGGGATGCTGCTGCGCCGGATGGATGGATCTTCACATCGCCGGAGCGGAGATCACCCGACGCTGGATCTTCTCATCGCGGGAGATCACCCGCACCCGTCGCTGGATCAGGACAACGCAGGAAGCCGGGAACGAGTGGATTTTTCAGCGCTGGAGTTTTTTTTTTTTTTTTTAATAAAGGACTTTATTCTTTTGTGTCAGTGTGTTTTTTTTACAATACTTTTTACTTCCTTCGTGAAATGGTAGAGGTACAGTGTACCCCATTACCATTTCACACGGGGGGGTCAGGATCTGGGGGTCCCCTTTGTTAAAGGGGTCTTCCAGATTCTGATAAACCTCCCGCCCGCAGACCCCCACAACCACCGGGCAAGGGTTGTGGGGATGAGACCCTTGTCCCCATCAACATGGGGACATCCTCCCCATGTTGAGGGCATGTGGCCTGGTGCGGTTCAGGAGAGAGGGGGGGCCGCACTCTGTCCCCCCCTCTTTTCTGCGGCCGGCCAGGTCAACGTGCTCGGATAATGGGTCTGGTTATGGATATTTAGGGGGTACCGCACGTCATTTTTGTTTTAAATTGACGGCGGGGTTCCCCTGAATATCCATACCAGACCTGAAGGGTCTGGTTATGGATATTTAGGGGGAACCGCACGTCATTTTTGTTTTAAATTGACGGCGGGGTTCCCCTGAATATCCATACCAGACCTGAAGGGTCTGGTTAGGATATTTACCGGGAACCGCACGTCATTTTTGTTTTAAATTGACGACGGGGTTCCCCTGAATATCCATACGACTTCTGGAGCTGGACTTCAAGAAAGGGTGAAATGTTTTTTATTAACGGACGTTAGAAAGGAATGATATAACGGATGTATACGGATATATACGGATAAACATTATCCGTTTTCAATAAAGGAAGAATGGTAAAATATTTATCCGTATGTATCCGTTATTAAATCCATTAATAAACGTCCGTTAATAGGTGTAATACGGATATTATAAAACGGACATACAATCCATAGTGTGAAAGAAGCCTTATTTTTTTATTTACATTTTATTTTTATTTATTTTTTTAAATATTTATTGCAATTTTTTTTAAAAAAAATTTTTAATCAGACCTGTTGGGGGTCTTTGGAGAGATATCAGGGGTCTTAACAGATCTCTGACATCTCCCTTTTAAGACAGAGAAAGGGACTAAGGACACAGATTCCCCAGTCCCTTTCTCAGCAGCCTCAGCTAAGAATGGAGAGAAGCTCCTCTCCATTCATAACCTGAAGCATCGTAAACACAGGTTACGATTGTTTAGTTATGTGAATGGACAGAGTCAGTGATCACTGACTCTGTTCATTCTGAAAAGGTAGGAGCTGGGTTTAGCGGCTCCTACCTCTGCTCTCCATCCTGACAAATTGAGGGGGGAGAGCGGCACGGACGGGGGGAGAGGACTGCACGGATGGGGGAGAAAGGACTGCATGGACGGGGGAGAGAGGACTGCACGAATGGGAGAGGACTGCACGGACGGGGGGGAGAGAACTGCACGGATGGGAGAGGACTGCACGGATGGGGGAAAAGACAGCAGGGGTAAAAGACAACACGGGGAAATGACAGCACGGAACACAGGGATTTGTTATTTTAGTACTGATTACAGATAGGATCGGGTATCTCTTTAACAAAAAAAATTACTGTATTTATTGGCGTATAACATTCACTTTTTTACCCTGCAAAATAGAGGGTAGACTGTGCCTGCGTGTTATACGCAGGGGGCTGTGGAAAAGTTTTTTCCTGAAATTTTCCTCCTAAAGTTAGGGTGCGTGTTATACGCCTGTGCGTGTTATACACCGATAAATACGGTATATATATTTTTTTGTAATAAAAAACATAGCTTTCCCAAACAGTTCCTGACTTTCTTTCTCACTCAGAAAAAGCCACACCTATCAATCCCATCCTATTTACCAATTTTCATTAACCCATACCTACTATTTGTCACAGCCCTAATCACCAAGCCACCACCCCACATATATGTGGCGCGTGCCGTTGTTGGCGAACCGCTCCCACTGTGATTGGATAAAGTGGAAGCCAATAAGTGGGTCTGGTGGACTTGATGTCCGCTGGGACCGCCAAATGTTCGGGACACAGGTAGAACTGCAGTCTACCTGTGTAAGCAAGGCAGATTGTCATTTTGTCAGCAGGGAAGGCTTTGATCTTGTGTTTCTGGAACATGGATCTCTGCCTTCCCCTAGTCAAAGCACCTCCCCCACTGTTAGTAAGCACAACCTAGGCATACATTTAACCCTTTGATTGTTCCTGCCAGTGTCAGTATAGTGACAGTGCATATTTTTAGCACTGATCACTGTTTTAGTGTCACTGGTCCCCAAAAAATATCAAAGGTGTCAGTTAGGTCTCCAATTTGTCTGCTGCAATATCGCAGCCCTGCTATAATTCGCTGTTTACTGCCATTTCTAGTAAAAAAAATCCTGTGTTTGTACATGCTATATCTTTTGCGCAAACTAAGCAATATAAGTTTTTTGGGATTTTTCTTTACCAAAAATATGTAGCAGAAAACATATTGGCCTAAATTGATGAAGAAATGCAATTATTTTTTTTTGGGGTATGTTTTATAGCAGAAAGTAAAATATATAGTTTTCGTTTCCAAAATTGTCACTCTTTATTTTGTTTATGGGGCAAAAAAAAAAAAAAAAAAAAACGCAGAGGTTTTCAAAAACCACCAAAATAAATCTATTTGTGGGGGAAAAAAGAACAAACATTTTATTTGGGTACAGTGTGGCATGACCGCGCAATTGTCAGTTAAAGTAACACAGTGCCATTTCGCAAAACAAAATGGCCTCCTCAGGAAGGGGGTAAACCCTTCCGGAGCTCAAGTGGTTAACGTGTGCCTTCCATCACTGTTTATCCTATTGCCTGCCAGATAGTGGTCTTTTACTGTCATTTGCTCTGGTGGGTCCAGGATACCCTAGTTATCAGTGTAGTTAATGCACCTCTATCACCAGTCTGTGATGGACTTTTCAGACTCTCAACAGTGTTACCGGAGCTCACTGACATATCTTGGTTTAGAGGACTTTGCTGAAAGCAACAGAAATGGCTCTTACATAAGCACTGAACCAAAAGGTGACAGCTCAATTTGCATGTATGATTTATTAAAGTGGTATGTATGTAAGCTGTATCTATGGAGAGGGGGATATGGGTGGGTTAGAACTAAAATGTGCAGCACATGACAAGAAAGAGTTATTGAAGCCAAAGCAGCAAAGTAAATACCTCTTTAACCACTTAAGACCTGGACCATTACGCAGGAAATAATGGCCCCTTTTTGCGAATCGGCACTGCATCGATTTAACCGACAATTGCGCGGTCATGCGACGTGGCTCTCAACAAAATTGGCGTCCTTTTTTCCCCACAAATAGAGATTTCTTTTGGTGGTATTTTATCACCTCTGCGCTTTTTATTTGTTGCGCTATAAACAAAAACAGAGCGACAATTTAGAAAAAAATTCAATATTTTTCACTTTTTGCAATAATAAATATCCCAAAAAATATCTAAAAAATTTTTTTTCCTCAATCTAGGCCGATACATATTCTTCTACATTTTTTTGGTAAAAAAAAATTGCAATAAGCGTTTATTGATTGGTTTGCGCAAAATACAAAATAGGGGATATTTTTATTAATATTTTTTTTTTACTAGTAATGGCGGCAATCAGTGATTTTTTTTTGGGCTGCGACATTATGGCGGACACATCGGACACTTTTGACAAATTTTTGGGACCATTGTCATTTTTACAGCAAAAAGTGCGATAAAAATGCACTGATTACTGTGAAAATGGCATTGGCAGTGAAGGGGTTAACCAGGAGGGGGCGCTGTAGGTGTTAAGTGTGCCCTAAGGGAGTGTTCTTACTGTGGGGGGGGTCTGGCTGTGCGTGTGACGTCACTGATTGTCGTTCCCTAACACAGGGAACAGACGATCAGTGACAGCCACACTAGGAAGAACGGGGAAAGGTTTGTTTACACTTACCTCAACCCGTTCATCAACTCTGTGACCCAATCGCGGGACACCGGCGGCGATTGGGTCCGTGGGTCCCGTGAGCGCATTTATGGAGAACAGGACCAGGTTGGGAGCTCGCCGGCGGCGGCACGCTCGCAACCCACGGCTGAGCTCTTAAAGGTGACTTACAGGTACGTGCCTGTGCCCAGCCATGCCCTTCATGCCGATGTATATCGGCGTGAAGGGGTCCTTAAGTGGTTAATGACCTAAAATGACTTTAAGCCCAAATATGTTACAAAATATATATTATTTTCGGGTTTAAAGGGTTGTACCATTAGACACCCTTGCTGAGTACTACCAAGTGTACTATTGAAACTGGGTTTTCTTCTCCCAATTTTCTACAGCTTAGACTCTCAATGATGAAATTTGGGGCCTTCACGAAAAACTACATTCCTACTTTTTTCATATTTCTTATGAATCGCTACTGATCTGAATCCAGTTTTCAGTTGACTCAAACCCTTGCTGCAGAAAATGATTGCCTTCTCTGGCAGATGGCAAGCAATCTATCACTGAGCTCCATATTGCAATTAATTTCTTACATGTATTAGTTTTGATGACTTGGGGCAAACAATATAAGACAAATTACATTTTTGACAAATTTCTTGTGTTTGCATATAAAAGTGTACATCAGCAAACATCTGATTACAAATCGTGCCCAGAATGTTGTGTTTTTTATTTAATGACAAGAAAGCAAGCCTCTAATACAGGCTTTGGACAGCAAATACAAATGTACTTGTAGAATGTAAGTGTAAATTGATTTAAAAAAAATACTTTAATTCCATAAAGGCAGATCAGTCGTTTTGCATGTGTTAGGCTGGCCATACATTATATAATGTTCTCGAACAACGTTCCTTTAGATTTACCAAAACCATATAATATGAGGTCAATCCTATTTTATACAGATTTATCAGTGTAATTCGCTGATTGATTAGTAACTTTAACTTGCAGTTTACTAGAGGTGCAAATTTTGAAGCAATAATGCAAAACAGTTCAGGGTGGCATAAAACAGGCATACACTGCAGAATAATGAAGGTTGCTCTGCCTGGAGCTTTGAGTGACCCGGCGTCACGCACTGCCAGTGAGTTTCGATCCAACAGCATTTACATGTGAGTTGTTTGCTTGCTTTTAATGGAAATGTATTTCAAAGATTTTAATAAAAGAGCAATGCACCAGTACAGCTTTTTTCTCTTTTATGGTTTGCTACACACAGGGTTACTCCAGTTGTTCTTGAGGAAGGAGGGTTCTAAGAGCAGCTACTCTGGTTATACAAATGTTTACTGACCTCTTTTATGCTGTGAGGTAATTGTATCTTCACAGTGATTATTGAAATCAGGTCATAGTATTGAAGGTCTCTAGCTCCTTCATGTTATCTGGGTGAATGGTTGAACTTTGATTTTTAGTCTTAAGCCTAGTATATTCGTTTTTTTAATCAACTCAGTAGGGCTGAACAATAAAAAAACTTTTTTGGTCATGCCCCATCGACAAAAAGTGGTCGAAAGTCTGGCTTCTGTTCAACTGGCTGCAGTACACACAGGCAAAATGTTTACCGGTTTCTATTGAACTGACCATATCGCCCGACATTTGGCCGATGTGTATTAGGCTATACTTCTAGGGCTACAGTCTATTATTTTCAATTGTAACTCTCCTTGCTTCTTCTATGAAAGTATTTAAAAAATTGGACTTCAGACAGTTAAAATCTTCCAAATCCAGGAAGTCTAGGCGTTTTCAAGCTCTTCTGTGAGCACTGTGGCCCATAGGTCTGTTGGCACCCTTAGTGTATGGCCAAATGTATCATGCTAGGGTGAGTGGCCTTGGCCTGAGCTATGTACTGTATGGTTGTATTTCCAGACTACTTCAGCTAAGTAATGTATCAATTTCCATAGTGAGTGGCACCGTTCTTAAAAGAACACACTTTTGGAACATGGTCCCTGGCCTAAACACATCTTCTGAAGGTGGCTATAAGAAAGGCAGAGGTACTTCCACACCATCTGGGCAGTGGTCTTAGCGGTCTAGTCATGGGTCAGTATTGCCATTGCTAATAAATTGAACTAGAGAGACAAGAGAATCCCATCTAGAAAAAGGGTTTACCTTTAGAGATTATGTTGTCGAATCCAGAAATAGTGAAAAAATAAAAATGTTTTAATAATTTCTAAAATAACATGGCAGAGAACTGTAAAAAAAAAAAGTACACAACATCCATCACCACCACCATGAGACAACATTGACTTCACCACAAGAAACCCTTAAACCATCACTGTGTGGCCACCCAGAACAGGTAAGTAGTTCAGGGATATATCCCTATCCCCTATTACTATACCCCCACTTTGAGTCCACAATATTATCTCCAGGGAGGACAGCTATACGCTGTATATGAATTTGCAGTCATTGCCTAGAAGAGATGTGGTAATAGGACCTAGCGAGCATTAATATGAAAGAACATAATAGTGCATATAAGTGAACCGTCAATGGTTAAGTTCTTAGAAGTCAATCAGAAATAATCCAATACAATGTTTGGTGTTAAAAATCTTCCAGCACACAGGCTTATGTCAAGGAGCTATTTCCATGTTGGTAGTTCACCAAAGCCACACTTGCTTGAAGCAGAGTAAAGCAGATGTAACAATTGCATTAATACCAGAGTTGGCAATAATAATATTGACTGGCATTGGGTGAGGCATATACTTGAAATCAGTCTAGACCAGGGGTGGGCAATTATTTTTTCGATGGGGCCACATGAGAAACTAAAAATATTTTGGAAGGCCGGGCCAAAAGGCTAAACTCAATACTGCATGAGAAAAAGAAGATTAATTGCGCTAAACCAAAAATGAACATATGTTAAACAAACATATTGGACAAGTACTAAGGTGCATGTGCTAAAAAATTCCTAGATTGACACTCTGAATTTAAACACCATAAAAAATCCTATATGATCAAAGGGCCTAAAGCCACCTGGCCCTACTAAGCAATATAATACTCGCCCAGTAGGAATTGCCACGAAAGAAAAAACGTGACAAAATGTTGGATAAATTAAAATTAAAGAACCACAAATAAGTGACTAAAGTCCATAAACTTCAATTTGAAGGTGAATGTGATGAGTCCAAGTGAAAATGAAGACACCCGTGAAAGCTTTAAGGCGCTGGTTGTAGCACTAAACGTGAATCCACCACCGATCACACAGCTGCTTACCAGAAGTCAAGGTCCTGCCGGACCACTATCAACATGTCTTTCCACCATAGATGTCAACTCCGCAGAAAGTTCACCACTTGCGCTGAGACCATGCCATGCTCAATGTTGAAAAAAACACAAAACAGGCTCCACATAGCATAAAATCCAGGTAAATTTATTTAAAATAAAGTAAAAACAAGTATACAACTCACATTTGGGTTGATAAACCAAGCAGTTGGCCTGTAACGCCGGCCGGACGTATCAGGAACAAAAGCCACTCGTTGGAGAAATGAAGGGGATGGCATCCACACGTCACTCACTCCACCCGACGCGTTTCGTGAGAAATCACTTCGTCTCGGGGTACGAGTGGCGTGGGACGCCACCCCTCTTTATAGGAACACATTAGGCTGTCAAACAATCGAGTCATAATTACCAAGCCTCGCTCCGGGATCCCTGCGCACACCGGAAGTGTAACAGATTGACATCCGGGTCACTGGGTTCTCCGAGACTCAATGCCCATAGGCTGCCCAACAACTCCGCCCAGAGGGGCTGACACCCATGACGCACGCATCACTCACCGAAGCGAGGCATGACAGGACCACCCTCAGAGGGGCGGGGCTGTATATGTCACGGCTCGAGTGTTTGAAGCTCACATTAAACAGTTATTAGCGGTGAGTATCAACTAGTGCTCATGACTACATCACGTGTGTCATAGAGCATCATCGAGTTATCCGCTCAGTAAAGAAAATTTTTTAAAGGAACTTAAGATTGAATCAAACCACCTTCGATCGTAACCAAGCCTCACTGTGGGTCACTCACGCATGCGCCCAACCAACAAAACCCGTGGTTGCGCTCCACAGGGCATTGTGCTAGCCATTCTTGGGGCAAACTCACCCATATCATAAAGGGATAAGTGGGAAAGTCGTGACAGTGTCACACGGTGAGCTCGGCATGTTGTTATATGGCCCATACCCAGAAATAAACTCAGAGTTTAAGGGACATTGTGTAAAATTAAATGAACTCAATCAAAAATTAACAGTTAAACTATGTGCATTTGTAAAACATAAATAAATTAATTAGTGATGGTTAAATTAATTCTGTTATATGGGCAACCGCAGTAATCAAAGTCCCATATATTATTAGATTACAAATTGTGATCACTATGTGAATCATAAGTGAATCCCCATTAGACCCCTAACGGGGAATGTTCAATTAATGAAAATTAGTGCATAATCCAAAAATTAATCCCAATCCATAAATCAACATAAAAATATAAAATATAAAAATATAAATCTAAACTTGGAGTAAAAGGGACTTGCCCTGATACCAATGGAGGCTACCACCAAACAGTATATCCATGATTAATTTCCCGTCAGAACAGAAAAATCAATCCCCTGCTAGAGAAGTCTCAAGAATTAACAACCATGAACTAAGCATTATTTATGAAGGCATTGATGTCAGTATCCACGTTGAGGCCATGGGGAAGATATGTCCTCAATCTGTGGATCCATGCCATTTCAGTTTTCGAGATTTCTCTAATTAGGGAACTCCCCCTCCAGTTCGGTTTGTATTTATCGATACCCACAAACAAAGTCCCCTCGGGGTTTCTATGATGAACCAAATCATAGTGTCTCGAAACCGAATGGTTTGGGAAGCCATTTCTTATCTTAGCTATATGTTCGTTTAATCTGGTTTTCAATTCCCTCTTGGTCCTCCCTACGTACTGAAGCCCGCAAGGGCATTGGAGTAAGTAAACTACCCCTTTGCTAGAACAGGTAATGAATGGTTTCACTTCATGTGTTCGACCAGTACTAGTGGAGGAGAAATGGGTGATCTTCCGATCTCGACATTTATTTAGAGAACACACCTGACAGTTTTTGCATCTGTGATAACCCGTGAGAGTTTGCCAAAAGATTCTTGTTTCGCTAGGAGGATCCTGAACACTTGGGGCCACACTGGCTCCCAAGGAGGAGGCACCGCGAAACACTACGGAAGGTCTTGCTGGTAACACAGGTGCAAGTACAAGATCACTTTGCAGTATATGCCAGTGTTTTCTGATTAAACGTTTAATATTTTGGTGTTGTACTGAGAAAGTGGTTATAAATGGCAAAGAGGAGACGTTGTTTTGCTGTTTAGTTTGCACCTTTAACAGGGATTCTCTCTCCATGTCACGGGCAGATTGTACCGCCTGGCCTAGTATCAACGGGTCATACCCCTTCTCGAGGAATTTGTTTGATAGGACAGTTGCCTGGGTATCAAAAACTTCAACTTCTGTGCAGTTGCGTCTGATTCTGGTGTATTGTCCTTGAGGAACTGCCTTTAACCATGGGCCGTAGTGGCAACTGTCGACAGGAATGAACGAGTTCCTATCTGTCGGTTTAAAAAAAGTGCTCGTAATAAACCTGTCACCCACTATGCCAATGTTCAAATCCAGAAAATTCACCAAAGTCTGGCTTGCAGAAAAAGTAAATCTGATGCCTCTAACATTATCGTTAAGGAAACTCATGAACACATCCAACTCGTCTCTATCTCCATCCCATAGGAGGAGGACGTCGTCGATATACCTGACCCAAAGGGCTACTTCGGGTCTTCGGCAACCGTCGACGACGTCCTCCTCCCACTTGGCCATGAAGAGATTCGCCAGGCTGGGGGCATATTTAGCCCCCATGGCCACTCCCCGGTCCTGGCGAAAAAAACAATTGTCGAACCAAAAATAGTTATGACTTGCTGCAAACTGCAGCAAAGTCATAATGAACTCAATCTGCTCTGAAACCAGAGTTGAATCCTTGGTTAAGTAAAATCTCACAGCCTCAAGACCCAGGTCGTGAGGGATTATGGTGTAAAGGGATGTCACGTCAGCCGTGACCATCCACACACCTTCCCTGGGGGTCATTCCTGATAGCAGGTTAATAACCTGCTTCGTATCTCCAATAAAGGAGGGTATATTACGCACCAGAGGTTGTAAGTAAAAATCAATGTACTTGCCCACCCGGGACGTGATGGAATCAATCCCACTGACAATGGGACGTCCCGGGGGGCAAGTTTGATTCTTATGAATTTTCGGGAGATAGTATATCACCGGTGTACGGGGAGCCACTGGTACCAGGAATAAACTCTCCTTTTTATTTATAATCCCTTTCTGAAGGCCTTGATCCACAATAATCTCCAAGTCACGTTTGTATTTGACTACTGGGTCACGGCTTAAAGGGGTATATGTGTCATCGTCGTCCACGATGCGGTGCATCTCTGCAACATAATCGCATCTATCTAGGACGACGATGCCACCCCCTTTATCAGCCGGTCTGATGACGAGCGATTTGTTAGAACATAGCGAATCGAGTCCGATCTCAAGGTCTTTGTTCAATTTAGCCTTCCTGATCTTCATATTATCCAAATCTTTAAGAACAACGTCCCTGAACACCCTTATACTAGCTGGTAGGGTACCGGGATTGAACAATGAAGCGTTGGATAGATTGGAGTGTCTATATGTTGGGGCATGCTGGGGACCTTCATTGATAGGATTTATCAAGAAGTGTCTCTTAATGCTCAATTTTCTGGAAAACTTGTGAACATCCATAAAGGTTTGAAATTTGCTCAGATTTCTCGGAGGTGCAAACTTCAAACCTTTATCCAACAGCCTCTTTTCAGAATCTGTTAGTATTTGTTGGCTCAAGTTGTAGATTCCAATACCTACACTCTTCTTCTCTTTGGATGCTTGGGCTCTCCTCCCCCCTCTGGTCCCTCTCTTGGTTCTGTAGGCCATGCTGGGCCGTGATGGCTCCTGGGAAAACCCCAATTGTAGGGTGAACGAGATGGTGGAGGCCCCTGTATGTTTTCAGGTCTAAAATTCCCATATCCCCTATCCAATGGTCCAAAACCAGGTGGAGGAAAGAATCTTTCCCAGCTGTTATATGGAACATCTCTGGGTCCAAACCCATAGGGTCCCATTGAGTCTGATAGGGGAAAAAAACGGTTTTGGGTTGGGATATTGAAATCATAACTGCTCTCTCTTCTATTTTGAGGATTAAACTCCGTTTGTGTGGAGTTTCTACGTTGAAAAGAGGTAGCCTGATTTCGACCTACTGGAGAGTCACTCCTGTAATGTTGAAATTGAGCCTCCAATTTATGATTTTTAGATTTATGTCGGCCTCTAATAGGGGTATTAGATTGAGCCATATCTTTTTTGGAGTTTCTTAATTTAACTCTGGGTTTCTGCTGAGCCTGGGAAGATATTGAGGTGCCTGGATGATACGACCTTTGGTTTGAAACTAATGTGCGCTGTACAGGCACAGGAAGGGTACCTGAGGCTTGTGGAGTAGTGTCCATACCCTCTCTATCTTCAACCTCTGAGGCGATCTTTTTTTGCCATTTGAATACCATCCTTGACTTATAATCATCTAAGTCGCGGTTGTATTTCTTTTTCTTTTTGACTTTCTGGTCTTTCTCCTCTTTTTCAAGATTTTTCTGTAAGCTGGTAGAGTATTCTTGATATTCCTCCCCTTTTTTGAAAGGAATCAGCAACTCTTTAACCAACTTAATCTCAGAGTCTAATCTGATCAGTTTATCTTTCTTCCTCTCCGCTAGAAAGCGCAAGAAGGAAGTGCCAGCATCGTTGAAATATTTGGCCCAACCGATCAGATCAGACTCGTCTGTCTGGGGACTGACCTCCCACCGTAGGCTCCTAGGAACCATCCCACTCTTGACATAAGTTTCTAAAAAAACTATGTCCCACTGGGTGTGTATTTCTGCTGTCATGAGGTTTTTCAATCTCATGAAGAGCCCACTTACTTCAGAAGTGGTGGGTATTGGGGTGGAATCAAACACCCCTACTGTATTGACTACCCTATTTGAACGGAAGTCAAATATATCCATGGTGACCCTATAGGGGGAGTCACCACTCAAAGCTGCAGTTGAAGGTATACAGGTAATGCAAAGAAATTGTTTTGGGAACAACTGCGCTAAGGTAGAGAGTTTAGGATTGATAAGCAGCAATTAAATTGTGTGTAAACAAAGTAAATATTAGAAAAAGAAGATTAATTGCGCTAAACCAAAAATGAACATATGTTAAACAAACATATTGGACAAGTACTAAGGTGCATGTGCTAAAAAATTCCTAGATTGACACTCTGAATTTAAACACCATAAAAAATCCTATATGATCAAAGGGCCTAAAGCCACCTGGCCCTACTAAGCAATATAATACTCGCCCAGTAGGAATTGCCACGAAAGAAAAAACGTGACAAAATGTTGGATAAATTAAAATTAAAGAACCACAAATAAGTGACTAAAGTCCATAAACTTCAATTTGAAGGTGAATGTGATGAGTCCAAGTGAAAATGAAGACACCCGTGAAAGCTTTAAGGCGCTGGTTGTAGCACTAAACGTGAATCCACCACCGATCACACAGCTGCTTACCAGAAGTCAAGGTCCTGCCGGACCACTATCAACATGTCTTTCCACCATAGATGTCAACTCCGCAGAAAGTTCACCACTTGCGCTGAGACCATGCCATGCTCAATGTTGAAAAAAACACAAAACAGGCTCCACATAGCATAAAATCCAGGTAAATTTATTTAAAATAAAGTAAAAACAAGTATACAACTCACATTTGGGTTGATAAACCAAGCAGTTGGCCTGTAACGCCGGCCGGACGTATCAGGAACAAAAGCCACTCGTTGGAGAAATGAAGGGGATGGCATCCACACGTCACTCACTCCACCCGACGCGTTTCGTGAGAAATCACTTCGTCTCGGGGTACGAGTGGCGTGGGACGCCACCCCTCTTTATAGGAACACATTAGGCTGTCAAACAATCGAGTCATAATTACCAAGCCTCGCTCCGGGATCCCTGCGCACACCGGAAGTGTAACAGATTGACATCCGGGTCACTGGGTTCTCCGAGACTCAATGCCCATAGGCTGCCCAACAACTCCGCCCAGAGGGGCTGACACCCATGACGCACGCATCACTCACCGAAGCGAGGCATGACAGGACCACCCTCAGAGGGGCGGGGCTGTATATGTCACGGCTCGAGTGTTTGAAGCTCACATTAAACAGTTATTAGCGGTGAGTATCAACTAGTGCTCATGACTACATCACGTGTGTCATAGAGCATCATCGAGTTATCCGCTCAGTAAAGAAAATTTTTTAAAGGAACTTAAGATTGAATCAAACCACCTTCGATCGTAACCAAGCCTCACTGTGGGTCACTCACGCATGCGCCCAACCAACAAAACCCGTGGTTGCGCTCCACAGGGCATTGTGCTAGCCATTCTCGGGGCAAACTCACCCATATCATAAAGGGATAAGTGGGAAAGTCGTGACAGTGTCACACGGTGAGCTCGGCATGTTGTTATATGGCCCATACCCAGAAATAAACTCAGAGTTTAAGGGACATTGTGTAAAATTAAATGAACTCAATCAAAAATTAACAGTTAAACTATGTGCATTTGTAAAACATAAATAAATTAATTAGTGATGATTAAATTAATTCTGTTATATGGGCAACCGCAGTAATCAAAGTCCCATATATTATTAGATTACAAATTGTGATCACTATGTGAATCATAAGTGAATCCCCATTAGACCCCTAACGGGGAATGTTCAATTAATGAAAATTAGTGCATAATCCAAAAATTAATCCCAATCCATAAATCAACATAAAAATATAAAATATAAAAATATAAATCTAAACTTGGAGTAAAAGGGACTTGCCCTGATACCAATGGAGGCTACCACCAAACAGTACCTACCAGCTAGTATAAGGGTGTTCAGGGACGTTGTTCTTAAAGATTTGGATAATATGAAGATCAGGAAGGCTAAATTGAACAAAGACCTTGAGATCGGACTCGATTCGCTATGTTCTAACAAATCGCTCGTCATCAGACCGGCTGATAAAGGGGGTGGCATCGTCGTCCTAGATAGATGCGATTATGTTGCAGAGATGCACCGCATCGTGGACGACGATGACACATATACCCCTTTAAGCCGTGACCCAGTAGTCAAATACAAACGTGACTTGGAGATTATTGTGGATCAAGGCCTTCAGAAAGGGATTATAAATAAAAAGGAGAGTTTATTCCTGGTACCAGTGGCTCCCCGTACACCGGTGATATACTATCTCCCGAAAATTCATAAGAATCAAACTTGCCCCCCGGGACGTCCCATTGTCAGTGGGATTGATTCCATCACGTCCCGGGTGGGCAAGTACATTGATTTTTACTTACAACCTCTGGTGCGTAATATACCCTCCTTTATTGGAGATACGAAGCAGGTTATTAACCTGCTATCAGGAATGACCCCCAGGGAAGGTGTGTGGATGGTCACGGCTGACGTGACATCCCTTTACACCATAATCCCTCACGACCTGGGTCTTGAGGCTGTGAGATTTTACTTAACCAAGGATTCAACTCTGGTTTCAGAGCAGATTGAGTTCATTATGACTTTGCTGCAGTTTGCAGCAAGTCATAACTATTTTTGGTTCGACAATTGTTTTTTTCGCCAGGACCGGGGAGTGGCCATGGGGGCTAAATATGCCCCCAGCCTGGCGAATCTCTTCATGGCCAAGTGGGAGGAGGACGTCGTCGACGGTTGCCGAAGACCCGAAGTAGCCCTTTGGGTCAGGTATATCGACGACGTCCTCCTCCTATGGGATGGAGATAGAGACGAGTTGGATGTGTTCATGAGTTTCCTTAACGATAATGTTAGAGGCATCAGATTTACTTTTTCTGCAAGCCAGACTTTGGTGAATTTTCTGGATTTGAACATTGGCATAGTGGGTGACAGGTTTATTACGAGCACTTTTTTTAAACCGACAGATAGGAACTCGTTCATTCCTGTCGACAGTTGCCACTACGGCCCATGGTTAAAGGCAGTTCCTCAAGGACAATACACCAGAATCAGACGCAACTGCACAGAAGTTGACGTTTTTGATACCCAGGCAACTGTCCTATCAAACAAATTCCTCGAGAAGGGGTATGACCCGTTGATACTAGGCCAGGCGGTACAATCTGCCCGTGACATGGAGAGAGAATCCCTGTTAAAGGTGCAAACTAAACAGCAAAACAACGTCTCCTCTTTGCCATTTATAACCACTTTCTCAGTACAACACCAAAATATTAAACGTTTAATCAGAAAACACTGGCATATACTGCAAAGTGATCTTGTACTTGCACCTGTATTACCAGCAAGACCTTCCGTAGTGTTTCGCGGTGCCTCCTCCTTGGGAGCCAGTGTGGCCCCAAGTGTTCAGGATCCTCCTAGCGAAACAAGAATCTTTTGGCAAACTCTCACGGGTTATCACAGATGCAAAAACTGTCAGGTGTGTTCTCTAAATAAATGTCGAGATCGGAAGATCACCCATTTCTCCTCCACTAGTACTGGTCGAACACATGAAGTGAAACCATTCATTACCTGTTCTAGCAAAGGGGTAGTTTACTTACTCCAATGCCCTTGCGGGCTTCAGTACGTAGGGAGGACCAAGAATTGAAAACCAGATTAAACGAACATATAGCTAAGATAAGAAATGGCTTCCCAAACCATTCGGTTTCGAGACACTATGATTTGGTTCATCATAGAAACCCCGAGGGGACTTTGTTTGTGGGTATCGATAAATACAAACCGAACTGGAGGGGGAGTTCCCTAATTAGAGAAATCTCGAAAACTGAAATGGCATGGATCCACAGATTGAGGACATATCTTCCCCATGGCCTCAACGTGGATACTGACATCAATGCCTTCATAAATAATGCTTAGTTCATGGTTGTTAATTCTTGAGACTTCTCTAGCAGGGGATTGATTTTTCTGTTCTGACGGGAAATTAATCATGGATATACTGTTTGGTGGTAGCCTCCATTGGTATCAGGGCAAGTCCCTTTTACTCCAAGTTTAGATTTATATTTTTATATTTTATATTTTTATGTTGATTTATGGATTGGGATTAATTTTTGGATTATGCACTAATTTTCATTAATTGAACATTCCCCGTTAGGGGTCTAATGGGGATTCACTTATGATTCACATAGTGATCACAATTTGTAATCTAATAATATATGGGACTTTGATTACTGCGGTTGCCCATATAACAGAATTAATTTAATCATCACTAATTAATTTATTTATGTTTTACAAATGCACATAGTTTAACTGTTAATTTTTGATTGAGTTCATTTAATTTTACACAATGTCCCTTAAACTCTGAGTTTATTTCTGGGTATGGGCCATATAACAACATGCCGAGCTCACCGTGTGACACTGTCACGACTTTCCCACTTATCCCTTTATGATATGGGTGAGTTTGCCCCGAGAATGGCTAGCACAATGCCCTGTGGAGCGCAACCACGGGTTTTGTTGGTTGGGCGCATGCGTGAGTGACCCACAGTGAGGCTTGGTTACGATCGAAGGTGGTTTGATTCAATCTTAAGTTCCTTTAAAAAATTTTCTTTAGTGAGCGGATAACTCGATGATGCTCTATGACACACGTGATGTAGTCATGAGCACTAGTTGATACTCACCGCTAATAACTGTTTAATGTGAGCTTCAAACACTCGAGCCGTGACATATACAGCCCCGCCCCTCTGAGGGTGGTCCTGTCATGCCTCGCTTCGGTGAGTGATGCGTGCGTCATGGGTGTCAGCCCCTCTGGGCGGAGTTGTTGGGCAGCCTATGGGCATTGAGTCTCGGAGAACCCAGTGACCCGGATGTCAATCTGTTACACTTCCGGGGTGCGCAGGGATCCCGGAGCGAGGCTTGGTAATTATGACTCGATTGTTTGACAGCCTAATGTGTTCCTATAAAGAGGGGTGGCGTCCCACGCCACTCGTACCCCGAGACGAAGTGATTTCTCACGAAACGCGTCGGGTGGAGTGAGTGACGTGTGGATGCCATCCCCTTCATTTCTCCAACGAGTGGCTTTTGTTCCTGATACGTCCGGCCGGCGTTACAGGCCAACTGCTTGGTTTATCAACCCAAATGTGAGTTGTATACTTGTTTTTACTTTATTTTAAATAAATTTACCTGGATTTTATGCTATGTGGAGCCTGTTTTGTGTTTTTTTCAACATTGAGCATGGCATGGTCTCAGCGCAAGTGGTGAACTTTCTGCGGAGTTGACATCTATGGTGGAAAGACATGTTGATAGTGGTCCGGCAGGACCTTGACTTCTGGTAAGCAGCTGTGTGATCGGTGGTGGATTCACGTTTAGTGCTACAACCAGCGCCTTAAAGCTTTCACGGGTGTCTTCATTTTCACTTGGACTCATCACATTCACCTTCAAATTGAAGTTTATGGACTTTAGTCACTTATTTGTGGTTCTTTAATTTTAATTTATCCAACATTTTGTCACGTTTTTTCTTTCGTGGCAATTCCTACTGGGCGAGTATTATATTGCTTAGTAGGGCCAGGTGGCTTTAGGCCCTTTGATCATATAGGATTTTTTATGGTGTTTAAATTCAGAGTGTCAATCTAGGAATTTTTTAGCACATGCACCTTAGTACTTGTCCAATATGTTTGTTTAACATATGTTCATTTTTGGTTTAGCGCAATTAATCTTCTTTTTCTAATATTTACTTTGTTTACACACAATTTAATTGCTGCTTATCAATCCTAAACTCTCTACCTTAGCGCAGTTGTTCCCAAAACAATTTCTTTTCAATACTGCATGAAATCAATTGTATTTCTTTATAAAAAGCAGTAAATATCATTGTTGGACAACTGGTACGAGTACTTGTTATAGACATGGCACAGGAGGGGGACAGAGGCTGGGGACATGGCACAGGAGGGGGACAGAGGCTGGGGACATGGCACAGGAGGGGGACAGAGGCTGGGGACATGACACAGGAGGGGGACAGAGGCTGGGGACATGACACAGGAGGGGGACAGAGGCTGGGGACATGACACAGGAGGGGGACAGAGGCTGGGGACATGACACAGGAGGGGGACAGAGGCTGGGGACATGACACAGGAGGGGGACAGACGCTGGGGACATGACACAGGAGGGGGACAGAGGCTGGGGACATGACACAGGAGGGGGACAGACGCTGGGGACATGACACAGGAGGGGGACAGAGGCTGGGGACATGGCACAGAGGCTGCAAATAAATTATCATATCACTTCTTCACACCATCAGTATGCTGTGTCTTCCTCCTGTGCCCCTTTCACCTCTCCACAGATCTGACCTGTGGAGAGGTGAAAGGGGCACAGGAGGAGGACACAGCATACTGATGATGTCTAGGTAGGATAGCACTTCACACTCTGCTGCTGGACTGAGGAGGACTCACCAGACAAGGCCAGGGCAGTGGCACTGAGGGCAGGCAGCAGGCGTCGCGAGGAGTCCTACTCCAACGAAGAGAGTGGAGACCAGGGTCCACTTCAGGTCCGGGCACCAGCATGGCGGCTGGCTGACTGCTACAGTCAGTCAGTCGGGCGGGCAGAGCAGGCAGGCAGGCGCACTGGTCGGTCTCCGTCTGCCTTCACTCAGTCCACTCCGTCACAGTGGGGGTGCGTCTGCAGTGTGTCCACTACATCTGCTGCTGTGTGCTATCCCGCCGGTGCCGCTCTCCACAGAGTCCACACATTCTACGATGTTCCTCAGTTTCCCCGCGCTGCTCTTTTGAATAGGCTGGCAGCAGTGTTGTTAGCGCGAAAATGCGCTTTGATAATTGGCTGCGCGGCGGGTGGTGGTGGGCTGGGCGGTCAGAGAGGGCGAGGCTATGCATAATGTAGGAGGACTAGACACTGCCTGCGCTGCGGCTCACATTCGGATCTTTTTACGGGCACATTTCCCTTATTACGGACTTTTACGAACAGCGAAAAAGTGCCTTTTATTTACATACTGTCCGTAATTCTACGGACGGTTTGCAACACTGCCCGGGGGCCGGATTAAAAGGTCCGCCGGGCCGTATACGGCCCGCGGGCCGTAGTTTGCCCAGGTCTGGTCTAGACCATAAAAATGGCAAACACGTATTTTAAATGTAAGATTCATTCAGGCTGTAACCAGCATTATATGTTGTGGATAGTCACTCATCCAAGCCAAATAGCTGGTTATACTGCAGTGTATATTTTACACTGAAGACGCAAAGCAAGCGGTAGATATACACAGCATAGTTCATTCTTTTCCTAAATGAAGCAAGCAGTCACAGAATATTCCAATCACATGGGTGGTAATGCAATGCCCACCCAGCAATAGACAGTTTATATCAGTCAATATGAACAGTGGATGGTGGGGATATCTTATATACAGCAATTGAAACGTCTCTCACCCATCCCAGTGTTCAAGGATCACTACGTACTGTAAGAAGGTGTGCAGTGGATAATGAACGATTTGGGTTCAAGTATAGCACAAGGACCACTGCCTAGTCGCTTGGTCTCTCACCCTGCCCTGCATATGGAATGTTGCACTGTTCTTATGCACTGGTGCCCCTTGTAAACACTTAGTGGGCAAATGTGCAAGGCTTTCCGGGGGCTTCCGATGTGGGCATAACCATGTGTGACACAAATGTCATGTTGTCAACGCGTTTCACCATAACACGTATCTCAGCTTCCTCAGTACCTATTGCAGATTGGTAAAGTAGTCCACTAGAACTTGATAGTATCCATCTTCTGAAATGTTAAGTTTAAGGAAGTCAATAGTCAGTACTTTCAGAAGGTCAGACGTGTCAAATCAGAGGCAGAATTTGGGCCTTAAGCACCCTTTGACATTGAATAGACAAAACATTGTTGGCAGACTTGTTTAAGCAACTGGAATAGACTTACACACATGGCTTGTCTCTTAAACCAGGTAAATATTTTGTGGACACTCCAATTTCCTACTTCCTTGTAGATTCTCTTTGCCACAGAGAAGGCGAGTGCCCTTGACAGTATGACCTACCAGGTCACTGAGTCATGGGGGAAACATTATACTATAGTACAGTTTACCAACCGTTAGGATGAGATGGAACCACTCATTCAGCAGTTTTTTAGATTTCTTGTAGTAGCTTCGATCTTTCTAGCCACCGCTATAATCGTTTTGCCTATATTTGGGGGGCAACCACTGAATCCTCTCTTTGTATCTGCAATGTTTGCCTTTTCGTTCTCAGAGGGATACTCCTGTCTGCATTTCAATGCAGATAGCTCTGTTTGGAGCTGAGCCATACTTTCTGTGAGTTTCCAGATAGCCTTGCATGGAACTGTCTGTTCAGGTTGAAAGTTAGTCTAATGATTTTATATCTACAATGGCCATAGGTGCATCCAAGCCTCTAAGGCTCTGCTCCTTATGTACTATGGTTGGTTCTAGCAGTTTGTGGAACTTCAGTTTGAGTTTTCTTTTATCTTTCTCTTGCAAGGTTACTCTGACCTTGTCAGACAGCAGTTATCTATTTTTAAGATGAATATCCGGGGGGTGCACAAATTACATAAATGTTGAGTTGGGAAAATGACAGAAAAACATATTTTCTTTTGAATTTCCCAAAAAAAACTAAAAATAAAAAGATATTTATACAAATCTGCTCCTAAAATAAAGCCCTATCTATCCCAAAAACATATCTAAAACATTAGAGTGGATTACAAATGCTAAAAGGCATAATGTGCTGAACTGGGACATCTTTGAAACAAAAAAATATGCTCTGGGACTCAGAATTAAGGAGAAAAAGGCCCAGGGAAACAAGTGGTTAAAGACAATCAGTAGGGATCGCTTGAAGCACAGAACAAGAGAGACAGTGATTATATAGGAGATGCCAAAATCACTTTTGCCTCATTTCCAAAATAAAGAGCATTTCTATTGTTCATTAATCTCACAGACTGTTGAGGTAGTGACTATGTAAGAAAAGAAGGAATGACAGGTCTGGTATTAAGTGAATCACCCACTTGATGGATGGCTCATCGCAATGTGCTACATTTATTATTTATATTTGCCGCACTCTAAGCAAAGTAAACAAAAGACAGAGCAATTAATGCATAATGCACATGGGAAGAAAAAATGTCATCCTGTGATTTTCAACCCAGCATGCATAGCTTGAAATCAACCGAAAAATACCAATATTACAACAACAGGATCAACTGAAAATGTAAGCTCATTTGCAAAATAAAGATTTACTACATGCTGTTAATTCAGAAATAAACTGTTTTTGGCATTCATGCTGATGCTAGTGGCATACAGTACACAAAAATGGTAATATTTCATGAAATTAGCTAAGCCTCATGCACACTGTACTCCAAAGGGTGCCTAGGAAAAAAGCAGCTGGAAAAACGCAGTAAAAGATGCGTTTTTTTATGCAGGTCGTCTGTTTTCATTTTCAGAGGATTTTAAAATTAGATCTTCAAAGGGCATCATTTATCTTAGAAATATTTTTTTAGTAATATGAAATGATATCACTGTATATGGTGGGAAAGTCCCTACCTGCAAAAAAATTCCATATTCCTATGATTATTTGATCTTATGATATTCACTCCAATTGACATGTGATCACTATATGATTGCATACGGCTATTCATCAGCTGATTGCTCATGATTGCTGTTTCGCATGAGTTTGCACATTCAGTAGCTGAAAATTGCAGGTAAATTGCAAGTTTACTTTTAGCTTTATGCACTGAAAATATACACACAAATTATCACAGTCATCTAGCAAGTAGAAAATATTATAGATATAGGGATATTTGAAAACAGAAATTATTCTCATGTTATCTATTTGTGGGATGAGATGGAACCATGTTGCTGTCATCTACGCCATCCCTGAATTCCTTATGGAATCAAAATCCTATTTGTTCCATTTCAAGGTGGGCGAAAACTGAGCAATGGCGATTGAGTTACGCTAAAAGCATAACTGATAATAAATGTGATTGTATTGTCATCTGGAAAATGAATGTTTCTCTCAAGGTGCATTGAATCAGCTTTGTATAATGGCATCAGAATATCCACAAACAATCGTGGCACTTAAACAAACCTAATAAAATGTCCCGAATCATTAAGTGATGGATCTCCCAACAATAATAGTGCTGCTTACACTTTCTTCCACATCAGTCCTACTTTCATAATTGGATTTAGACTCATACAGAAGTACAAACCAGACTGTTCCATGTATATATGATCTCTGCATTCTGTATCATCCACATGTAAATGCAGGATAATTGCTGAATGTGACATATTGTTTATTGATTAGAACAAATGATAGTTCTGTTGAAAAGTGCCACATGATATCAGGCTTTCTTCTCTTGCTGCATTTTCTTATCTAATGACCAAAAGGACATAAATACAAGTGAGATAATCACCTTGCTAAGCTTGCTTTAATTCGCCTGGAATTGTATCAGACTTAGACATAATTCTTTGGGGTTGCTTTACTAAAGGTAAATTGATTGTTCACTTAGCAAGGGAATATTTATTTCACAAGATAGCTTCCCTTTAGCTTAGCAAATAAGGTAAAGCTCTACTGACTTGTACAAACAAATGGCCATTGTGCCCACCTATAAATGGCCTTTGCAGCAAGGTGCCAATGAAAGGGTGGCACATGTTAAACAAAAGGTACCCAAAGCTAAAAATTAGTTTTACATACGAATTGTACCGTATTTATCGGCGTATAACGCGCACTTTTTCCCCTTAAAATCAGGGGGAAATCGTGGGTGCGCGTTATACACCGATCCTCGCTGTCTCAGAGCGCCGCCGACAAAGGCCGAGCCGAGCCGAGTGTACTGGGCACTCGGCTAGGCTCGGCCACGCTCCGCCCGCAGCCACGCGAGAGGAGCTGAACACACCAGAAATCCGGCTCTGCACAGCTCGACCGAGGCACCAAACTCAAACACACAAGGCTGCAACCCCTGGGAGACAGACGCCGGACAAGGCCGCCGATGGACGCCGGACAAGACAGCAGACGGACACCGATAAGGCTGGACAGACCCCGCGCAAGGCCGCAGACGGACGCCGGACAAGGCCGCCAATGGACGCCGGGCAAGCTCAAAGAAAATACCACTTTGAAAAGATCTATCTGTCTTTTAAGTCTCATGCCTCGTACACACGCACGGTGTACTCGGCAAGAACCAACAAGAAAACAGTTGGCAGAGCTTTCTTGCCGAGTATACCGAGCGTGTGTACGAGGCTTTCAGGTTTCTCGTCAAGAAAACTGCCTAAAATTTTGCTGAGAAAAATAGAGAACATGTTCTCTATTTTTTCGTTGTGATTCTCGGCAGTGTTTTTCTGCCGAGAAACCCAAAAGTGTGTATACTTACCTGTCGCCGTGGAAACCCGCGCATTGTCGAAATGACTTTGACTAATGCGCTGTAGCTTCGTAGGCATAGGTAGGGTGCAGCAAGATGCTGGCGACGGCATCGAATGTGACAAGCGCATGCTCGTCGTACGCAATGACGTCACTGCGTTCTTGCCTTTCAAAAGAACCGCGGATCTTTTGAAAGTACTGTCTGTACACTCGGGCGGCAAGAGATTCTTGCCAAGAATCTCGTCAGGAAAAACTATGTTTTCTCTTGACGAGATTCTGGCCCATGTGTAAAGGGCTTGAGTGTTGGGCAAGAACTAAATCTCAAGAATCATTTACTTTTGCTGCCTGCATGTTGTTATTTTACATGCATGGGCTTTGCAATGTGATACTTTTCATCTGACTATACACATGAGTTTACCTGAGATCTGGTCTTCAGGTTGCATTATGCTGTACTGTTAAAACTTATGTAAAATTTTAAAATGATTGTAAACACCATATTTTTTTGTTTTAAATATCAAACAGGTTTATACTTACCTGCTCTGTGCAATGGAATTGAAAAGAGTGGCTCAGATCCTCCTCTTTTTAGGACCCCCACCTGCGCTCCTTGCTCTTGCCATCATATAAAAGCTGCTTCCTATCATGGCACACCTGTGGGCTTGCTCCTGAGTCACCCTGCCTGTGTGTATAGACACAGACAGCATGGCTTGATCCCACCCACTGCTCCTTCGTCACAGGATTTGACTGACAGCAGCAGTAGCCAATGGCTCCCACTGCACTCAGCCAAGTCTGTGAGAGTGGGGGAAAGGTGGGAGCCGCTACAGACAGGCACAGTGCTGCTTTGAGTAAAGGCTCAAGTAAATATGGGGGGGGGGCTACCTAAACATTCTTTAAATGAATGCTTTAAGGTAAAACATATTTAGGCTATAGATCCACTTAAATACAATCTTATTGAAAGAGAAGAATACTGTATATCATTTTAATAATTGGTGTCTTATATCTGCCTGGAGATGTTATGCAAGTGACTAAAGTGAGGTATATAGAACTGTGCCACTCAGGCCTGGATTTACTCCCTGTGCCGCCCCAAGGCCGGGTACTTCAATGCCGCCCCCCCCCCACACACACAGGGGCCAAGTGATACAGTCGGCGGCTATAGCCGCCGACTGTATCACGGGAGCGCGCCCGCAAGAACTAACCCATATGCGAGAGAGCTCGCATCCATATTTAGCACTATAACATTTAACTGGCTGCTTGCTTCTGCTTGGGCCTGGCACAGTGGCACACACATGCACAACATGATGATCAATCATGGTCATCAATCATACCTGCTAGTGTGTAATCCCTGCTGGCTGCTTCTTCTTTTTCTGGTGGTGGTGGTGACGTCACAGTCTCAGACCCCCACTCCTGGCCTGGGGGAGATGCGGGCCGCTCACAGAGGGTCTCTTCTCCTTACATGTCACTGTCCCCAGCGGAGTGCTTCCTTACATCTCAGGTGTCCATGTCCCCAGCGGAGTGCTTCCTTACATCTCAGGTGTCACTGTCCCAAGTGGAGTGCTTCCTTACATCTCAGGTGTCCATGTCCCCAGCGGAGTGCTTCCTTACATCTCAGGTGTCAATGTCCCCAGCGGAGTGCTTCCTTACATCTCAGGTGACACTGTCCCCAGCGGAGTGCTTCCTTACATCTCAGGTGTCACTGTTCCTAGCGGAGTGCTTCCTTACATCTCAGGTGTCAATGTCCCCAGCGGAGTGCTTCCTTACATCTCAGGTGTCACTGTCCCCAGCCAGCAGAGTGCTTCCTTACATCACAGGTTTCGCCCCCCCCCCCCCACTGTTTACTAAGAACTCAGGGCTCTGTACACGGAGCAATGATGTAGCTGTTTTTTTCTCCCTGCAAAGTAAACAGCCACATTAATTAAGTGGTTGTTAACCCACTTTCAGTCATTTGCGTCTCACCTAGTGACAATGCCACCCCATCCCCCTCCTTTTGCAGGAATAACCAATATATTTTTACACTATCCGTTCTAAATGGCAATACAGTGCCCCCCTGTCTCTATAGTTCATTAAAATATACCTCCTTCACCGTATCTCACGGCGGCTCCCGTCACTCTTGTAACAGGCTATGTCTCCTCTCTGCACGTCTTGCAGAAGCAGTGGGCGGGTCGAGATTTCCCCGCTGACATGTCAGCGGAACACGAGGAGGAGATGAGAGAGGAGACGCAGCCTGTCACGTGATCGCCAGGAGCTGCCGTGAGATACGGTGAAGGAGGATTTTTTTAAATGAAGCACAGAGACGGGGGCACTGTATTAGATTACAGAGCGGATAGTGTACAAATATATTGGTTATTCCTGCAGCAGGAGTGGATGGGGCAGCACTGTCACTAGGTGACACGCAAAGAGGGGAGGGGGGAGGACAGAGAAGACAGACACAAAAGAGGCGCCGCCCCTTCACCCACTGCTGCCCCGAGGCCTGGCCTCGGTGGCCTTGTGCGAAATCCGGCCCTGGTGCCACTACAAAGATCTAGGGTTATGATGGACAGCACATGTCTTAGGAGTCACATGACTACAGTGCTTCCTGGCTAGATCTCTGACTCTATTTGTCCACCTACTTACTGCATAAACTATTCTCATCATTATCATTTTACTTTTGTTCACTTTTTACATCTAATTTGATAGCTAGATTTTAATTGCCTGTCAGTTTTAGGTGAACATTACTAAACCTTTTGTACTTTCTTTAAGAAGCAAGTGCAACCCTTCTATGGCAGCCACACATCACAATCTGGGATGCTGGCTGGTTGCAGCAAACAAACTTCACATCTGTATAACTAATTAGCTTCAGTTTCATGGCTCAGAAACTAGTATGTGGCCTGGCCGGGTATTTTTTTTTCTATAGGTAAACCCTCACCTTGTAATGCAGCCCATACAGTTTAAAATAAAAATGAAAGGTAAAACATTTGTGTACATATATAAAAAGTGTAGCACTACCCCCGAAGGACCTGCTGGTTTAGATTTGTGCCTGCATGTTACCTCACCATTCGTTGTCTAGGGGATGAGAGTCTATAGAAACCTCAATATCCACACAAGTTGCAAATCCTTTTCGTTAAGCTTTATTTCACACAAACTTGCACAGGTAGAGGGATGGAGGGTCAGGGGAAGGTTCAGGCACTCAATGCAGATCACTGAGGAGCTTTTGAGCTTCAAAATTCACACTCACCACTTTCCTCCAAGTGGGTATTGCTCACCCGGATAGGCCCCTCTCACAGGTCTAGCAGCTGGGATGATGCACGGACAAAAAGAAATAATAGCAGTCTCTGCCACAGACTCTAGTGCGATAAAGATGAACTGTTCAATAGTCCTCTGCCACTCGATTTAGTATTTGGATATCCAGAATAATGCCGCTTACACACGATCATTTTTCGGGTTGTAAAAAACGTTTTTCAGGCTCTAGAAAAAACAAAGTTTTTTTCAACCCAATCATTAAAACGGCCTTGCCTACACACGATCGTGAAAAAAAAAATGCTCTAGCAAAGCGCGGTGACGTACAACACGTACGACGGCATCCATTCGGATGACGCCGCCCTTTGGGCTGCTTTAGCTGATTTTGTGTTAGTAAAAGATGATTCGTGCTTTTCTGTCTGTTACAGCGTGATGAATGTGCTATCTCCATTACGAACGTTAAGTTTACCAGAACGAGCGCACCCGTCTCATAACTTGCTTTTGAGCATGCGCAGGTTTTTCACGTCGTTTTAGCCCACACACGATAATTTTTTACAACCTAAAAAACAGCATCGTTTAAAATGTTGTTAAAAAATGCAGCATGTTCGAATTTTTTTTTTGTCATTTTTCAGAACCTAAAAAATTATGTGAAGCCCACACACGATCGTTTTAAATGACATTTTTTTAAAATGTTGTTTTTTTCCATGCCAAAAAACTATTGTGTGTACGCGGCATTAGACTTTAAAGTGAAAATAGTTGCTTTTGGCTGAAAATAGGGAATTATGTGGTCAGCATCAGAGAAAGGCAGCTACCGTAGAAGGAATGAGGCTGCTTGTTGAAGAATCCATTTATTTACTCTACAAGATAACACAAAAAAGAAGCGCACAACTGTAGTTCAATAAACAATATCCTAAGTGATTTTAGGGCTAATGTTAAAAACAAACTATAGCCCATTTCTTTTTATTGCTGTGTCTCTGAGGCACATATGCACTGACTTTGATTTGTTCCATGAAAGTGTTTTATACACTGACCCCTGCCCTATTGAAAGGAATTTCCTGATGACTTTTGACAAACATAAAAAAAATCACATCGATGCTTTAGTATACTTAAGATTAATTCACTATAACCGAAAATGATTGTTTTCATAAATCACAGCTTGCTTTTAGGCTCGGGCACAGTCTTTATTGATATTTATGCTTGGGGTAGAACAAAATCAATTGTGCACATAATAAAAAGCTTCCAGTAAAATAAAAGAATGGCATTCTTACACTGGCCTGGAATGTAATGAAGAAGAACGTACACTAAGTAATTTCTGAATTTGTGCTATAAACGTGCCAAACATGCAAAACAGGTTAATTTAAATTACAGAGACTACTGAACCGGAGGGAGAATGGAACGTTGTGGCAGTCATCATCATTTTTCAAATAAAGGAGAAGCATTTCACACAGGACTCGTTAACTCATCGGTATTAATAGAGTATATTAGATTAAAGTTATTAATTCTGTCTAGTGTAGGGGTGAGGCAGTGCTTTTAGTAATATGAATACCAGGGTCAGCACTGGTCAGAAGGGCTAGTGTGCCTAAGAGCATTTTTAGGCTGGTGTGAGTTCTTTATTTCAGCCAAGACCATACAGTGGTTCCACTCAGATTAGGCCTCGCCATGGTTGACCAAAGAAGTTGAGTGCACGTGCTCAGGGGGGTTGTCTTTGGGAAATAGACGTATGAGTTCTGCCAGCATTGCTGCAGAGGTTGAAGGGATGGGGGGTCAGCCTGCCAGTACTTAGACCATACACCGCACACTGTATCAAATTGGACTGCATGGCTGTCATCCTAGAAGGAAGCCTCTTCTAAATGATGATGATGCACAAGAAAGCCCGCAAACAGTTTGCTAAAGACAAGCAGACTAAGGACATGGATTACTGACACATGTCCTGTGGTTTGATGAGACCAAGATAAACTTATTTGGTTTAGACGGTGTCAAGCTTGTGTGGATGCAACCAGTTAAGGAGTACAAAGACCAGTGTGTCTTGTCTACAGTCAAACATGAATGCCAACATGTACTGTAACATACTGAAGCAAAGCATGATCCCCTTCCTTTGGAGACAGGGGCCACAGGGCAGTATTCCAACATGATAAGGACCCCAAACACACTTCCAAGACAACCACTGCCTTGCTAAAGAAGCAGAGAGTAAAGATGATGAACTGGCCAATCATGTCTCCAGACCTAAACCTTATTTGAGCATCTGTAGGGCATCAAATGGAAGGTGGAGAAGCGCAAGGTCCATCAGCACCGTGATGTCGTCATGGAGGAGTGGAAGAGGACACCAGTGGCAACCTGTGAAGCTCTGGTGACCTCCATGCCCAAGAGGGTTAAGTGCTTGAAAATAATGATGGCCACACAAAATATTGACACTTTGGGCCCAATTTGGACATTTTCACTTAGGGGTATACTCACTTTTGTTGCCAGCCGTTTAGACATTAATGGCTGTGTGTTGAGTTATTTTGAGGATACAGCAAACTTACACTGTTATACAAGCTGTACACTCAGTAATTTGTAGAAAAGTGTAATTTCTTCTGTGCTGTCACATGAAAAGATATAATAAAATAGTTACAAAAATGTGAGGTGTATACTCACTTCTGTGAGATACTGTATATGTAAAATAGCAAATTTTGATAGCAGCATACACAGTTCTTAAAGATGGCACTGTTGCTGTACTGCAATAAGAAATCATACAGTACATAAACATTACTGGTTGGTTGAACCTTGTAAACATTTACCATGCAGTCATGTAAGGACTGGTGTATCTCATATGCCAGGCCTGATTTTTCAAGCAGACTTACATGCTGTGTACCCAGAAATAGTAGCATTGTTATATTTTTTAGACAACAGCACTCTGTTTTGTGTTTTGCCCCCACCACAATTGGTGCCACCTTTGTTGTGCCTAGCAGAAGTCTGGCAGTGTTATCCTTTACCTGTTTGCAATGCTGCCTCCATACTGCCGGAAGTGACACACTCTCTGGCCGAGTTCACACTAATGCAAATTTCCCCACATCCAAATTGCATGACAGGCTAGTGTGACCGGCTCTCAATGGAGCCAGTTCACACAGGTCCAAGCGGCCGCATTCAGCATTAAAAAAGGGTCCTGTGCATCTTTGACTTCAATTCAGGCCAAAGTTTGGATCTGATTCTCACCTGAACTGGTGAACAGGAATGCACCAAACCCCATGCTGGGAACCGGTGGCCGCATATGTGTGAACCTGGCCTCACTAGCAGTATAGCACCATGAATGTGTATCTTGCTACAATAGCAGCATATAAAAAGATATCTTGCAGGAAGCATGAGGTGCTATCAGTGCATACCTTAAGTATTCTGTAATGTCATCAAAGGAAGCGTGCTACAAGTTTGTTTATGCTGCTCTAAAACACAGTAATGTAGTACCACAAAAAAAATTGTATACATCTGGGTTGTAAACTTTATGTATATTTTTGATTGTAACAAACAAAAAAATGGACAGTGTGCATTAAAGGTGCAAAGGAGCTGACTAGGGGGCCTGTGACTAGAGTGTCACTTTGCTCAGTCACAATTTGCGCAATTACCTCAGAATGTATAATGAAGGAGAACAGGTTAGCGAAACAAATGGAAAGAGGCTTTTTTTGGGTACCCAGTGCTTTCCTGGCCAAATACGTCACAAACAGCGTGTTTTTTCACACATTAGGTCCAATATGCCACTACATGCACTTTGGGGAGGCATGCATTGGAAATGAGACAGTATAAAATTACTAGCAACCATAGATATGACTGGAACATTATGACAAAACTTGTTAGTAAGGCGCTATATCCAAGAAATCACCATAAAGAAATGTGACATGTCATTGTTCTACACAGTCCCATGTTTAAGGACTTTTGGTACTTGAACATATTCTCGAAAATTTCAGTTCTAAGAGTGAGTAACTACAGATGAGCAGCTTGGCGGCCACCCCGCTGAGGAAACTCAATCGAAACGTAACACGTACGGGTTGAGGAGCCACGTTCTGGATGACATCACCCACTGCCATCCTTTAATATCACTCGACAGGAGTGTGTTTTTTTATGAGCTCTATCTTCTTTAAAGCATGTGAGTAGTTCTTGTTGGCTTTTTAATAAAATGTAACAGAGTGAGCACTTAGATCTCCTCCCCTCTTTCTTCATACATGATATATTGCTCTCATCATTGGTGTCGGCGCAGAGGACAAGCTGCCTTATTGCATACCTGCTATGCTGGATCTGCCTTTGTGACTATCTGTTAAATCAGTAGTCTATCTAGTGAGGTGAGCACAGCTATGAGACTTGAGGTGGAGAGACAGATACCATTATTCTTGCTGTTATAAATCACCGTTGGATTTGATATTCATCTTTGGGACTTTTAGTGTATAGCATTTGCCCCTGGTCAGCTAAATCACAGGAGCCAATACCTTAAGAAATAAATATACCAGACGTTTTTCTATAAAGTTGTGGGCTCAGCGCAGCTATATTGTCAATGTATACTTTGAACTGTTAGGGAAAATTTACCATTTTATTTATTTTTTACTTTAACAATAGTATGTGTCCCTCGTGGTAGTGTCCAGCTTCCTGTGCATTTTGTTTCACAACAGATTGCTGCAAGGCTTTAATAACAAGATTTTCCCTCAATAGACTTCAATGGGGTTTTCTGAAAAACTGCAAACTTGCTTATAATCACAAAAAGTTGCAAGTCCTTAATAACAAGACTTGTCCTCCATAGCCTTCAGTGGGGTTTGCTTGCCAACTTCAAATTTAAAGAACGTTTTCAAAAATGTACATAAACCAAACCCAGGTGAAATTCACTCATTCCAATTTGTTGGTTACTTGATGACACATATCTATTGTATTAAATGAGATATATTGATGATATCTCTGGTATGAAAAAGGATGGTTTCTTTGAGTTTTGGATTTCCTTTACTCTCTGATTCAGGATAAATTATGTAAACTAGTGTAGGGCCACTCCCGTAGGGGTCGCTGAAAGCTAACTGTCCTCAAAGGTTGCCCTGACCTTTCAAGCCTCCCAACACCGCTGACACCCTGGGTTGGGAAATAATTCTCAAAAGAACATGATTGCAAAGACACCAGACTGTAACAAAGCTACTAAGGATGCTTAAGTCAACAGAAAGAAAGAAATGTTAGAGCAGAGATCTTTCAATATAAAAGTTTTAGTCTTAGCGAGTAAAGAAAACAGATATACAATGCAATTGAAGTAACAGTAAATCAAACTGTAATAACCAATAGGCTCTGAAAGAACCTATTAACCCAGTTATGAAAGGGTCAATCTACTTCCTTAAAACAATGATGCCATGGGCCCAGCACAATTCTTTATGCACACAGATGTAATTCACAATCCTTTATGTGGGGGAAGAGAATAGAGACAAGTCCTTGTAGTGTAAGCATTCATAATCTTCAGCTAGCTCAACAAAGGCCCAGAAATATTGCTGTGCAATGGTGACCACCAATAGTGGATAGCATATGCAAAGTGTTTTGTGTTAGAAGCATTTGTGTAAATAGATGGCAGAAAGATGTCGGCATGCAGTGTCCTTTGTAGGATGTACACTTTGAAACATAAGAGGCATTGCGGAGCTCAGCTATATGGAAAGATTAGAGGAACTGAAAATATTCTCTCTTGAGAACAGGAGATTAAGGGGAATATAATCGACATGTATAAATACATAAGTGGTCCACATAGTGAACTTAATGTTGAGTTATTTACTTTAAGATCATCACAACAGGGGACTCTTCGTGTCTAGAGGAAAAGAGATTTAATCTCCAACTATGGAAAAAGGTTTCTTCATAGTAAGAGTTGCGAAAATGTGAAATAGACTCCCTCAAGAGTCGGTTCAGGCCAGCTTAGTAGATTGTTCTAAAAAAGGCCTGGATTATTTTCTAAATGTTCATAATATAACTGGATACTAACATTTATAAGTAAAGTTGATCCAGGACACATCAGATTGCCTCTTTGGGAATCAGGAAGGATTTTTTTTCCTTGCAGGAGCAAATAGGATCATGCTTTGCTGGTGTTTCTTGCCTTCCTCTGGATCAACTGTGGGTACTTGATTGTGTATATATGATTGTAATTTTGTTGTTGTTGTTTGTTTACCCCTTTTTATTAGTTGAACTTGATGGATTTGTGTCTTTTTTTCAACCAGACTAACTATGTAACTATGTAATTATATAGGAGGCAGGGCAATTGGTTGATTACAGAAGATAACTAGAAAGGAAGAATTTAGTTGGTGCATCTCACAGGAGGTGACAAGGAAACCACATTTCTGGGAAGATCAACATATATTTTATGTATTTGCTGAAAATTTTCTTAGCCTGAAAATAAATCAAGAACAGTTAGGCAGCCAGCACATCTAAGGACTGTAATCTGCAATATTTTACATTGTTGATCTTGGGTTTAATTATACAGTACTTGATTGGTTGATTTTTACGCATAAGTTCTTAATTGTCCTAATAATGGGAGCGTAGTAAGTTGGGGTCTTTTGCCTTTACATATTGTGATAAAAGATATCCTTTTTTCTATCTTGGGAAGTAGACAAATGCAGTATGACTATTTTTTAGGATAGACTCACCACAGTTTTTGGTAACCTATGAAGATTGAGCTGACGTTTAACAGTCATCATTTCTGCTTTCCATTGGTGCTGAAGCTATAAAACATTGTAGCTATGGAAAGAATTACTTGGGAGAGGTCCAAAAATCAACATGGGTGATCTGTCATATTGTAATGAAGAGCTTTTTCTGCACAGCTGTAACAAGAGATTTTATCAGCCTTTCGTCTTTGATATTCTCACTGGTGAACCACACTATGTAAATGAACAGCAAGAATGGAAATTATGAAAATGATCCTCAGCAGTGAAAACAAACATATTGAAAATAATTTTGGCTGAAATTCCCTCTAGAAGTGTTCCCATTCATCCAATATCAGTGTAACTGCACAAAATCAGTTTGTATATGGGCTACCTTCGGTAAAAGCTCATACGCTTTTTTAAAATAGTGATACTAGGTAGCATACTTAGTATCAACCTGTTTCATTCAGAGGGGTGGGGGCAACGACTAAGCAGATCAACCAATATTTTTGAATCTGTTGCCTGAGAAATTGTTTATTCAGTGACATATCAGAGACAGTACAGATCAGTCTGCTCATCTTTGCTTATCTATATCGACAGCATGCAAAATGGACCTGCTTGAAGTTCATATGTGGCAAATGATGAAAGCCCCATAGAGGCACCCTAGTTCACAATACATTTTTCAACAGAAATCTGCATGTAGTTTAACATAGAAGTACAAATCAATGGGTTGAGACTTCAGGGTGAGCATCCAAGATGCTGCAATGCCCATTTAGTGTGGTAATCAAGATAGAGTGAACGTACAATAGAACTTTTCAAGTATAGTACAATAAAAAAAAACACCATAAAGCTATTATATGAGCGTATGCAGAAAAACTTTCTCCACCATTTCCTTCACTTTGATTCCCTGGGATCCTCTTGTACAATGCAGGACTGCTGACCTTCCATTGTTTGTTATGCTGTTGGAAAGCCTGACACTGGAGGTGCAGTTAAGAGAAGTGGCTTTGGGAAACTGGTCATGCAGCTTGGGGGAAGTGTTCAGGAACAAAGAATAAGGTAACTATTACTGCTTATTCCTAATCCCTTAGGCCTTGTACAGACGACCGAACATGTCCGCTGAAACTGGTCCGTGGACCAGTTTCCGCGGACATGTCCGACCGTGTGTAGGGCCTAGCGGACAGTTTTCCAGCGGACAAAAGTTTCTTAGCATGCTAAGAAACTTGTCCGCTGGAAATATGTCCGTCGGACTTGTCCGATGGTTAGTACGACTCATCGGACATGTCCGCTGGTAATGACGTATAACCAGCGGCCTGAAATCCAGCGCATGCGTCAAATTGATTTGAGGCATGCGTGGAAGCATTGAACTCGCGTGTTAGAGAACGTCTGTCCGCGGGGATTTTGGTCTGATGGTGTGTACACACATCAGACCAAAAGCTCCCAGCAGACATGTCCGATGAAAACGGTCATCGGACCGTTTTTATCGGACATGACTGCTCGTGTGTACAAGGCCTTAGACTACACAAGCATTTTGTTTACCCATTGAATACTATTTGTCTAACCATTTAATAATGCAGTTTGATCTCTTATTCCTCTCCAAGGATATTTTTTGAGTGAATTTGAATACTGTTTTTTTGGCATTACTTTTCAATAATCTATATGCTGTGTACCTGCTCTGGAACTAGCATGGTCTGTAAGTCAAGGAAAGGCAGGGGCCATTAAGACAAATATTTTGCTTCAACACATACTGCCTTTTAAAGTCAATCAAAATTGTGATCAAATTGAATCAAATTGTGATAGAAATGTGAAGACTGTCATTCCTGGCCTCTTTGTAAGAGTGCTAGTTGCCTGGCTGTCCTACTGACTCTCGTGTCTAAATATTTAGAGTCACTGGTTTATAGCGACTTTGAAGATAAAGTCATATGATTTTGCATACTTTTTTCAGGTCAGTAGCTCAAAAAGAATTGAAGCCAATCAACCAGAATAACAGCTAGTCAACTAGCATTTTAAGAAAGAGCTCAGGAATGGACCCTCCATATTTCTTTCATGGCAGATTTAGTTAAAGGCCTAAAAGCAATTTGCCCATGGGACTTTTTGCCCATGGCCCCCTTTTCTCTTTACATTAGTTAAAGGCCTTTAGACAATGCTTGGTGGTCCTCCACTCCCTCGTTGGCACAGGTAAAAATAAAATGGCATGGAAAGAAATAAAATAATTGAAAATATAAATGATCTTTAATTTTTAAGGAAAAGCTGTATGCTTAAATGGATCTGGACCCCATAGATTGCACATTATTTACCTATCTTACACGCCAGTTGAAGTCCCTTAGGATGAAACTTGTCGAGTTTCTGCTTGCCAGTTCTGCACATCACAATTGTTTTTAATACTTTGTGATCACATTGTACATATCGTTATAGTATCAGTACTTTTTAAATAAATTCATTCATTTTTTGACCTATGTCTAGTATATTTATAAGTGATTAAATAAAAATGTATTGAAAACAAAAAAATATATATTTTGCGGCATCTAACTGCAAGTGCATCCATACTTAGGCTCCATGCACACTGAAGCTGAACTCTATGTTAGCCTATGTGCCCATGCACACATGGGTGTTTATTAGTGTTAATGAGCTTTGCCAATCAGCAACTGACCACAAACCACAAAGCCTAGCTCATACTGATACTTATTTTTTCATGTTTGTCACTGCACTTCATATACACTATATTACCAAAAGTATTCGTACACCTGCCTTTACACGCACATGAATTGTAATGGTATCCCAGTCTTAGTTCAATACTAAGTTGTCCCACCCGTTGCAGCTATAACAGCTTCAACTCTTCTGGGAAGGCTGTCCACAATGTTTAGGAGTGTCTCTATGGGATTGTTTGACCATTCTTCCAGAAGCACATTTGTGAGGTCAGGCACTGATGTGGACGAGGAGGCCTGGCTCACAGTCTCCTCTCTAATTCATCCCAAAGCTCTTCTATCGGGTTGAGGTCAGGACTTAGTGCAGGCCAGTCAAGTTCCTCCACCCCAAACTCGCTCATCCATGTCTTTATAGACCTTGTTTGTGCACTGATGCGCAGTCATGTTGGAACAGGAAGGGGCCATTCCCAAACTGTTCCCAAAAAAGTTGGGAGCATGAAATTGCCCAAAATGACTTGGTATGCTGACGCCTTAAGAGTTCCCTTCACTGGAACTTAGGGGCCAAGCCCAACTCCTGAACAACAACCCCACACCATAATCCCCTCTCCACCAAATGATTTGGACCAGTGCACAAAGCAAGGTCCATAAAGACATGGATGAGCAGTTTGGAGTGAAGGAGCTTGACTGGCCTGCATCGATAGAACACCTTTGAGGTGAATTAGAGTGGAGGCTGCGAGCCAGACCTTCCCATCCACATCAGTGCCTGACCGGACAAATGTGATTCTGGAAGAATGGTCAAATATTCCCATAGACACACTCCGAAACCTTGTGGACAGCCTTCCCAGAAGAGTTAAAGATGTTATAGCTACAAAGGGTGGGCCAACTCAATATTTAGCCCTACGGACTAAGACTGGGATGCTATTAAAGTTCATGTACGTGTAAAGGAAGGTGTCCCAATACTTTTGGTATTAAAGTTCCCTAATGTGCCCTTTTTCACTCACTTAGGATAGTAGAGTGCGTGTCTTTGGGTCTGCCCTGAAATCTAGGGGGAAGATGTGTGGATTTCCTACTCTGCCTGTAGATCTCTCTTTGGGAAAGCCCCTTAACGGGTACTCAGTGGCTGGTTTCAGCTTTCCATAAGAAAGGTCTTTTGAACCATAGTGCCTCACCTCTGTTAGGAGTCTTGCACCCTGGGTGGGTCAGGGAGGTCCTTCCTCTTTGGGAGTGGACCATTAACCACTAGCCGACCAGCCACCGTCATTATACGGCGGCAGGTCGGCTCTCCTGGGCGAGAGCCCGTAGCTATACGTCCGCTCTTCGAGCGGCCACTAGGGGCTGATCGCCGCCATTACTAGTAAAAAAAATATATTAATAAAAATGCCATAAAAATACCCCCTATTTTGTAAACGCTATAACTTTTGCGCAAAACCAATCAATAAACGCTTATTGAGATTTTTTTTTACGAAAAATATGTAGAAGAATACGTATCGGCCTAAACTAAGGAAAAAAAATGTTTTTTTATATATTTTTGGGGGATATTTATTACAGCAAAAAGTAAAAAATATTCATTTTTTTCAAAATTGTCGCTCTATTTTTGTTTATAGCGCAACAAATAAAAACCACAGAGGTGATCAAATACCACCGAAAGAAAGCTCTATTTGTGGGAAAAAAGGACGCCAATTTTGTTTGGGAGCCACGTCGCACGACCGCGCAATTGTCAGTTAAATCGTCGCAGTCACGAATCGCAAAAAGTGCTCTGGTCTTTGACCAGCAATATGGTCCGGGGGTTAAGTGGTTAATGCACACTGTGTCCTTTATTTATGTGTGTTCACATGCACTTTTTTGTTTTTTGTGCACAGCACTTTGGGCTCTAGAAAAAAAAACAGCAGCTGACTACAACTTGCCTTGCCCGGTGATTTAATAACATTATGTATGTTGCAGAAACTCACCCACTGTGAGCTGTGGTGTGGGTAGAAGAGTTGTGAGACACACATAAGAGAATGAGAAGAAAAAAGTGCAGCGCTAAGTAATATCTGGAGTGAAGCCAGATATGTAATCTAAGTATTCAAATCAAGTGCCCCATGTATGGAGCAAGTGTAAGAATACACTAAACAGATTAGTGTAAATGTCAAATAATGTGCAAAAGAAATTATTAATGAACAGTGAAAGTCAGGGTAAGTGTGATACCAAATGGTAACACCAGGGTGCTTCACACTCAAGTGAAAATGGATGTGTATCACAAATGAATACCACAGATAAATGTGTCCAAAGGTATATGATCATAAGACAGTGCTAATAGATGTTGCCAATAGCAATGTACATAAAACAGTCCAAACAAACCAAGGAATGGAAACTCTGATGGTAAAAAGTCAGAGTGTAGAAATGAGCAGAATCACGTTAAGGAAAACTGAATTGCAAAAACGTATAGAATAAGTCCTCTCAAACACAGGAACCAGATACTTCAGTGATTTAAACAGGTAATAAAATCCCCATCAACGGTCATTCTCATAGGATCCACAACAACATCCAATTGGTAAAGATAAAAGTTGGGTACTCTTACCGGATGGCGTGGACACACACGTCAGTGACGGTGTGTCAATCGAGCGTGTACGAACTCCTGGAAAACGATGATGTCAGTGGGAGACCTTTGAGCCAGCAGACAGTCGATCATCAGAAGCCGAATGGATCCAAATGTGAGAAAAAATCCTTCAGGGGAGACTCATGGGTAATGGCATAAAGCAGATAGACCCATCATAGAATCATGTAAGGGGAAAAAAAATAGTGTGGTTACTTCCAGTAAAAAAGCCTTTATTAGGCATAAAATGGTATACAAACAAAAAAGGAATAAAAGCTCAATAATAAGTACAAGGCTACGGAAAGACCAGTACAGGTGATCACATGAAATTAGTAGCGTGGTAGGCAAGTAGCGTATGGGCTATGTACCCGACATGTTTCGAGCCGATAGCTCTTCAACTGACACATAAAAGAATGTTTGGCTCACTTTGTGGACGTAAAGGTGTTTTTTTCTTCTTTGAGGCTTGTAGATCAAATAGTAACTGCATGTAACATATATTTAGACCAGGGGTCTTCAAACTATGGCCCTCCAGGTGTTTAGGAACTACAATTCCCATCATGCCTAGTTATGTCTGTGAATGTCAAAGTTTTACAATGCCTCATGGGAAGTGTAGTTCTGCAACAGCTGGAGGGCCGTAGTTTGAGGATCCCTGATTTAGACAGTCACATAGGTGCCTTTAGATTAACTTTAAGTGGACACTCTAGTCTAGTTGTTTCACTTGTGCAGAATGCTTCTTGTTTTTTCCATTCAGTAATTTTGTATTATCAAAACTGTTCTATGCAGTAATGCTCATGAGAGTAATGAAACTTTCATATCATTTTCATATAGCAGAACACAGATATTAAAATGTATTTCATTCATATTAATACCTGCGCGGCTTGATGGGTGACTTGAGCCTTGTCTGTTTGTTTCAAAATCAGAACCTGCCCATGTGTCAGTTGTGTTCAGTAGGAGATGTTGGCAGCCATCGGGACTTTTCAGAGAAACACTTGCCACTGCTGGGCCTTTATTTCTGTTCTGCATGATCAATTCATCTTCTGCTGCATCTCTTCACTGATAGTGTGGAACTAGTACAACAAAGAGCTGTCCATCTGCACAGAGTGACAGGTAAGTAAAGGCACTCCAAATGTAACCAGCAGAAAGATAGAAATATGGGGCTAATGTGTTACATTTATTCCAAGACCTCAACTATTACAATAGTGTTTCCTTTGGATGCCGCACACAGTGCAAGGTATACATCTTTGGCAGGTGATATCCATGCTTTTATAAAGAACATTGTTACTGTTACTGAAAAAAAAATCCAGATTTCACACAGCTAGCAGTGTTACTCTCTGGTTTTTGCTTTCTCACATGTTCTGTGTGCAGCTGGCATATGTAGTGCATGCTTTTAAAGCAATTTTCATCAATATAAGTTTTTCATAACTACATACTCCTCTGGATAATGCATTTATCTGTCTCTATACCAGGGGTCTCCAAACCTTTCAATCAAAGGGCCAGTTTATCGTCCTTCAGACTTTAGGGGGGCCGGATTGTGGCCAGCGGGAGCAGAAAATGTCCCAGGTCCGGCATCAGTGAGAAGAAATTTGGCCTCAGGGTTGGTGGTCAATAGGAGGAGGAGTAGTGCCCCTATTAGTAGGAGAAATAGTATACCATGGTTTGTATCGGTGGAAGAAATAGTGCCCCATTGTTGGTGTCAGTGGGAGGAATAATGCCTCATATCAGTGGAAGGAATAGTGCCTCATATCAGTGGGAGGAATAGTCCCCCAAGGGCCAGATAAATGCTAGAAAAGGGCCACATATGGCCCTCGGGCCGCAGTTTGGAGATCCTTGCTCTATACTAAGAAAGACAACACCATCTTTGTTCAGGCATCATCCAGATGAGGACTAAATTCCTTCCCCTAGATGCTACAGACATGTGAATTCCAGTGCCTATGCAGTAGCGTTTATGTCCTAGATTATGCACACACACTGCCTCTCACTTTGTGATCTAGGCAACCCTTGGTCTCTTGTATTGTATAGGACTCTTAAAGTGGAGGTTTCATCAAAAAAACAATTTTGCTTTAAACTCTAGCTTACGACTAAAAAAGAAAAAAAATGAAAAAAATTTTTTTTTACTCATCTGGAAATGCCTGTTGCTATGCGGTCCCACAAAATCTGCCTTTGAATCCACCTAGGATTCTGACATCATCTCCCTCTAATGCTCCTGGGAAATGTGTGTCATCATTTCCCAGGATGCAGTGCGCTGTCCAATTATCACTCCCCATCCAAGACTTCCAGGAAGTAAGTGCCTGTAGGCTTCACATTGCCCACAAGCAAAATGACAACGGTGTAGATATAGTTTTATAAACTATCTTTTTTGAATATCTATGCGGATCGGCAGCGGATTGTAAAATAGTAAGTGACCAGATTTATATTATAAAAAAGCAGGATGAAAGGACATACATTTAAAAAATGCTAATTGTGGTTGGAACTCCGCTTTAAATCTCAGATATGTGCGTTCATACGGTTGTGCACACCTCAGAAATATCTATTGCTGTATTCTTATTGAATTGATCATTTACCAATACAAGGATAGATACTGTGAATAAATGCAATCTTTAACCACCCTCCGGCCTGAAGAATATACCCCCTTCCTGACCAGAGCACTTTTTGCGATTCAGCAGTGCGATTCAGCACTGCGTCTCTTTAAAGCGGAGGTCCTGCGAAAAAATATATTATAAGGCAGCAGCTACAAATACTGCAGATGCTGACTTTTAATAAATGGACACTTACCTGTCCAGTGCGCCCGCAATGTCATTCTCGGTGAGGGAATCAGGATGTGAAGCCTTGCGGCCCGGTTCCCTACTGCTCATGCGTGAGTAGCGCAGCGCATCCTCACTGGTCCCCGCTGTCTCCTGGGACTAGTGTGTTACCCCCCTTCCCCCTGAAAGGTTCCAAATGTGACACCGGAGTGGGGGGAGGGTTCCCGAAAAGCAGAAGTTCCATTTTTGGGTGGAACTCCGCTTTAAGTGACAATTGCATGGTCGTGTGATGTTGCACTCAAACAAAATTTACATCCTTTGTTTTTCCCACAAATAGAGCTTTCTTTTGGTGGTATTTGATCACCTCTGCGTTTTTTCTTTTTTCGCTATAAACAAAAAAAGAGTGACAATTTTGAAAAAAAGCAATATTTTTTACTTTTTGCTATAATAAATATCCCCAAAAATATATAAAAAAACGAAATTATTTCTCAGTTTAGGCCGATATGCATTCTTTTACCGCTGACCGCTGCATGACGTATATGACGTATATCCTCATGCAGCGGTCGGCAAGCAGATAAACACCCCCCACTTCCTTACAAAAATCGAGCTTGCCTATTATACATTTGGTGTTGCTTTTCTGCAAATCCAGCTCTATTGGATTGCACATCCTTACTAAGTATAATTGTAGGTTGAGTTTAGTTTATGTAAAGATGGAGAATAGTTATTGAATATAGAGGCCCCAAGGTATTACAGTTATATAACAAGATACCAGGGATAGGGGCTGTAGTTTAACATTATGCTGCCCTAGGCAATTAATACATAATGAAGAACCAAGGCTTAAATTTAACTTAAAGTGGTTGTAAACCCCATTCATGAAATCTGATGTGGGCTCAAACTGTACATCTGTAGTGTTTACTTATCTCTCTCCAAAGCTCTGAGTGATGTGTTTTTATGCTGCTCCATTCCTCTGTTATCAGCAGAGTCACTTCTGACAAGTTCTCCGACACACAAAAAAAATCAGCTGGAAATTTGTGTCGGGAGGGAGCTCTGAGATAGATAAGCAGAGAGATTGTCTATTCAGATTGCAGCTCTTGCATCTTTCTTCATTCCTCTGCCTATGTGGAGGGGGGGGGGGGTGTGCCTTTCCTCCAATCAGCTCTTACATAGTGTATGCCCGGACTCCACACCCACTGCTGACAAAGGAAGAACGATTTGTAACATGACTTGCACTTTCTAAAGAATGTAGAAAGGGAAAGACAGCAGATATACATGTAATTCCCCATACACACGAGCGGTTTTCCCGTCGAAAAAAAAAATGGATGATTTTTCCAACGGAATTCCACTCAAGCCTGCCTTGCATACACACGGTCATACAAAAGTTCGGTGAACTTTTGACTGCCAAGAACGCGGTGACGTAAAAGACTACGACGAGCCGAGAAAATTAAGTTCTATGCTTCTGAGCGCACGTCGATTTGTTTCCGAGCATGCTTCGGAATTTTGTGCGTTGGGATTTGTACACACGATCGGAAATTCCGATCAGTTTTTTTCCTGAAGGGAAAAAAGAGATCCTGTGCTCTATCTTTTTCCAGCAGAAAAGTTATAGCGTTTACAAAATAGGGGATAGTTTTATGGCATTTTTATTAATATTTATTTTTTTACTAGTAATGGCGGCATTCAGTGATTTTTATCGGTACTGCGACATTACACTTTGGACACTTTTGACACATTTTTGGGACCATTGGCATTTTATAGCGATCAGTGCTATAAAAATGCATTGATTACTATAAAAATGCCACTGGCAGGGAAGAGGTTAACACTAGGGGGCGAGGAAGGGGTTAAGTATGTTCCCTGGGTGTGTTCTAACTGAAGGGGGGGTGGACTGACTTGGGGAAATGACTGATCGCTGTTCATACATTGTACGAACAGATGGTCAGGCATTTCTCCCCCTGACAGGACCGGGAGCTGTGTGTTTACACACATAGCTCCCGGTTCTCGCTCTGTAACGAGCGATCGCGGGTGCCCGGAGGTGATTGCGCCCGCCGGGCACACGCGTCGGCATCAGGGGCGCCATTGGCTGCTCAGCGAGATGACGTAGATATACGTGATCTCGCCCAGCAGACCCGACCTGCCACCGTAAAACTGCTGGTTGGTTGGCAAGCGGTTAATAAAAATAATTCTGAACACAGTTACCTGTGGTTATCCTTACAAAAAAATCCCTCACGGTGAAGTTCTGGGTAACTCTGGTAACACAGGCAAAGAGCTGGAGGGTTCCAAAGACAAAGTTACTCTGGATGCCCCCTGGACATGTACGGGAACCCAGAGAGTTATGAGAAATGGAGTAAAAAAAAGACCTGTGCCTGAATCTGAGAAGAGTGAGTACATGGGCATTCTGTTACACGTCTTTCTTTAATAGGGAAACTGTGCTTGAGAACTGATGATGAGATGAGTGGAGAGAATGCTTTCTAACTTTGACAGAGTGCATACAGAAATCAATGTTCTTTAATCATTTAAGCGCAAGGGAAATATACTCTCTTTGGCTGCTTTGTGAAAATATATGATCCTTTTTTTCAGTCTTAGCATTTTGTTTGTGTACTTTCTCTTGCAGAGTCAAACTATATAATTAAAAGTAAAAGAAATGACTCTGCTGAGTTATACTCCCTGCCCAGAATTTCGGCATTGCACTTCTAGAGACCATTTATCACATTAATCACTGCAGCTTCCGCTCTTTCACACTGTGCTAAAATATCTAATAAAGATGACACACTGCCTTCTTATAAATTCTCCTCCAATGACAGCACTATGACATGCTTTAATTTTTGGTGTTAAGAAAACAAATGAGGTGACCTCTGTGCAATCTCTAATAAGTATTACAGGTCGGTAATCATTTATGTGGCGGGGAAGTGAAAATGAATTTCAATAACAAGCAAAAGCCCTAAATCATTTTAATTTCCCTGCTAATACACAAGACAGCAGCTAGAATATATGACATACTGTATATAGCAGACAGACATAACCGTAATCAAGCGCAGGAGGGAAGGATCTCCTAGCTGAAAGTGACAAAGAAATCTCTGTTAAATATCTTACTGACATATATTTGGATAAGCACCATTTTAAGAAATAATTTCTTAAAGTGTTACTAAACCCAGGACCCTGAATGCACTATATCTGATCTCCCACAGTACACAGAACACGGAAATGCAATTGTTTTAGTAAATATAAACTGCTAAATATCTTTTCTCATCAGCAGTATATAGAAGTCTTGTGCCTTCTATCAGTGTCTGGTTAAAGCTTGTAGGAGGAGTTTTCATTCTATTCTGACTGTCCTATGAGGCTGCAGGACCCCTGACCCTCTTTCTGGACAGTGCTGATTGGTCCTGTACTGATCACATGCACCCTCCCAAGAAAAAAACCTCTCTATACACACCAAACTGAGCATGTGCAGAGTGACTCCAAAGGCTCTGTCTTATCAGGAGATGGATTGAGGACAGTGGTGGAGGAAGGGGAGGATCAGAGAAGACAGGGTCAAACAGCCTTTTTACACAATGCAGATAATTAACCCCTTAGGTTCCACGTGAGTATAACAAGAATGCTTTACTGCATATACAGACTCATTTTACTGTTGTGGGTTTAGTAAAACATTAAATATTGAGTGTGCTTATCTTGCACTGTATTATATATTATATTAAACTTATTGAGAAAGGGAGTCACCGCTCAAGGTAGAAAATGCAAGTAATGAACCTCTTCACCAGATCTGAAGCCACGGGTGCTGGCAGTGCATATAGCAATGCAAACGAGAGAGGATGTCTGGACAGCCGCACTTCAAAAATATTGCTTTTTATTTTTAAAACAGGATCACAAGATACATGCCACAGCAAACAGGATACAAGCTGATGGGTTTCACACTATAACTTATATTTTCCTCTTAAATTAAAGTCTGACAGTAGCTGATAAAGTAAAAAGTAATGTTTTGCATTATAACTAGTTTGATACCTATTGAAATCGAGCTGTTTTATTCACCTCCAGCACTCCTGAATCATTATTCTCACTGACTTCCTGGTTTGCGGTGCGCATTCATTCTTGCTACATCACGGCCTAATGGGAACTACAGTTTCTGCTCAACCACCTGACCCCCCACACAAAATTGCTATACCCAGTAGGTAAAATAATATAAGAAACCAAGGAACCAAATGATACGCACAAGCCATGAGTTAGGTGATTGAGCCAAAGAAAGAGTCAGAAGATTTATTATTAATTTCAGTCTCCACTTTCTCTCTGTATAGTTCTAGACAGAATTTCAAAAAGCAAGAGACAATCCGAAAAGATACATTTTGTTGTGGTCTCGCTTTAGAAAACAATGTCATAGGTGTACCCTATATTTATAGTTTATCTGTGTAAAAACAAAAAAAAAGCTATAAAACATCACCTTTTTTTCATATATGACCATTGTTTATGAAAGGTTGGGCACCCTGGACATGCAAGGCAATTGGAACAACAGGTACCGCCATTAATTTGAATATTACAATACAGACTGCTTATTGCAAGGGCATTTTTAATTAAAGGTGCACATAACCTTCTCCAAAATCCTTGCCATCTGCTCCATTGTTTCTCTAAGCCGGTACATTTGTACTACTTATCTGTGCCTTTCAATGACGGAAATAAATTTAAATGTTATAACAATATACAGTCATTGATGCCAATCTAATATTTGGTTGCAAGCTGTGATCAACAGTATCCTCCCACGTCCCGTTCTCAGACTTATCTTCCATTGCCATTTTCACATGTTTTTAAATTAAGCTGCAAAATGATTCTACATAATTAAAGCGATTTCTGTGATCCTGGTGTTAGTAAATCTCTCACATAGCAGCTTCATTTTGATAACTTAATTTCTGATGTGGATACTAAGGCTATGCCAAAGAGATTTTCTTCATCCAAAAGATTTTACAAATTCTCATTAGCATATGCAGGGAAGATAGCAAGTGAGACATTAATGCAAAGATTAAAGGGATTTAAATTGCTTGTCTTTGAATGTATAGCAGGCACTTGTATTAACTATTGGCAGGTGTTCTGTTTTAGATCTAGGACTTCGGGCTTTTGGGTATGAGATGGGGTGCATTCTTACTGGCAGTTTTATATATATATATATATATATATATATATATATATATATATATATATATATATATATATATATATATATATATATATATATATATATATATATATATATATATATATATATATATATACACTGTTAAGAAATCTTCCAGCTACTGGGACCTTGTGGAAAAGGTAAACAGTACATAGTGATAGCACAATGTACAAGAACTTGGCATCTTGCTTTTATAGTATAATTTTTCTTTTGTTAGATGATGATTTCCATTTCAGGGAAAATGCTCAAAATTAAATTTCAAAGGGAGGATAGCTACTTTATTTGTATTTCACTACATACTGTCTATAATGACTACAAGCCATAATAGGCTATAGGCTCGTACACACGATAGGTTAAACCGATGAAAACGTTCTGATGGACCGTTTTCATCGGTCCAAACCGATCGTGTGTGGGCGCCATAGGTTATTTAACCTTCGGTTAAAAAAAAGCAAACTTGCTTTAAAATTTAACCAATGGATTGCTAACCGATAGGTCAAAACCGATCGTTAGTATGCAAAACCATTGGTTAAAAATCCACGCATGCTCAGAATCAAGTCGACGCATGCTTGGAAGCATTGGACTTTGTTTTTTTTCAGCACGTCGTTGTGTTTTACGTCACAGCGTTCTGACACAATCGTTTTTTTAACTGATGGTGTGTACGCATGACGGACCATCAGTCAGCTTCATCGGTTAACCTAGGACAACTGTCCTTCAGACCGTTTTCATCGGATGGACTGATCGTGTGTACGAGGCTTATAACAGTATCATTTAGAATACACGTCAGATGTATTTTTGTACATTGTACCATTGTTATTTTTTATTTCATAAGTACAAATTTTGTAAGTGCAATTTTCAAATGCATTTAAAAAAATAATAATTATGCAAATTGCATCTTCCCATTTATATGTATGCTTTGTTTTGTTCTGACTTATCCATGTGTTTACAGAATTTAGTACAGATGCAAAGCTATTAGGAGTTCAGGTAGTGCAAATGCTTCATGGCCAAAAGTTAGCAGGCACCTTAACTTCACACCTGTTAATGCTACAGCATACAAAGGCATTTTGGACAATTGTGCGCTTCCAAATATGTGGCAAAAGTTTAGAAAAGGCCATTTTTGTTCCACCATTACTCTGCCCTTGTACACTAAGCCAAATCCCTAAAGACATATATGATGTGGAATAATTTCAACACCTGGCCTCAACCATATTGAACTGGGATGAATTGGAACAACCATGCCTGGTCTTTTCATCCAGCATCAGATCCAAGCCTCACAAAATGTCTTTTTGCTAAAGGGGCAAAAATTCCAAATGGACATACACTAAACTACACAAAAGTATAGGTTGCAACTTCATAATATTGGCTATGATTTTGGAATAATATGCTAATTTATGTATGGGCCTGTAGAACCAAGAATGCCACTTTCTTGATCTGGCCAGATTTTGTTTATGGCTAGAAGTAAATGACTGCTAGCAACTGTCTTAAGGAAGAAGACCAATCAGACATTTTAGGATAAGTGTAGCCAGAGCATAGGCCACTTTACTCCCCTCTGCTTAGCAATACATATGAACATACAGTACAGACCAAAGGTTTGGACACACCTTCTTATTCGAAGAGTTTTCTTTATTTTCATGACTATGAAAATTGTAGATTCACACTGAAGGCATCAAAACTATGAATTAACACATGTGGAATTATACATAACAAAAAAGTGTGAAACAACTGAAAATATATTTCATATTCTAGGTTCTTCAAAGTAGCCACCTTTTGCTTTGATTACTGCTTTGCACACTCTTGGCATTCTCAAGAGGTAGTCACCTGGCGCAGCACCCCATCACTCTCCTTCTTGGTCAAATAGCCCTTACACAGCCAGAAGGTGTGTTTGGGGTCGTTGTCCTGTTGAAAATTAAATGATGGTCCAACTAAACGCAAACCGGATGGAATAGCATGCCGCTGCAAGATGCTGTGGTAGCCATGCTGGTTCAGTATGCCTTCAATTTTGAATAAATCCCCAACAGTGTCACCAGCAAAGCACCCCCACACCATCACACCTCCTCCTCCATGCTTCACGGTGGGAACCAGGCATGTAGAGTCCATCCGTTCACCTTTTCTGCGTCGCACAAAGACACGGGGGTTGGACTCATCAGACCAAAGCACAGATTTCCACTGGTCTAATGTCCATTCCTTGTGTTCTTTAGCCCAAACAAGTATCTTCTGCTTGTTGCCTTTCTTTAGCAGTGGTTTCCTAGCAGATATTCTACCATGAAGGTCTGATTCACACAGTCTCCTCTTAACAGTTCTAGAGATGTGTCTGCTGCAAAAGGTGGCTACTTTGAAGAACCTAGAATATGAAATATATTTTCAGTTGTTTCACACTTTTTTGTTATGTAAAATTCCACATGTGTTAATTCATAGTTTTGATGCCTTCAGTGTGAATCTACAATTTTCATAGTCATGGAAATAAAGAAAACTCTTTGAATGAGAAGGTGTGTCCAAACTTTTGTCTGTACTGTATGTTAAAGGGTATGGCAATCTGGAGGCCTTCTTTCGTTGGTGTACAGAACTTCCCCAGAAATGTAATCTCCTGGTTGTGTGATTGGCTCACTGATTTTCTCAGAGCTCAGGGCTAATATACAAGTCAGATCTTATGTGCAGTAAAAATGTCATTTTTGGTGAGATACTCCCAAAGGGTTAACTACTTCTAATTGGATGCTGACACTGCAACGTTTCTCATTAGAGCCCTGCAAGTGCATCCTTTTTCAGCTGATAAATAATGAGAAAGTCAGTCCCATTCAGATTAACATTGCACAGGGACATATTCAAACATACAGCTTGTTAGGAATCTGCAACATTTGTTAAAAAACCTGCAATATACATAGGTCTCCCAAGAAAATATTTTTTTACAAAAAAGTGAAGATACTTTGTAATCAGATAATTCATGTGCTCTGCGGAAGCCAGGATTTGCATATATTTGAAGAGACATTAAAGTCCAGCAGCAGAAATCCTTCTTTCTATTTTTATATTGCTGTCATTGACCCCTGTTAGGGAGATTTCAAATAATTTCCGTCCCTATCACAGCAAGATAAAAAAGGAGGGGAGTGGGAATCATGGGAGTGGAAGTCACTAACCCTCACTAATTTTACTGCAAAAAAATTGTGTAAGAGCTGTGAGAGATTTATACGTAACTTCCTGTGCCAACAGTGGGGTAGATTCAGTAACATTTGAGCATTTTTTACGTAGGCGCAGGGTACCGTTTTTGCCCTGCGCCCCCGCAAATTTTCTGCGCTACCCGCGATTCATGGAGCAGTAGCTCCGTAAATTGCGTGGGTGCTCCGGCAAAATGCCCGGCGTAAGCGCGCGCAATTTAAATGATCCCGTAGGGGGCGGGAATCATTTAAATTAGGCGCGTTCCCGCGCCGAGCGTAGGGCGCATGCTCCGTCGGGAAACTTTCGCAAGGACGTCATTTGCTTCAAACTGAATGGCGTCCACCGCCATTCACGATTCACTTACGCAAACGACGTAAAATGTGAACCTTGCGACGCGGGAACGACGGGTATCCTTAGCATTGGCTGCCCCTGCTTTTAGAATGTGCAGCCTTACGCCAAACCCGACGTACGGAAATTACGTAAACTGCGTACGCAGGGCTCGCGTAACGTTGTGAATCGGCGTTAGTATGCAATTTGCATACTATACGCTGACCACAACGGGAGCGCCACCTAGCGGCCTGCGTAAGAATGCAGCCTAAGATATGAGGGCATAAGAGCCTTATGCCACGCATATCTTAGGCTGCAGTCGGCGTAACGAGCTCTCTGAATCAGGAGAAGTCGTTACGCCTGCGCAAGTAAGCAATTGCGCTGCGTAACTATGGTTACGCAGACGCAATTGCTTCTTGAATCTGGGCCAGTGAGTGTATTCCAAATGGGCAAACAGCCCACAACAAAACCATAAGAGAGGTGGCCTGTCCAAAATTTTAAATAAAGTTGTGAATGGAGTCAGGCTTTACTACAGCTCATCAGCACTTGCTTATCTTTACTTATTGTCATTTACCCAAACCAATACTGCTTCCAAAATTTCAAGAATGCAATTGGGTTAGAGGGTGAATTTTTAAGAGAAACTGTCTTATCCCTAACACCAACTTTTTTGGAACTATACAAAAGTTTATTCTGAAAGATAGATGGCAACGTGTTGGCTTTATTCTTTAGACCTCTACCCTCAAATGTGAAATCAGCATTACACATACAAAAAAGAAAAAAAAAACGTATCCTGACTTTACACCATGGCTTTTAAGATCATCAGCATTCTGGAGATTTCAAAAGAAGGCTTGTGATGTCACCCTTACCATAAATATAAATTTGTAGCACTTTAACATGGAGGTTCCAAAGTTTAAAAAGGCTATGCATTTTGATGCAAAGACAGACAGCACAAGTTGATGAATGAACAGTTATTTAATAGTTTTGTTTGCATATGTCGAACAGATATTATACAACACTTTTAATTGTATATTTAAAAGACCAAAAGGAGCAAATAAAATAAATGTATTTTTAAAAAGTTACATACACTTTAAGTGATCTCCAGAGAATCATACAATTCAAGAAAATGGATTGCCTGAATTCATAAATTGCACTGTTCTCATCAGATCAAATTGCTCTACAAGCAGATGTTGAGAAGAATCAACAAAAGTCATTAGTCAGAGATTCCCCTGATTCTATTATTCCTATGAATGTATCTTATTTCGTATTCTGCTTTATATCCAAGCAAGTTATACAGAGAAAGTTGAATAGTCACTATCAGTCCTTAAAGTGAAACAGTGGGTTGCGCACTAACACATTTGTTAATGCCAAGCTGACTGAACTTCCATGCATGCTCAGGAGTGATATTATTTCTACCCGGCCAATGAAAGCAGCTGGCGATCAATTCCCCGCCACCCAAAAATGTCAGCAGCTGACAGGGAGGTCCAGGATGCCAAATTGCTGGACTGAAGGTGAGTGAAGTTCTGCTTTAAAGTGTGTGTTGTATCATGCTGTAGTGGGTAAATTTCGTGTGTTCCTTTTTTAAGATAGTTACATAGTTACATAGTTACATATTTAGTCAGGTTGAAAAAAGACACAAGTCCATCCAGTTCAACCACAAAAAATAAAAAAAACAAAATAAAAAACACAGTACAATCCTATACACCCAACTCCATGCCCACAGTTGATCCAGAGGAAGGCAAAAAACCCCAGCAGAGCATGATCCAATTTGCTACAGCAGGGGAAAAAATTCCTTCCTGATCCCCCAAGAGGCAATCGGATTTACCCTGGATCAACTTTACCTACAAATCTTAGTACTCAGTTATATTCTGTACATTTAGGAAAGAATCCAGGCCTTTCTTAAAGCAATCTACTGAGCTGGCCAGAACCACCTCTGGAGGGAGTCTGTTCCACATTTTCACAGCTCTTACTGTGAAAAAACCTTTCCGTATTTGGAGGTGAAATCTCTTTTCCTCTAGACGTAAAGAGTGCCCCCTTGTCCTCAGTGTTGACCGTAAAGTGAATAACTCAACACCAAGTTCACTGTATGGACCTCTTATATATTTGTACATGTTGATCATATCCCCCCTTATTCTCCTCTTCTCAAGAGTGAATAAATTTAGTTCTTCTAATCTTTCCTCATAGCTGAGCTCCTCCATTCCTCTTATCAGTTTGGTTGCCCTTCTCTGCACTTTCTCCAGTTCTCCGATATCCTTTTTGAGAACTGGTGCCCAAAACTGAACTGCATATTCCAGACGAGGTCTTACTAATGATTTGTACAGGGGCAAAATTATATCTCTGTCTCTGGAGTCCATACCTCTCTTAATACAAGAAAGGACTTTGCTCGCTTTGGAAACCGCAGCTTGGCATTGCATGCCATTATTGAGCTTATGATCAACTAAAACCCCCAGATCCTTCTCCACTACAGATCCCGCCAGTTGTACTCCCCCTAGTATGTATGATGCATGCATATTCTTAGCCACCAAGTGCATAACTTTACATTTATCTACATTAAAACTCATCTGCCACTTAGTCGCCCAATTAGACAGAGCATTGAGGTCGGCTTGTAAATTGGAGACATCCTGCAAGGATGTTATTCCACTGCATAGCTTGGTGTCATCTGCAAAGACAGAAATGTTACTTTTGATCTCAGACCCAATATCATTTATAAATATATTGAAAAGTAAGGGTCCCAGCACTGAACCTTGGGGTACACCACTGATAACCTTGGACCATTCAGAGTAAGAATCTTTAACCACGACTCTCTGAATTCTGTCTTTCAGACAGTTTTCTATCCATTTACAAACTGATATATCCAATCCTGTAGACCTTACCTTACACATGAGCCGTGTGTGCGGAACTGTATCGAACGCTTTTGCAAAATCCAAATATATCACATCCACAGCCACGCCTCTGTCCAGGGTTTTACTTACCTCTTCATAAAAGGAAATCAGGGTTGTCTTTATTTGCTCTGATCCTGCCAGTTTCTCCTTTCTCATTTTTCATTCTGACTATGACAAGCATGGAAGCAGATCAGTGCAGGAGTGGTCACTTTGTGTATATCTTCGGCCCCATACACACCATAGAATCTATCCGCAGATAAATCCCATCAAATGGGTTTCTGCGGATAGATCCTATGGTGTGTACACTCCGTCGGATATTTATCCGCGGATAAATCTCCCCTGGGATGGATTTCCAGCAGATGGATATTTGCTGACATGCTCAACAAATCCATCTGCTGGAATCCATTCCAACGGATGGATCCGCTCGTCTGTACAGACTTACCGGATCCATTCGTCCAAAGGGATTCCCCGCACGCGTCGTAATGATTTGACGCATGCGTGGAATTCCTTATATGACAGCGTCGCGCCCGTCGCCGCGTCATAATAGCGGCGACGGCGCGACACGTCATCGGCAGAGGATTTCAGCGCGGATTTCAATGCGATGGTGTGTACACGCCATCGCATTGAAATCTTCTGAAATCCTCGAGAGGATTTATCCGCGGATACGGTCCGCTGGACCGTATCTGCGGATAAATCCTCTCGTGTGTATGGGGCCTTCTACTAACACTATGATGTCATGGGGCATGCCTGTATCTCCTGTAATCCCCTTTGCTGCCACACGCCTACACATAGCCCTGCTTTGCTGATAAGTTGCGATCAAAGAATTCCCTATGGGTCTATCACGCAACTTAACCTGTACCCAGCAGGGGGTCCCTCAACGATATGTGCTTATTTGAAAACCACAAGACGACTCCACCTGGAGTCCTCGGTAAATCATCATGGTCCTAAACAATAAAAATGGTCTCTGGCCCCCACCTGAACTAAGTGTCCTGCACACCCTTAACTGACCCACGGTATATGGTCACCTGTTGTTTTATTTTGCTATACTGTTATTTTCCGTATTTATCTTTTTGCAAAAGGTCTGCGTCCCTAACTCATCATTATGTTACTACAATACTATCACCTTCCCAAATCCAGGGGAAAGATGTCTCTTCGATGTATTTTGTTGTGATTTCTTGTTTTTTACCTTCAATAAAAATTTGAACAAGGAGATCACGTGGCCACCAATAAAAACATAAAAAATGGTGCATCATTTTTTTTAAAGTAAATGCTATTATAGTTAACAATTACTATTTGCGGTCTTACTATGGCCTTAGTACTGTGTTCACAAATACTTATATATCTGAAGCACCTTAAGATCTTTGTATTTTCTGTACGATGCCAGTAATGTCGCCATTATTTTGGATTAACATTCTTTTCTAAATACCTTTTTATCTTAGAATCTCATAATCTTTCCAGAGTGCTGAATTCATACTGTAAAACAATGTATTTTATCTATGAAAAAAAAATATGTCCGATCTACATTTATGCTTTTTTTCCTTCAAAGAAAAATACAAATCAGCAAATCAGAATAGATTTGTAACATTTCAAAAGGCGAGTCAAATGCCCAATGGCAAAGTAAAATCAATCTGAAAAGACTTATAGAGTCGCATACTTCAGTGATGAATGTAATACAAAGCCAGTCCAAAAACATGTTATTATCATAATTATATAGCGTGTTTAGTCACTCTAAACATCAAAGAAATGATTTTTGTTGAGGCTGAAAGCCGACCTCTATTCAACTTATTTTTCTTTCTTTACAGTTATCTGTTCATAGGATAATTTCATGTGCAAAGAATCATTTTTGGCGTAAACACTGTACCATCATTCAGAAATGAATTGAGGTTTTGCTTCAAGCAGAACTATAATGGTTTTGGGTCAAATGGATTTACATTTTTTTAAGTTTATCAGCAGTTAAATGTTTTTATATCTTTCTTTTACTATGTGTATCAAATTTTAATCTTACAAATACACCATAAATACAAGGTGCATACCTAACACAGAGTTCACAGAGTATTATTTGGTTTTCTAAAGAGAGAGCACAACAGAAGCTGCTTACTTTTTTCTCTAACAGGAACTGTATACAGCCAATAGGAGCAGGTGGGGTAGGTAGGGAATTATTGGACATTCAAAAGGGTTGTAAAGGTTCGTATTTTATTTTCTAAATAGGTTCCTTTAACCACTTGCCGTCGCCGCACCGTCGTTATACGTCCACAAGGTGGCTCTCCTAGGCGAGACCACGTAAATGGACGTCCTACCTTTTAGCCGCCACTAGGGGCGCACGTGCGCCGCCGGAGGCGCGCGCGCGCGCCCCCCGCTCGCCCCCGACTCCCGTGCGTGTGCCCGGCGGGCGCGATCGCCGCCGGGCACACGCGATCGCTCGGTACAGAGCGGGGAACGGGAGCTGTGTGTGTAAACACACAGCTCTCGTTCCTGTCAGCAGGGGAAATGCTGATTTTCTGTTCATACAATGTATGAACAGAAAATCAGTGTTTCCCCTAGTGAGGCCACCCCCCCCCCCCACAGTAAGAACACACCCAGGCATACTTAACCCCTTCCCCACCCCCTAGTGTTAACCCCTTCACTGCCAGTGGCATTTTTATAGTAATCTAATGCATTTGTATAGCACTGATCGCTATAAAAATGCCAATGGTCCCAAAAATGTGTCAAAAATGTCCGAAGTGTCCGCCATAATGTCGCAATACCGAAAAAAAAATCGCTGATCGCCGCCATTACTAGTAAAAAAAATATTAATAAAAATGCCATAAAAATACCCCCTATTTTGTAAACGCTATAACTTTTGCGCAAACCAATCAATAAACGCTTATTGCGATTTTTTTTTACGAAAAATATGTAGAAGAATACGTATCGGCCTAAACTGAGGAAAAAAAATGTTTTTTTATATATTTTTGGGGGATATTTATTACAGCAAAAAGTAAAAAATATTCATTTTTTTCAAAATTGTCGTTCTATTTTTGTTTATAGCGCAAAAAATAAAAAACGCAGAGGTGATCAAATACCACCAAAAGAAAGCTCTATTTGTGGGAAAAAAAGGACGCCAATTTTGTTTGGGAGCCACGTCGCACGACCGCGCAATTGTCTGTTAAAGCGACGCAGTCCCGAATCGCAAAAAGTACTCTGGTCTTTGGGCAGCAATATGGTCCGGGGGGTAAGTGGTTAAGCTAGTGCATTGTTGGTTCACTTACCTTTTCTTTCGATTTCCGTGTAAATGTTTTTTTTTTCTTTGTTTTCTTTGTCTTAATTTCTCACTTGCTGTTCCTCCTCAGTAAGCTGTTCTGGCTGACTAACCCCCAGCCAGAACGGCTCGGATCAGGGGGCAAGCAAAAACATTTAGAAAGGAAATTGAAGGAAAAGGTAAGTGAACCAACAATGCACTAGATTAAAGAAACCTATTTAGAAAATAAAAAACGAACCTTTACAACCCCTTTAACCAGTTAACCACCAGCCGCCGTCATATAACGGCGGCAAGGTGGTTGCTTAACTGGGGGCCGCCGTTATGTAACGGCGCCGAGCAGAATTAGTTATGCGCGCCGCCTCGGGCGCGCACAAAGAAAATTCACGATCACGGTAACTGACCGATAACAACGGTCTTTTACCATGTGATCGCGCCGTCCAATGACGGAGCGATCACAGGTAAACAAACCGGCGTCATTTGATGACGCCGGGTTCCTCCCTCCTCTCGCTGTACCGATCGGTACAGTGTGAGAGGAGAGCGCGGATGGCAGCAGCAGTGTGGGATGGATCTGTGACTATTGCAGTCACAGATCCATCCATCCCTGCTCAGCCATCCCTGCATTAACCCCTGCAATACTCTGCCTTCCCTGCGCAATACTCTGCAATGCTCTGCCTTCCCTGCGCAATTACTCTGCAATACCCCCTGCGCAATACTCTGCAATACCCCCTGCGCAATACTCTGCAAAACCCCCGCGCAATACTCTGCAAAACCCCCGCGCAATACTCTGCAAAACCCCCGCGCAATACTCTGCAATACCCCCGCGCGATACTCTGCAATACCCCCGCGCGATACTCTGCAATACCCCTTGCGCGATACTCTGCAATACCCCCGCGCGATACTCTGCAATACCCCCGCGCAATACTCTGCAATACCCCCGCGCAATACTCTGCAATACCCCCGCGCAATACTCTGCAATACCCCCTGCCAGTACTCTGCAGTACCCCTTGCGCAATACTCTGCAGTACCCCTTGCGCAATACTCTGCAGTACCCCCGCACAATACTCTGCAATACCCCCTGCGCAATACTCTGCAGTACCCCTTGCGCAATACTCTGCAATACCCCCCGCACAATACTCTGCAATACCCACGCAAAATACTCTGCAATACCCCCCGCACAATACTCTGCAATACCCACGCACAATACTCTGCAATACCCCCCACACAATACTCTGCAATACCCCCCACACAATACTCTGCAATACCCCCCACACAATACTCTGCAATACCCCCGCACCATACTCTGCAATACCCCCACACCAATACTCTGCAATACCCCCCACACAATACTCTGCAATACCCCCCACACAATACTCTGCAATACCCCCCACACAATACTCTGCAATACCCCCGCACCATACTCTGCAATACCCCCGCACCAATACTCTGCAATACCCCCGCACCATACTCTGCAATACCCCCGCACAATACTCTGCAATACCCCCGCACCATACTCTGCAATACCCCCGCACCAATACTCTGCAATACCCCCGCACCAATACTCTGCAATACCCCCGCACCAATACTCTGCAATACCCCCGCACCAATACTTTGCAATACCCCGGCCAATACTTTGCAATACCCCGGCCAATACTCTGGGGAAAAAAATGTGTTTTAACCACTTCCCGCCCACGTCATATGAGGTCCTTGACTTTGTGCAGGGATATCTAAATGATGCTTGCAGCTACAGGCATCATTCAGATATCATTTTTTTCAGCTGGCGATTCTCTACACCATAAGAATGATCATGGCGGCTGTTCCGCCTCTTGATCGTTCTTACGGGAGGCAAAAGGGGACGTCCCCACTCCCTTCGCCCTCCGGTGCTTCTTCCAACTTCCAAAGAGGACCTGTCATGCTATATTCCTATTACAAGGGATGTTTACATTCCTTGTAATTGGAATAAAAGTGATCAAAACATTTATTTTTGGGGAAAAACGTGTCAAACTTAAATAAATAAAGTAAAATGAACAATAAAAATAAAAAAAAAATATTTAAAGTGCCCCTGTTCCTGCGTGCTCGTATACAGAAGCGAATGTGCACGTAAGTCCCGCCCACATATGAAAACGGTGTTCAAACCACACATGTGAGGTATCGCTGCGAACGTTAGAGCGAGAGCAATCATTTTGGCCCCAGACCTCCTCTGTAACTAAAAACATGTAACCAGTAAAAACATTTAAAACGTCACCTATGGGGATTTTTAAGTAGCGAAGTTTGGCGCCATTCCACAAGCGTGTGCAATATTGAAGGGTGACATGTTGGGTATCTATTTACTCGGCGTAACTTTATCTTTCATATTATGCAAAAACATTGGGCTAACTTTAATGTTTTTTTTTTTTAAAAGCACAAAACTGTTTTATTTCCCAAAAAAATGCGTTCGAAAAATTGCTGTGCAAATACCATGCGCGATAAAAAGTTGCAACGACCGCCATTGTATTCTCTAGGGTCTTTGCTAAAAAAGCATATATAATGTTTTGGGGTTCTATGTAATTTTATAGCAAATAAATGATGATTTTTACATGTAGGAGAGAAATGTCAGAACTGGTCTGGGTGCTCCAGAACGCCTGATGGTGCTCCCTGCATGTCGGGCCTCTGTATGTGGCCACGCTGTGTAAAAGTCTCACACATGTGGTATCGCCATACTCGGGAGGAATAGCAAAATGTGTTTTGGGGTATAATTTGTGGTATGCATATGCTGTGTGTGAGAAATAACCTGCTAATATGAAACTTTTGTGGAAAAAAAATAAAAATAAAAAAAACCTTGATTTTGCAAAGAATTGTGGGAAAAAATGACAACTTCAAAAAACTCACAATGCCTCTTTCTAAATACCTTGGAATGTCTGCTTTCCAAAAAGGGGTCATTTAGGGGGTATTTGTACTTTTCTGGCATGTTAGGGTCTCAAGAATTGAGAGAGGCTGTCAGTACTTCAGATGTGATCAAATTGATCAATTTTCAGTAATTGGTACCATAGCTTGTAGACCTTATAACTTTCACCCAGACAAAATAATATCCAAATTTTTTTTTTTTAACCAAAGATATGTAGCAGTATACATTTTGGGCCAAATTTATGAAGACAAATTCATTTTTTGCAAAATTTTATAATAGAAATGAAGAAAAATTATTTTTTTTACAAAATTTTCGTTCTTTTTTCATTTATAGCGAAAAAAATAAAAACCGCAGAGGTGATCAAATACCACCAAAAGAAAGCTCTATTTGTGGGAAAAAAAGGACAAAAATGTCATTTGGTTATAGTGTTGTATGACTGAGTTATTGTCATTCAAAATGTGAGAGCACCGAAAGCTGAAAATTGGTCTGGTTATTAAGTGGGTTTAAGTGCCCAGTTGTCAAGTGGTTAATTTAAAGCTGTACTCTGGGATAAGCAAATATTGTCATTATATGAGGCATGTATATTGTTACTTAAATCTTGGTGCCTTCTGTGTTTCTCCAGATATGTACAGTAAGTAATCCAGCATGAATATATGCCTTTGTGCAGGAGCTTTCTGTAATCAGGATTATTCACTGCTGTTCTCTCCCCTTTTGTTGGATGGCTTGTCTTGTATCTGCCCCCTTCTGTATTTTTTGAACGTAGTCTGTAGTAGGTGGATCTGCTATCCAGTTCTACTCTCTGCACAGGTTATGTTTAGTGCATTGATAATGTGTTTTTTACTATTACAAAGAAAATATCTAAGTTTGCAAAGGCATTTGGTGTATACAAAGTGAATTAATTTTCTTTCTGCTAGGCATAAATCTAACATCATTGCTTCAATAATCATTTGTCGAAGCAGTAATAATTCCCCACGTCTCACTGTCTAATACAAATTAGATAAGGCAGAAGTATTTAGAAGGGGTCATACCAACTTTGAAAACAGTCCACTCTTAATAATTGAACAGTCCAATTAACACTAGACATACTGTAGATGGATCTGCCAGCTGGTTGAGCACAAGAAAACAAACCCATTCCTCCATCTACACATTTGAGGTGTTTGGGGGAATGCTCTCTGCTGTGTTATTGTATTCTGGCAGCGGGACTCCTCCTCTGCCAGAATACACTGATCGAAAATATAGTGAGAGTCCCGTTCTGGAGAAGTCAATAACTAGATCAACTTCTCTCGAATGGGAACATATGGCTGGTTCCTGCTGAACTGGCTGGATTTTGATCCATGTATGGCCAGCTCAAGGCATGAGGTTACTACAACGGCATTGTTTGCAAGTCAAGTTTACAGAAGTAGCAATTTCATCCATTCAGTGAGATCTATAGTTGCAACAATGCCATTCTCTGCAATAGAGATAGTCTCTGCAATAAGGGTTAGTGGGATACTTTTTCAATCCAGTACTGACCCTAATCAGAGTGAAATGGCTGTTTAACCACTTGCCGACCAGCCGGCGTCATTATACTGCGGCAGGTCATCATAGCTGTACGTCGGCTTCTTTAAATGGGATAGCAGGAGCGCACGCTTTACCGCAGGTGCGTGTGTGCCCCACTGCACTGTGGGGTGCCGATGTTCGTGACCGATGGTCATGATGAGCGCTGGCCATGAGTGATCACGGGCACGGGAGGCAGAACAGGGATGTGTGTGTTTAAACACACACATCCCAGTTCTGTGAGGAGAGGAAGGGCAGATCTTGAGTTACTAATAGCTAGGAACTAAGATCCGTCATCTCCTATAGTCAGTCCCCTCTCTCCACATTTAAAATACACACTAGGGACACACAATTAACCCCTTGATCGCCCCCTAGTGTTAGCCCCTTCCGTGCCAGTGACATTTACACAGTAATCAGTGCATTTTTTTAGCACTGATGTCTGTATAATTGTCAATGGTCCCAAAAATGTGTCAGAAGTGTCCAACTATAATGTCGCAGTCCCAACAAAAATCGCAGCTCACCGCCATTACTAGTAAAAAAAAATTATAATAAAAATGCCATAAATCTATCCCCTATTTTGTAGACACTATAATATTTGCGCAAACCAATCAATATACACTTATTGCTTTTTTTTTTACCAAAAATTTGTAGAAGAATACATAAAGGCCTAAACTGAGAAAAAAAATGGGGATATTTATTATAGCAAAAAGTAAAAAATATATATATTTTTAAAAATTGTCACTCTTTTTTTGTTTATAGCGCAGGAAATAAAAACCTCAGAGGTGATCAAATACCACCAAAAGAAAGCTCTATATGTGGGGAAAAAAAGATGTCAATTTTGTTTGGGTACAACATTGCACGACCGCGCAATTGTCAGTTAAAGCGAGTCAGTGCCGTATCGCAAAAAATGGCCTGGTCATTGAGCAGCCAAATCTTCCGGGGCTGAAGTGGTTAAGTCTGCTCCAGACTTGCTCCTTTCATCCCATGTGGATAACCCAACTGCTGGCTACCACAGCCCGTTTTCCAGCTTAGCTCTTCTTTCTGTGTTTAATTTGTCAAAAGACTGCATACATTAGTGTACCTACCTTCTTTGATGCTTTGCACCACCAATGACTTGCTAGCAAGCCTCAGACAGCAAAAATAAACTAAGTGGGGCTTTTACATTTCCCTACCCCATCTAAAATGAATAAGAGTGAAAATTATTGTCAAATGCATACATTAATTTTCAATTCCAAACATCTATCAATGGAAGCATGCACCAGGGTTGGGCTCCACTCCCTGAGCTCCCATAGGACACCAAATGCAGCCCACTCAGCTGACCCCTGTTTTGTAACTAGTTACTACATATTCTGGGGTAGAAGGTATGCTGCCGACATCACCTCTTTGCATGTAGCAAAATTTCTAACCTACGTTGCCACCTTACCTATTTTAATAAGACTGAATTCCATGAGGTGCTTTATAGTGCTCTTTAGGTGGGTCAGTTCTGCAAGGAAACTTATGATATTTAAGTTTCCCATGAATGTGTTGCAAAAACTCACACTTCATTAAACCATCTGGCAGCACCAACTTTTTAGAAATGGAAGAACTCGCAAATAACATAGAGCAAGCAGTGTTGTGGGGCAGCCCACACGTTATATAGACAGAGTTTCATCACTTGATCAAAAGCTAACAAATGGGTATAGTGCCCTGCTCCAAAAGAGAGAGACACAATTTTCAGCACCGCTCATGTCTGCAAATGTATTCCTGACAACCAGAAGAAGAGGTGAGAGACACTGTGAAATATACTTCATGCGTTTCACCACTCTGAAGCCAGGTGTTGCATAAAAAGGGGTTAGAGAGGACCAGCTTACCCTATCACCCAATCACATCCTTTAGTGCAGCAAGGCTGAGCACTGCTCCCCAATAAAAAAGGGATTCCCACTAAAATACTTTGCACCAGCATAGAACTTTGCTCAGGAAAGGCAGCCTGGTGGAAAATTCTATAGCTCAGAGGGTGGTTGCTTATCCTACTTCTGTGGCCCCATCTACAAAGAACAGAAGGAGAACAGTGGTCAGCTGAGTGGGCTTCAATTTATCAGTATGTGGTCCTTGGGAATTCATGGAGCCAAGCCCAAACCATGTCTATGCTGCCATGAAGTGGTCAGGAAAAAAATATTTTGAGTATACATATGCTTTAACTTTTAAATTTTGCACACTCATTACAGTACCTTTCTATGTTATTATGGCCAACAACTAATAATTATTGTTTTCTGTCAGTGTATACGTTTATTGCATTGTTCTTTTATGTTGTGACAAATACCTAGTCAATTACATACTACTATAAGATACTTTATTAATTGTTACATTATTTATACAGCATTGAACTGCCCTGCTAGGCTACAAAATATATATGTAATATGTACTTTGCAAGTTCACCCCATTAAAAATAATGATAAACAAGTCTTACCTTGTCATTATTTGCTATTAGCCTTACTGTTAAAGGTTAATGAAATATGCTAAAGTAATTACCGAATTTAATGGTTTACTAAATGTGAATGTTGAATCATCTCCATTTTCCTAGAGAACTAATATATTGAAGTTAACATTTCAAATTCTAATCTTCCAAATCATTTTACAGGGTATTTCAAATTCAGTTTTCTAATAGAAACATTTATAGTCCTAGAGTACTTAAGTACCTTGACTCATGCTAAGAGGTTTAGCAGAATGCACGAGAAAGTTCATTATTTTTAATTAGTGTAATTGCTAATGTTGCATTAAGAGTTTGGTTAGTAGAAGTAATTACAGTAAGTGTATTAAATGTGAGTATTGGCATTCATCTTGTGACATTATTAAAATTTCAGAGATAAAAATATCCCTGGTGGTTTGCAGGCACTACATTGTTTACCAAAGGATGAGGAATTAATCATAGCATCAATGCCCACCAAGCAGGCAAAGAATAATTATATTTTAGCAGGATTCTGTTATCTAGGGAATGGCTCGGAAGGTGTTATTTTATGATGGCTGACTGTGTGTATTTGTCTGTCATGATTATTAGAAGGAGAAATTCAGTATGATGACAGTGGACACCTCATACTTTGTATACAGTATTATGGAAGGTAAATAAAAAGCTGCATCCTATTTTTTGATGTTCAGCCTACCTAAATGTTATCTTGATTTACCTAAGAAGGTAATGTAACAGAATCATGGAACAGTGCTTTCTGGCACTGGGATCTCAATACTGCATCATTTTGGCGTGAGACTGCATGTTAATGACACGGACACTCCTAAAGGATGACATGGGTGAGTATGCAGAAGTAGGGGTTCGGGTGTTAGGGCTTGGTTAAAAAATAGATTAAAATAGTTTTTTCCACAGGTGATGCTGCTTTTTAATTCAGTAAGATAAATATTTAGGATAAGGTGGTGTTGTTTAAGTGTGTATATATATATATATATATATATATATATATATATATATATATATATACACACACACAGTTAGGTTAATATATATTTGGACACAGGCACAATTTTTATACTTTAGGCTCTATATGCTACATAAATAAAATTAAAATTAAACAATCTAAATCAGTGGTTCTCAACCTGGGGGTCGGGACCCCCTTGGGGGTCAAATGATGATTTGCCAGGGGTCACCAAATCCTGGGCTGTTCCTGAAGCCTGCACCTCTTTTGCAGCCACCCAGCACGGCTGTCCCTGGAGCCCACAGCCGCCCACTCAGCCTCTTTGCAGCCGCCCATTCAGTTCACAACATGGCTGGGGGGGGGGGGGGCCGAGACTCTAGGTCAGCTGACTGGTGAGGAATGTGAAGTGTGAGACATAGTGAGTAACACTACCTATAGTTCCCATTAAAAGTCCCCACTACAGTTCTCAGATCAGCAAATGACCTTGATCAAGAGCACCTATGTTGGCTGATCAAAACTCTCCCACCAGCACTGCCATTCATCCCAACTCCCCACCCCCAAGGAGTAGGGGAAGGAATAAAAATAGAGAATACGTGGAAAGGAAAGGAAAAGAGGGGGAACAACAAATAAAAAGGGAGAGAAAGATTAAGAGAAAGAGCAAGAAAGACGGCTAGATTGAGGGATGGAAAAAAAAGAAAGAAGAAATTAGGATAGAGAGCTAAAAGGAAAGGAAAGTTGAACAAAGAGTGGTACATACTAAAATGTACCATAAGGGGTTTTAATACTTCACAAATGTAAGGGCTAGGGGCGCAATTTACTTGTTTTGCCTTGGGTGCTGACAACCCACGCTACGAAAATGTTTACTGTTAGGGGTCCCCACAACTTGGGAAATTTTATCAAGGGGTCATGGCACTAGAGAGGTTGAGAACCACTGATCTAAATGAATTTGAAGTGCAGACTTTCAACTTTAATTCAAGGGGTTGAACATACATTTTAGGAACTGCAACCATTTGTATACACAGTCCCCCCATTTTATGGGGCTCCAATGTAACTGGACAAATGAATATAATCATAAATAAAATGTACATGTTTTATATTTTGTTGAGAATCCTTTACTGGCAATGACTACCTGAAGATTGGAACCCATGGACATTACCAAAGACTGTGTTTCCTCCTTTCTGATGCTTTGCCAGGCTCTAAGTGCAGCTGTCTTCAGTTGTTCTTTGTTTGTGGGTCTTTCTGCCTTTAGTTTTACCTTCAAAGTGAAATGCATGTTCAATTGGGATCAGGTGATTGACTCGGTCATTGCAGAATATTCCACTTATTTTCCTTCAAAAGTGTTTTGGATCATTGTCCATCTGTACTGTGAAGCGCCGTCCAATCAACTTAGCGGCATTCAGCTGAATCTGGGCTGACAGTATCTGTAAAAATTGCAGAATTCACCCGGCTGCTTCTGTCTTCTGTCACATCATCAATAAACACCAATTACACAGTGATACTGGAAGCCATGCATGCCCATGCCATCACACTGCCTCCACCATGTTTTACAGATGATGTTGTGTTCTTTGGATTATGACATGTTCCTTGCCTTCTCCACACTTTTTTCTTTCCGTCATTCTGGTAAAGATTAATCTTAGTTTCATCCGTCCAAAGAACACTTTTCCAGAACTGGTCTAGCTTTTTTAGATGTTTTTTTGGCAAAGCCTGTTCTGGCTTTTCTATTCTTCGGTCTTATGAATAGTTTGCACCTTGTGGGGAACCCTGTGTATTTTCTCTTGTGAAGTCTTCACAAGAGAAAATACTTCTAGGCATTGGTAAACTGCAATATATTAAATGTTTTATTCTTGGGTTTATATCCCATTTAAGAGTCGTGCTAAACCAACCATCATTTGTGATTTGTATTGTATGGGAAAATCAGTGCGGTCAGTTTTAATCAGAAAATCAGGATTATATGGATAATATAGCGTAGGACTACAGAAGGTTTTACTAATCCCTGGAGATCAAGTAAATTGTATAATGTTTAGTTGGGTAAGAGACTGTTGTATTAGTAGAATATTTCTTTAGAACCCACTGCAATCTGTTCTTTAGAAATATGTTCTCTGATGCTGTTGCTTTTGTAGTGCTACTGGTAGCAATTAAATTACACATGAAATGCAGAAATACAATAGCGACGGAAATCCCTCTGAACTGTTTAGATCTTTACCTTCTTGAAAGACAGTAACGAGATGGTGAGGAAACATACCAGATACATCATATGTTTTCCTAATAAATAGCAAATTAATGTGTTAGGCAGCTAACAGAACATTAGCACAATCTTTATTGCAGTTTCACTTTTACTACGACCATAGAGAAATGTATGAGCTGGTTTGCTAGTGACTAACAATTATCATTCCCTTTCTGTTTTATGTCTGACTGCTTCTGTGCTCAGCAATTCCATAAAAGTTGAGTGTTATTGCCTATTTTCTACAGTAACGTCTTTCTCTTTTAGAATGCTCCTAACAGATGTGCAGTCCCTGAAGATTCCTCTCTACAAACCACACATCATCAGTGCCATGAAACCATCCGCGACTCACAGCTGACTTCTTGCAATTGTCCTTTGTACGCCTGCAAATGGGAAGGTCATTTGGAGGTTGTTATTGCTCATTTGACACACGCACATACAATTAATATACTGCATGGAACAGAAATTGTCTTTCTGGCTACTGACATGCACCTCCCAGCACCGGTAGACTGGATCATTGCACATTCATGTTTGGGCCACCACTTTTTACTTGTGCTCAGAAAGCAAGAAAAATACCAAGGACACCCACAGTTCTTTGCTACAATGATGTTGATTGGTACACCAGCACAGGCTGAGAATTTCAACTATAAACTGGAGCTGAACAGGAACCGTAGGAGATTGACATGGGAATCCAGCCCTCGGTCAGTTTTAGACTGTGCTGACTCTGTAATCACCAATGGGGATTGCCTTGTGCTCAATGCCTCAATGGCTCAGCTCTTTGCTGATAATGGAAGCCTGGCTATTGGAATAGCAATATCTGCAAGTAAACTTTGTGCTGCTCAACCTGAAATGTAATATTTAGGACACAGATCTATAGATCATTCATACTTTTGGGCTTTTTATCCTCCCTGGGCTTTCTAGAGCTTGTACATATGAGAAAACACATTCAGGCAGAAATGTACAATTGACAATTATTTTAAATGTGTTTAGGTCTAGTTTCTGTGACAACTTTTGACTTGACTCATAAAGAACTAATGGCATAAATAAAATGTCAGTAGGATAAAATGTGCAGAGATATGTATGTTTACATGTATAGTCATATGTTCATATATATGTTTATCTTTATCTATTTCTACTAATAGGTAGTGTTTACCATTACTCTTGCCAGGTTACACAGATCCTAAAAATTCTAAAATATCTCGATCCTGAAAGAGCTTAAAAAAAATATCTAGATATAAAATATACTTAAAAATGCTGGGGTCATTTAGAAAATCTCAAAAGAGAGCTGTTGCAGATAGCATGATTAAATATCTACTGTATTTTTACTAACTGTAGAAAATGTATAGAAAAAAATTATGATTGCTATGCACAACAGTACTACAGAATGAAGTGAAAGGATGATTTCACTATATATGTAAAGCCAAACTTTTCCTTTTGTTTTTTTTTTGGATAGACTGGAGAATTGTTAACACACATTTTTTCTGTATCTTTCCGGTCAGGCAGGGAGATTTCCCTTCACTTCCTGTCCCAGAGACAAAACAGGAAGTAAGAGAAGATCTATCCAAAGCAGATTTTTTCTTCACCTCCTCTTCCTGGATCAACGCAACATTTTTGCATTTTCGTCACTTTCTGTACAGGACGTAATACTCAGCAGGACCAATAATGAAAGTGACTCTCCCCAGTGAGACCAGACTGCAATAAAAACAGACATAGGTTTTAACTCTCCCATATTCTACCCAAATTTAAGAAGAACTTTTGGCTTTGCATATACTTTAATGGTGTGCAAGTATGTACAAAGCCTTAGTGCTTTGCTACATGGCGGTGTCTTGATCATGGTGCTGCAAAACTGTTGCTATGTTGAGGCATTGTACATGAAGAGAGCTTGAGTTACAACATACATTGGAGAGACTGATCACAATTGACACAGATCCTCAGTCCCATTTACCTTTATTTGTTATTACACATGGAACTCATTAATTGATTCGGGCATAAATCCACTAAAATCAGAGTAGAGTAGAATGCAACAGTACATAGACCACGTTTACGTTTTAAAAGTTCATCCTACATTGCTAAGCAGTGGAAAATCAGCAGCTTATATGCTTTCTATTAAATAGCAACACTATAGCAAAAATGTGCACATATTTAACAGCTCTGCTTTGTGCTTGAATACCAGAAAAAAAAAGCTATTTTAAATGGATGTGCTCAGTCTGATTTTATATTATGTACTGTTATTAAACAGTACATTGGGTCACTTATTAGCTATTAAATAAAAGCACATGTAGCATATATAGGGGTTGATTTTCTAAAACTAGAGATTACAAACTCTGGTGCAGCTTTGCATTGAAACCAATCAGCTTCCATTTTTTTATTGTCACAACTTGATAAACATAACATTTCATATTCCTGATATGTGCTTGCTGATGTTTCATATGTACTTGTATGAAAAGGTATCCTGTTCTCTTTGCATTGTTTCCTTTGGGTGAAATCCTGCATGTCGCTCTGCTTTCCTATTTAAAAACTGGCCACACACCATGGTCAGTTCCCCAGCTATGCTGAGAACTCAGCCTGCTCTCCTCCAGTGATCAGACTTGACCTGACACACCTCCATCCTGCACAGACTTTCACTGGGAAGCTCAGTGTACTGCTGCTTTTTCTCCCCTAGCTCTTATGCAGCTGGGAACAGAGGGAATGTGATCAATTATAAAAAAAAAAGGGAAAAAAGGTATCTATAAAAAAATTTAATATCTATGCACAAATGTTTTGCCTTTCATTTATATTTTAAAGTGAATAAGTTGTTTTACATGGTGAACATTTACAATCATGTTAAATGCAAAGCTGCTCCAGATTTTGCACTCTCCAGTTTTAGTAAAACAACTCTATGGCCTCGTACACACGACAGAGTTTCTCGGCAGAATTCAGCGAGAAACTCGGTCAGAGCCGGATTCTGCCGAGAAACTCTGTCGTCTGTACACTTTTGGCCCGATGGAGCCGCCGAGGAACTCGTCGAGAAAATAGAGAACATGTTCTCTATTTTCTCGTTGTTCTATGGGAGAAGGCGGCCCGCCGAGCTCCTCGGCGGCTTCATCCCTGAACTCGACGAGGAACTCGATGTGTTTGGCACGTCGAGTTCCTCTGTCGTGTGTACGGGGCCTCTAGTGTCTTTGAAAATGAACTCTCAAAATATTTGCAGCATTTTTGTTCATACTAAAATCCATATTATGAAATGGAAAAAGGATCAGATCATTGTCTAGCCTATCACATTTAGAGCCTGGCTAGGTAAGGCAAACTATGATGCACATTGTTATTGCTCCAGGTAGGTACAGGCTGTCTCACTAGTTTTGCCACCTTTCTGCAATGCTCACCAGAAGCTTACATCATTTATGACTCCCAGAAATTATCAGCATTTTGTCTTTATTTCCAACAAAATTTTATCATTTGTCATCTCTTTTAAATCATCTGCTTCATCCCTGGCATTGCTTCCAGAACCTCCTTGTCACGGTTTGGGGTCAGGCTCAGAGGCCAGTAGCTATAGCAGTGGAGCAGCACTCATTGACAGGTGGAACAGATATTCTCGCAAGTCATCCTGGCTGATGGTATCACCTGAGGTGTGGGGTCTAAGTACTAACCGGTATTCACCAGAGTTCTTGATGGTGGATATGGGCTTTGCTCTGTGTTAGTAGGTCCCGGTCCTCAGGATAGCGCCACCAGGAGATGAGCAAGCCAGGGTCCAGTAGCAGATATAGCAGGTAGGGCTCAAGCAGAAGTGTAGCTGAGAAACAAGCAAAATATCAGTAACGAACAGTTGTAGGTTGGGATTAAGCAGAAGCGTAGTCGAGGAACAAGCCAAATGTCGGTAACGTATGGTAGTAAAGAGATGGTTGGCAGCAGGAGAGGCAAGAGCGAGATATTGGCTGGTGAAGGCACAATATTCTGGTGACTAGGAAGTGCAAAAACATGGCTTAAATCAGGAAGTTCATGGGAGGAGCAAAGAGTTCAAGGTTCAAGGCAAATAAGATTCAAGACAGGATGACTCAAGGAATTGTCTATGACACTGTCTAGCATTATGGGTGGCTCAGAAAGAGCAGAGGTCCCAGGTTCAAGTCCAGGTCCTAACTCTTGTTATGATCCACTCTAGTTGGTAGAAAACATTCTGCTTAGGATCATCTTCCCTGTCTTTCACATTAGGCTAACTCAAACATTCACAGCTGGGGTTCTGTGAAAATCCTAGGTTTCCTCCAGAAATTGCTATAGGGGCAATGAGCAGTAGAGTATTGATATTCTGCCTAATGGTATTTGTAAAGTTCAGGGACCATTGTCTCTTGTTTGGAGGCATTCTTCCTACTGACCTTTTATGTAAAAGAGCCCTTTCTACTCTGGCCACTGACCACTAATATAAAGTGACACTTTTCCACTGACCACCATATGTATGAGGGCTAAAAATAATCTGCAATGGGTGTCAAATACTCTAGGTACACCACAGTCTTTGTATTTTAGCTTAATATTATGTTTACAACTTACAAAACACAGTTTAAGCAGAGGTTCACTGAGACCTAAAAAACAAGGGTACCTCCAGTGTAAAAAGGTTGAGAAAGGTTGGATTAAGCTGAACTACTACCTCACCAATATCAACCTTCTGAACCCCTTAAGTCTGACTTTCAGCCAAAAAACATTGTAGAAAATGCCCTTTCGAAAAGTCACCAATTACTTTCAACCTGCTAAAACCAATGAGCACTATTTTATTTTCATACTATTATACCTTTCTGCTGCCTTTAATAGAGTTGATCACTCACTTTTTACAACAAATACTATATATTCATCTTTGTAGCCAGCCTTTTATTGCAACTTGAAGGTAGAAACATGGCTTATGCAAGGTCTATTGCTATTACATTTATTGTTGACAGTGTAAGGATAATAAGGCTTTTTTAGAAGGTGGTCAGGGCATGGAAGAGAAGAAGTTTCAAGGACCTGGTCATACATCAATGTGGAAGCCTGTCAAAGTGAGGAATAAGTTAGGTATTGTAGCTTATTTCTATACCCCTGGACTTAACAAGCATTCAACCCTTGCAGTGTTATGGAAGGGGTCTCACTGCAAGTATACCTTTTAAAAACATTCTGAAGTTCAGCTTTAAATGATTGAACCTGCACAACAGACATGCACATTTACAAATTACTGCATCATGCATTTTCCAGTTTGGTAAATGACGCTAAATGTCCCCAGATAATCTCAACGTGAGTTTTCTTTTTTATTTAAGCAGAATGTATAGTTTGAAAATCAAAGTAAAAAAATGCATAATTTTGACAAAATGTACAAAAATAAATATTTGTATTTAAATATGATGGCCTAAGTAGTTTCATTGCCATTTATGCTTCTTTTTTGGGGTGAAATATTTGGAAATGCCACTGCTGATCTCTCTTTAAAAAATTTGAGGTGCCTAGCTGCCATACTGATGTTCAAAAAGTCAATGTCTTTCTGAGTCATTGAAACTAAACAAGTACACAGATCATGAGTTCTGCTTGCTACAAATAAGTGAATGAACGCTCTGAAAACAAAGGCGACCAAAAGACAAGCATTTCACAAAAAGGTCAGAAATAGTAACCCTCATATATCTATTTTGACAGTTGTACTTTATAGTGAACCTGATTTGTACATCCCATTTTTCACAGTCCATAGAAGGCACCTCTGGTTCCCTTCATGTGAGATACAATTTTAGTGTAAGCATGCTAGGTGCCCAAAATCCAGGTGTGCGCTAATATGCCCATACCTTCTTGTTAGGTGGTACAAGTAGTATGTCCCCACTCCCTCCTGTCTCCTAATGCCTCGTACACACGATCACTCCATCCGATGAGAACGGTCTGAAGGACCGTTGTCATCGGTTAACCGATGAAGCTGACTGATGGTCCGTCGTGCCCACACACCATTGGTTAAATAACTGATCGTGTCAGAACACGGTGACGTAAAACACAACGACGTGCTGAAAAAAATGAAGTTCAATGCTTCCAAGCATGCGTCGACTTGATTCTGAGAATGCGTGGATTTTTAACAGATGGTCGTGCCTACTAACGATCGGTTTTGACCTATTGGTTAGGAATCCATCGGTTAAATTTAATGGTTAAAAACCTATGGGGCCCACACACGATCGGTTTTGATCGATGAAACCGGTCCATCAGACCGTTGTCCTCTGGTTAACCTATCGTGTGTACGAGGCCTAAGTCTCACTATTAACCCATAATTGTGATACAAATAGATATCAGAACACCTGAGCATTCCAAAAGGTGCCTGCTATGTGCTAATAGCAATGGCTTGGGTTAGTATTTTCATCTACAGGTTATGGTTTCAGTGGAATGAAACCAAACAGTGCAGCCAACATTTGTTTTCCATCATTTGCATGTATGTGCTTATTTACATTTAGTTGCTGATAAAGCAGATATATATATAAACAAATTGCAGTTTTTAATGTAAACCAATTAGTCTTTACATTTTTAAGGCCCTTTTGGAAATATATACCGTATTTTCCGGCGTATAAGACGACTTTCTAACCCCTTAAAATCTTCTTAAAAGTCGGGGGTCGTCTTATACGCCGGTAACCTAACCTTACCTTATCCCAAAATCGCGGCCGTACGATTTTTCAAAAGCTGCGCCTCCTACGTCTTCTGTTCCGTGATAGGCGGAAACACTCAGCTTCCCAGGAGGCACTGTGTTCAGTGTCCGCCTATCACGGAGGCCCTCTCGTCCTGTGTTTAGTGTCTGCCTATCACGGAGGCCCTCTCGTCCTCGGACGAGAGGGCCTCCTTGATAGGCGAACACTGAACACAGTGCCTCCTGGGAAGCTGAGTGTTTCCGCCTATCACGATGCAGAAGGCGCGGCTTTTGAAAAATTGTACGGCCGCGATTCTGCATGTCTTGGGATAAGGTAAGGGCACAGTCTGGCAGGTAATGGGGCACAGTCTGGCATGTACTGGGGCACAGTCTGGCATGTAATGGGGCACAGTCTGGCATGTAACGGGGCACAGTCTGGCATGTACTGGGGCACAGTCTGGCATGTAATGGGGCACAGTCTGGCATGTAATGGGGCATATTCTGGCATGTAATGGGGCACAGTCTGGCATGTAATGGGGCATAGTCTGGCATGTAATGGGGCACAGTCTGGCATGTAATGGGGCACAGTCTGGCATGTAGTGACACAGTGAGGCATGCAATGGTGGCACCGTGAGGCGAGGCATGACTAGTAGGAAGGGGTTAGTCTTATACGGCGAGTTTATGCCAAAACCAACATTTTGGCTGGAAAATTAAGGGGTCGTCTTATACGCCCAGTCGTCTTATACGCCGGCAAATACGGTATATATATTTGCAAAAGGGTCTTAAAAATGTAAGTTATTTTTGACTGAACATGCTAGGTTTGCAGGCCCGGAGACCTTTCACCTGGCAGATTAATCCCAATGTAACTGCATGAAAAGGGTAAACTGTTTGCATTTTTCTATACACTATTGTGTAAATTCTTAGTTCTGTGGTTGGTCATAAGTAACTGTTGAGCACTACATGCAAGAATAATATATTCAGTTTATTCTTGCATGTAATGCTCAACATTGTTCACAGTTACTTATGCCCAACCACGGAACTATGAATTTACACAATAGTGTATAGAAAAATGCAAACAGTTTACCCTTTTCATGCCATTACATTGGGATTAAAGGGGTTGTAAAGGTTTGTTTTTTATTATGTAAATAGGTTCCTTTAAGCTAGTGCATTGCTGGTTCACTAACCTTTTTCTTCGATATCCCTTCTAAATTTTTATTTTTTGTCTGAATTTCTCACTTCCTGTTTCTCCTCAGTAAGCTTGCCCCCATCATCTGGCTGGGGGTTAGTCAGCTAGAACAGCTTACTGAGGAGGAACAGCAAGTGAGAAATTCAGACAAAGAAAACAAAGGGAAAAAAAACACTTAGAAGGGAAATCAAAGGTTAGTGAACCAACAATGCACTAGCTTAACCTCCCTGGCGGTCTTCCCGAGACTGACTCGGGGTTAGATTTTCCTGCTACTATCGGTAACCCCGAGTCAGTCTCGGCTCGCCTCGCTGAATCCACAGGCACTTTTTACTTACCTTGTCCCTGGATCCAGCGATGCCACCGCGCTGTGTGAGCGAGCGGGACCTCGCTCGATTCACATAGTGCCTCCGTGTGACGCCGATCTCCGTTCCCTGCGACGTTACGACGCACGGGGACGGAGAACGGCGCCAAATTCAAAAACGTAAACAAACACATTACATACAGTATACTGTAATCTTATAGATTACAGTACTGTATGTAAAAAAAACACACACCCCCTGTCCCTAGTGGTCTGCCCAGTGTCCTGCATGTCATTTTATATAATAAAAACCTTTTTTTCTCCCTGCAAACTGTAGATTGTCCATAGCAACCAAAAGTGTCCCTTTATGTCAAAAATAGTTTTAGATCAGCTAAAAAACAGCGATAATAAATTATAATCACTTGCAGAATTGTGCGATAGCGATTTGTGGGGAAATTCGTCATAAAAAAAAAAAAATAATGACAGCGACAATTCTGCAACTGAGCAAATTTCAGTGATTTTAATTTGATTACATTATTGAATAATTTTTATTATAATTATATTATTATTTGTTATAATTATTTATAATTATTTATTATATTATAATTTATAATTTTGTTTTTAAAAAAATGTAATACACGGGATGCCTATTAGAATCTTGTTTGGTCAGATTTAAGTGAGTTATTTCTAAAAATTACAGACCTACAATATAAAACGCCAAATTTCCTTGCAAATAATGGTACCGCTTTCAGCATGTTTTTTCTGAAAGAATCATACCGCCAGGGAGGTTAAAGGAAAAAAAAAATTAGAAAAAAAAAACCCCTTTACAACCCCTTTAAAGCGGGGGTTCACCCAAAAAAGAAATTGTAACATTACATTGAGCCGAGTTGTGATAATGACATTATGCTGACCTTTTTAATTTTATTGCCGTACATACCGTTTTATCTATATTTTCACCGCGGCTTCCGGGTATGTAATCTGCGGGACTGGGCGTTCCTATTCACATGCTAATTGATTGACATGCTTCCGACCGGCGCATACAGCGCGTCACGAGTTGCCGAAAGAAGCCGGACTGCGAGTCGGCTCTATACGGCGCCTGCGCACCAACGTTCGGCTTCTTTCGGCATCTTGTGACGCGCTGTATGCGCCGGTCGGAAGCATGTCAATCAATTAGCATGTGAATAGGAACGCCCAAGCCGCGGAAGCCGCGGTGAAAATATAGATAAAACGGTATGTACGGCAATAAAATTAAAAAGGTCAGCATAATGTCATTATCACAACTCGGCTCCATGTAATGTTAGAAGTTTTTTTTGGGTGAACCCCCGCTTTAATCTGCCAGGTGAAGGGTTTCTGGGCAGGCAAACCTAGCGTGTTCAGTCAGAAATAACTGTCCAGTGAAGGACATCACTCTCTCTTACAATATAAATGAATCAGAAAACTGCATTGTGAAAATAGGACCCTTTAATGGGCAGGATTTCTACTATTTAAACAAATGCAGAAAATCCCTCATAATGACCACATTAGTCTACCATAAAACAGTTGCTCAACTCATTCCAGCAAATTAAAGAGTGACAAACATATCTGTACCAGGATTAGAATTTGGTTATTTTATTTTGTTTAATGTTGGAACAGTATTTTATCTGATCGTATTTTGGTTTTATGTAGCAATAGTCGCTGTAGTTAATGAAGTGAAGATTCTGCAGGATGCCTACAACACGCGGAACAGCAGCGAGAGATGTCAGCATTCAATAAAGGTGTTAAATCTACCAAGTCTAATGCCTGTTCTCCAGAGATCTCAGATGAATCTGTTACATAGCTGAGCTGTGAATTAGTGCACATGAAAAAAAAAATTGTATATGCAAAAATATTCCCAGAATATTATATAAAAAGTATTTATTTTTTTAAACTATATATACACATTTTTATAATATTGTAGTTAAATACAGGTGCCTAGTATTTCACTACAGCGTTACTACCTATTATGTTAAACATGATGCAATGCATACACATTATGATTGTTTGACCTGATGTTCATCTGCAGGATGAGGTTCGGATCGAGTCACTGTCTGCTAATTCTCCTGAGACCGTAAGTTACAGCTATCTTGCCACAGCTGGTTCAGGTATAGAGGTCACACTTGCAGTGCTTAGTTTGGAGGGGCAGAACACTACCACACTACTATAATGTAGTTAGGACTTCCTGTTTGTCTCCATTCTAAACACGCACAAATTATCTCATGAAATTACACTGTCAAATGTTTTATGTATTAAGTTACAAAAATAATTATTAACAACAACTTTATCTGTGCCCCTGAATGCAGCCTATCAGTACTCATCAGTTTCAATGAATGCAGCCCATCAGTACCCATCAGTGCAGCCTCATCAGTGCAGCTTATCAGTGCCCATCAGTGCCACCTCATCATTGCCCATCAGTGCAGCCCATCAATGCAGCCTCCCCAGTGCCCATCAGCACAGCCTCATCAGTGCCCATCAATGCAGCCTCACCAGTGCCTATCAATGTAACCTGATCAGTGCCCATCAATGCAGTCACACCAGTGTCCATCATTGCAGCCTCAACAGTGCCCATCAATGCAGCCTCACCAGTGCCCATCAATGCAGCCTCACCAGTGCTTATTAATGCAGCCTGATCAGTGCCCATCAATGCAGCCTCATCAGTGCCCATCAATACAATCTGATCAGTGCTCATCAATGCAGCCTTACTAGTGTCCATCAATGCAACATCATCAGTGCCCATTAATGCAGCCTCACCAGTGTCCATAATTGCAGCCTCAACAGTGTCCATCAATGTAGCCTGATCAGTGCCCATCAATACAGCCTCACCAGTGCCCATCAATGCAGCCTCACCAGTGCCCATCAATGCAGCCTGATCAATGCCCATCAATGCAGCCTTATCAGTGCCCATCAATGCAGCCTCGCCAGTGCCCATCAATGCAACCTCACCAGTGCCCATCAGTGCAGCCTTATCAGTGCCCATCAATGCAGCCTCATCAGTGTCCATCAATGCAGCCTGATCAGTGCCCATCAATGCAGCCTCACCAGTGCCCATCATTGCAGCCTTACTAGTGGACGGGGATCAGGCAGAGGATAGGAAGAGAAGAGTCGGCTGGATCATCACACAGAGCAGGGATCGCCGGATTTGACAGCTTTGATTTTAATTGCCTGACACCCACAGTCACACAAAGCTTCCTGGATGGACTCCTATGATAGACATCACATGTTCTGGCATTAGACCAGTGTGCTGTCTATCAAAGGAGTCAGTCCAGGAAGCAGGACCTTGTCTGACTGTGGTCTCCAGGCGATTCAAATCAAAGCTGTCATAGCGGGCGATCCCCGTTCTGTGTGATTATCCAGCTGGCTCTCCCCTTCCTCACCTCTCTGGTCCCTTGGCCGCGATCACTGGGAGAAGGGCTCCCATTCTACCCCACCTGCTGGCGGTGCTCGCCCGCCTCTGAGGTAGCCCCACACTTGCCCTCAAGCTTTTTCCACTCGCCAAATGCGAGCAAGCGAATGGAAATTTTGAGGGCTGCCATATGACATTTGTTGTCACTCAAGGTCATTGTTACAATCTAAATAGCTCCAGGTTATTCTGCCCCGGTGTACTTAAAATTTAAAGTTGTATTTGACAATTAAGCTTTTAAGAATAAATATAATAATGTTAGTCATGTCCTAATCAAGTGCCCCTAAAAGACAGCTGTAGGAGATAACAAGTGGTTTTGAAGCAATCTCAACCTAATCTAATTACTTTTCATCTAATTAATAAAGCATTGCAAAGAGCAATGGCTTTAGTAGTAAACAACAACTATTTACATTTCAATTTCAAGGCCAAATAGCTGGTATGGGAACAGGGTTGCTTCATCAACAGCTTCCATCCCCTTGTTTCTGTAAGGTCTGCACGACCAACTTTACAAGATCAACTAATTATTCATTGGGGTTTTCTCACAGGACATTGGGGAACACTGACACGTCAACTGATTCCTAACAGTAGCAGTTGTCCCTAACTACTCCTAATAATGGGATGAAAATTCAAATATATCTTTAAACTTCACCAGAAGTGACTAGAACGTATACTATAATTTTGGCAAAAATGTCCTTTGCTATTATTTATAGAAACTACTGCAACATAGATACTGTTACCCTATAAATAACTTACTGGTGCAAATCCAATGATAAAAACTGTACTCCCAGGAGCCAGTTATTCCTCCATTGGGCATCACAATCTAGACTTTTTTACAGCAAAGAAATTAATGCCTTATTAAAGGGTTGAGGTGGTTAATGTGTCTAAGCACCACATCCCAAGTCGCAAAAATACGCACATATACTTCTCAAAGAGAATTTTTTCAACACATTCTTTATATCTGAAATAGCATCAGTACCAATTACAATTCACATCCAACAAGGGGGGTCTTAAGCATCATTAACCCTCTGAAAAATACAAAATAAAGTATGAACAGGTAAAGACGTGTGGGAACGGAGTTCCTGCACTTTTTTCACAGCAGGAACGCAGTTCCCTTTGCAGGACTAGAGCAGCCGAGCCGCCCGAGCCAATCATTCACTGAGCGGCGATGCCCAGCTCGAGTCACTGTCAGGGGCAGGCGAACCTTAGTAATCCTTTATGTTACTGGCCGCTTCCTGTATATGGATTCATGGGGTAGTGTGCGGGTATTCCGTCACTTCCTCAATGCCGCAATGTTTTCTGGGAGCTTTTGTCATTGTTCCCAGGAGACATTGCGGAGGTCTGCCGCGGGATTTAGAAAGAACTTGCTTCTTTCTAAATCCCGCGATAACTCGTGGAAGGCCTCCGCAGTGTCTCCTGGGAACAATGACAAAAGCTCCCAGGAGGCATTGCAGCATCGAGGAAGTGACGGAATACCCGCACACTACCCCATGAATCCATATACAGGAAGCGGCCAGTAACATAAAGGATTACTAAGGTACAGTGGATCGAAAAAAAAAAAACATGCGGTTTAGTAATTATGCATATGAGCGTATAATTTTTTTTTTTGGTGGGGAAGTGGATCTTGGGTGGAGTTCCCACACTTTTTTCCCCAGGACTTGACCCCTGGGTGGCGGGATCTGTATGGATATCCGTTGATATACTTTTTTTTTGTTTACAATATGAGCAGGGAGAGGTGGAGAACGGGGAAGAGAAATTGGAGAGGGGAGGAATTCTATTGGGTAAAATAGTTGGGAAGCAAGTAACTACAGCAAGAGGGAATGGGAAAGTGGGAAGAAAAATACGGAAAGACTCACCAGAGGGGGGAGACTAGATCTCCAACCTCTAAGTGGGAGGGCTGTAGGGGACAGGGATGTATCAGAAATAAAAGGCGGGTTAGGATTCAAGTTTGACAGAAAAGGGGAAAATTAGTGGCAGACTTGGTGGTCACGGGTCTAAGGAGGTGCATCAAAGAGATTTTTTGGGGACTTTTAAGAAGCCAATATCTGTAAAAATTTTGAATAAAAATGTCAATATTATTTATACCTAAATAGTAAGAGAATAACATGTGTCATAGTTCATATATGTGCACATTTAAAAACTGCATACTATAATCAGGTAATTTGCTTATTTTAAATTCACCTTTTTATTTGCTTATATTAACACCTCTCTGATATAAGCCTATAAGTATCAATTTAAAGACGTTACAGGCTTGTATTCATACAACGTTGTTGTAGTGACAGGGAAACAACATTTCAATGCGTTTTTTTAACTTTTTCAGGTGCGTGAAAGGAGAGTTTATTTATACATTCACCAACTTATATATCACTCAGAAGAGCCAAAAGAGAATGTAACAATTATTAAATGTGGCTTCTAGAGAAACAATGTTTATCTTACATGGCTGCTCTCACCATAGAGAACACAAAATTACACCCCACGAACATGGAGGCAAGCCACCTGGGATTTTAAAAGAAGCCCAGGAGATAAAAACATGGGGGCAGATTCACAGAAGAAGTACGCCGGCGTATCTACTGATACGCCGGTGTACTTTCAAATTTCCCGCGTCGTATCTTTAGTTTGTATTCTCAAACCAAGATACGACGGCATTTGGGTAAGATCCGACAGGCGTATGGCTTCGTACGCCTTCGGATCTTAGATGCAATACTTCGGCGCCCGCTGGGTGGAGTTTGCGTCATTTTCAGCGGCGGGTATGCAAATTAGCTATTTCCGTCGATCCACGAACGTACACGCGGTCGTCGTATTCTCTTACGTCGTCTGTAGTCGGCTTTTTCCGGCGTAAAGTTAAAGCTGCTATTTTGTGGCGTATAGATAGACATGCCATGTTAAAGTATGGCCGTCGTTCCCGCGTCGAAATTTTTATTTTTATTTTTTTTGCGTAAGTCGTCCGTGAATAGGAATGGACGTAAGTCACGTCGAAGTTCTAAAAATTACGTCTTGCGACGTAATTTTGCGCAAAGCACATCGGGAAATTTCGAGACGGAGCATGCACAGTACGATCGGCGCGGGAACGCGCCTAATTTAAATGATCCACGCCCCCTACCCGGATCATTTGAATTAGGCGGGCTTGCACCAGGGGGATTTACGCTACGCCGCCGCAACTTTACAGGCAAGTGCTTTGTGAATCAAGCACTTGCCCGTAAAACTTGCGGCGGTGTAACGTAAATGAGATACGTTACGCTGCCGGAGATCTATGTGAATCTGGCCCATGATTACAGGATGTAGATGAAAGGAAAAGCTATATTATCTCACTAATAAATTAGTCAACCACTTATTCAGAAACCTAAATAAATTATGTTATAAAACAGGATATCATATATATATCTTTTTACCATCTATTATGTGGCATTTGGATGAGTATCTTACTATAGTGTCCTTTCTTATTAATAGTTGTCACAAATCAGTTTTGGAAAGGTGTAAATCCTATCTTATTAGAGTCATGTTTGACTGCTTTCTGCATACATCAGAGGCCAGGAGGCCTGATTAGACATGGAGATTATGGCTTAGCTATTGACTTTTAACAAAAAGCCAATTTCTCTATTTCAGTATCAGTGCTGTTTTGTGGTAATTGAAAGAACTGATAGAAGTACGAGTAGAGCAGTAACGCATAAGTGTTAATGTGACCTGACACATATTGTAAGGCAATTCATACCAACTTTTTTTTTTCTGGAATAAGATGGAAAGACTATACATTCCCTGTACCTTACTTTACCCATAGTCCTACCTTCTCTCAGATAGCAAGGATAACTTGTGTGTGGTAAGTGAATTGCACTCCCCTTTTTAACTCATCTATCACCACCTATTTCTAGGTACTGGTTAAATTATTTATCCTCAATACCTATCACCTCTGTTTAAATAAATATATATGTGTATCTATACAAGTATTCTTCTCAAGAAAATTGTAAAAAGCACTCAAAAAAACGTAAAACCATATACAACTTGCATGAATCTGCCTACGCAGTTATGACATAGTGCTCATACAATACATAAGTGTCCTTGTCCAAAATGTAAAGGGTGACTGCCTCCAAGGCAAACAAGTGTTGTGATAAAAAATGATGAAAAAAATATATTGTATATAAAAAACAACATGTATATGTGACAGTTGGGTAGAGGATTACAAAATTGGTCCTCTATCCATTAAAGTCCCAATGTGCTGATCAGATATTCATATAAGTGCTTCTCCCGTGAGCTTATAACACAGCGATAATGACACCACTTCTGTGATATTCCCGTCACCGCTAGAAATGGCCACTCACCAGATCTCAATCAATAAAATGCCTTTGGTTCATTCCCAGGATAACCACTCCTCTTACACGTCTGTTCGCCAATTGCCAGATGCCTTGAATATGCCAATGGGGTCTCTATCTCTCCTACAATGGCTCATAAAAAAGATGAGTGCCCCTCATGGTGTAATATGTAAAAAAAAATATTGACTACTTAAAAACAAACAGGTATTACACTCACATTTAGATGTGCCCGTATGCGGCACCAAGCTTCTCCAACCGTGTATGCAAAGAAAAATGGAAGGTAAAAGTCGTTCCTTTCGAGTTCCCCCAGCGCCTACCTCATGATCAGCGCGTGGTTCCGCGGGTATCAGCAGCCTCTACGCGTTTCACAATCAATATTGCATCCTCAGGAAGCTCCAAGGATAACTTGCCACACGAATTTTATGACTGTTAACTTGCTGCACATTTTCACTGGCAAGTTGCATAATTGCAGAGCACTTGAAGCACAAGTTCTAGTTGACGCTTTTCCAATTTGTAGCAAGTTTGTGGGTCTCTAGCAAGAGCAAAGTTGTAGTGGTGAGTCTACAGCTAGAGCTCTGCAAGTCTACAACATGAAAATTCAGTCACAGTGACCCCTGTGGTGGGATGACTATTGCACAACACAAAACGAACCAGAACTTGTAGCAGACTTGCAGAATGTTTGCAAAGAAAGTTGATCTGGAGTCATGCAATGCGAACTTGCCGCAATTATGCAACACACTTGTGCAGCCTGGCAAGTCTAGCAACAGCTTAAAAAATCGTTTTAAAACTTGAAACACAATTACTTGCTATCTGAGATGAGAATCAGCAAGGATAGAACACGAATAACCTACTATTTCAACACAAACAAATCTCATTAGTTTTGTTTTAGCTGGTTTTCCTTGTCTGGCTATAGAGACCTCTGATCATATACAGAGGCTTCGAAAAGTGGCCTAAGTATTCCATATTTCTTTGAGATACAAGCCAGACTATGGTCCTTGCTGTAGTTTTGATACAGTAATGAATGGTGCACTAGTGATACTTGTCAGCATGCAGGCAAATTGTTGTAGTCTGTTACTAGAACAGTCATACCTGTATTTTTGGTTTTGCCTGTGTTCTCAGGGAAGATTTAATTTGGTAATTCTGCAGATTAACAATATCAATCCCTGTTCTGACAGTTGGCAATTTTACTGATGGCCCCAGCATCAGACTGAGAAAATAAAGGCTTTTTCCCAAAGTACTGCTGCTTCTGTATGCACTTTTTCCTTCCCATCACATATAACGAACATTGGAAAATGCATCAGTCAATAAAAGTCATTTGAAATATTGTTTCAGTGTTAAGGGATCAGAAAGATAGATTTCTCTAAGGTGCACAAAAACAAAATGCTTGTACATTTGCTGCTGACCTTGCTGTTAACATAAAAAGAATAAAAAAAATATTATACTTAAATCTAAAATAAAGGCAGATTCGGGTTTGTATTTCATAAAAACAAAAAAAAAATAGTCTGTTCAATGTTTTACAAACATATAAATGAGATCTACCTCAATATGAAACAACCCAAAATAGCTTGTCACTGAAAATAAGTATATTTAATTTAATTGTACTTTATATACATTAGTATAAATACAGTCTTGATATCAATCTTGTGTACAGTAATTCCCTGTACTGCACTCAAAATTGGAGGGGAAAGGAGAAATGTGTGTCAGCCAGGGCCTATTGCAGTGATGGCGAACCTTTTTGAGCCCGAGTGCCCAAACCGCGACACAAGAGCAATTTATTTCTTGCAAAGTGCCAACACAGAATTAAACCTGCCAGCGTCTCTGTACAGAGGATGGGACTTATCTAAATGACTTATCTAGAAATGTACGATTCTGCCAGATTCGCTCAGACTGCAGGGATCAGGAATGCATTGTGCTTAGAATGCATTGTGCAACATACACTGACCATTACACTCACTTACCTGACCATTACACTCACTTACCTGACCATTACACTCACTTACCTGACCATTACACTCACTTACCTGACCATTACACTCACTTACCTGACCATTACACTCACCTACCTGACCATTACACTCACCTACCTGACCATTACACTCACCTACCTGACCATTACACTCACCTACCTGACCATTACACTCACCTACCTGACCATTACACTCACCTACCTGACCATTGCACTCACTTACCTGACCATTGCACTCACTTACCTGACCATTACACTCACTTACCTGACCATTACACTCACTTACCTGACCATTACACTCACTTACCTGACCATTGCACTCACTTACCTGACCATTAAACTCACTTACCTGACCATTACACTCACTTACCTGACCATTGCACTCACTTACCTGACCATTACACTCACTTACCTGACCATTGCACTCACTTACCTGACCATTGCACTCACTTACCTGACCATTGCACTCACCTACCTGACCATTACACTCACCTACCTGACCATTGCACTCACCTACCTGACCATTACATTCACTTACCTGACCATTACATTCACCTGACCATTATACACTCACCTACCTGACCATTACACTCACTTACCTGACCATTGCACTCACCTACCTGACACATGCAATGACACCAATAATGAGGCACAATGACACCAATAATGAGGCACAATGTTCCCTAATGACACCAATAATGAGGCACAATGTTCCCTAATGACACCAATAATGAGGCACAATGACACCAATAATGAGGCACAATGTTCCCTAATGACACCAATAATGAGGCACAATGACACCAATAACGAGGAACAATGACACCAATAATGAGGCACAATGTTTTCCAATGACACCAATAATGAGGCACAATGACACCAATAATGAGGCACAATGTTCCCTAATGACACCAATAATGAGGCACAATGACACCAATAATGAGGCACAATGACACCAATGATGACAAAAAATAGGGGAGCACAATGTTTCACAATGACACCAATAATGAGGCAATGGCACCAATAATGAGGCACAATGTTCCCTAAGGACACCAATAATGAGGCACAATGACACCAATAATGAGGCAATGGCACCAATAATGAGGCACAATGTTCCCTAAGGACACCAATAATGAGGCACAATGACACCAATAATGACAAAAAATAGGGGAGCACAATGTTTCCCAATGACACCAATAATGAGGCTGAATAACACCAATGATGGGGCACAATGTTTCCCAATGACAGTAATGAGGCTGTTCTTTTTGCACAATTGATTATTTGCTGAGCTAGCACCTGAAATGTGAGAGTGGGGCAGGCTTAGGACTAACAAAATAACTGTACCGTACACTGCACATTAACTCCTGTCTCCCAGTGTCTGACCTTGCTCCAGCAGCTTATTATTCCCGCCGAAAGGCTCCTCTGATTCCAGCCGTGTGTGCTCCCAGTCACGTCACCGCTGATTTGTGCGGTGTGGATGAGACAGCTTCTTTGATTGGATCAGCGTGCGTACGCACACACGCACGTCACCCCCGGGAGTTTCTTCTTTGTCACTCCCACTCAGACACGTCATCAATAGCCCTAGAGAACTGTGGGAGTTGTAGTTTGGGGTGCGGTGGGGACAAATGGATTTTAGTGTGTTCTTTGAAATTTTTCATGGCGTGTGGCGTGCCCACCGAAACAGCTTGCCGTGCCGGGAGCGGCACGCGTGCCACGCGTTCGCCATCACTGGCCTATTGCATTGCATGGAAATTGAAAGTGATTGTAAAGGCAAATTTTTTAAATGATGATAAAAAATATGTTATACTTACCCGCTCAATGATATCCCACAGATCGGCATAAAACTGATGGACCGTTTTCATCAGACCAAACCGATCGTGTGTAGGCCCCATCGGTTATTTATCCATCGGTTAAAAAATGTGAAACTTGTTTTAAAATTAAGCAATGGATACCTAACCGATAGAAAAAAAATGATCGTTTGTAGGCACGTCCATCGATTAAAAATCCACGCATGCTCAGACTAAATTAGGGGACAAGTGCGCTCATTCTGGTAAAACTAGCATTCGTTATGGAGATAGCACATTCATCATGCTGTAACAGACAGAAAAGCGAGAATCGTCTTTTAATAACACGAAATCAGCTAAAGCAGCCCCAAGGGTGGCACCATTGGATTTGAACTTCCCCTTTATAGTGCCGTCTTATGTGGTTTACGTGACCACGTTCTGACACGATCGTTTTTTTAACCGATGGTGTGTAGGCACGACTGACCATCAGTCAGCTTCATCGGTTAACTGATGGAAAAATCCATCAGACCGTTCTCATCGGATTGACCGATCGTGTGTACAGGGCATTAGCCTTTAGAACCACTTTAAAGCAGACCATCAATCGTCTTTTCAACTTCCCATCTATTAAATCTTCTGCCCTTGTTGCTTTTTTTTATAAATTCTTTATTTTTGAAAAAACAGCGTGATAATTCCACAAGAAAAGACATCTTACATTCATGACATGTCATTTAACATACATCGTGCCCACTTCATAATCAACAAGTGCTACTATACTATGTTATCAGAAATAAAATGGTCTTCAAACATTGTTCTCCTGAAGATCACTTCGTTTTTCCTTTTATTTTTCCCTTAACCGGGTAGTATCCTGGCCGAGGCCAAAATTATAACAAACAGAAGAAGAAAAAGAAAGAAGAGAGAAAAGAATAAAAAAAATATATAAATAAGGTTTCCCCTAATCATCCATTTGCATCATCCAAAATGTATCCATTTGCCCCTCTTTCCTTTATTAGCTACAGGATATTATATTGATGCTTACATTCCTACTAAGAGGCTATGTAGACTTATTCTATCTGTTCCCTATAAATAAAATAGGGGGGTCAAGATTTTCCAGTATTTCTCCTCTTGCTCTTTTATCATCATAGTAAGATTTAGCATTTGTGGATTTCTGTTACCCTAATAAGCCAATGTGATCTAGTTGGAGAGGTGGTACTCTTCCATAGTGCCAGTAAGCAAGCCCTTCCTGCCGTAAGAAGATGTTTTACGAGTGAGTTTTTGTATCTCTTAATTGATATTGAGGTATCATGTAATAAGAATACAGCTGGGTCTTCCCCAAGGGATATTACTGTGATTGTTTTAAGGGATTCAGCCACCATTGTCCAGAACTCTTTCAATCTTGGGCATTCCCAAAATATATGTAACAAGGTGCCCTCAGACTCAAGACATCGCCAACAGATATTTGATACTTGTGGGAACATCCAGTGCAATACAACAGGTGTCTTGTACTATCTAGTAATTTTATACCCTCCATCTTGGTACCTAGTTGCCAAAGATGCCTTATGTGCGAACAATAAAATCTTGTCCTTCTGGGCCTGAGAGAATATTTTTCCTTGGTCTCTTTCCCACATTTGTAGGAACACCAGTTCTTGTGGTGCTTCTAATCTAATCGACGAAGCATAAAAATGTGACAATGAATGTCTCATCGGCATCCGCCTTTAAGCATAGTTGTTCAAATACGGAGGGTGTCCGTACTATAGTAAGCATTTCTGGCATTGATCGAAGGAATGTACTAAGCTGTGCCCATTGAAGAAAGTCCAGATCCGTAAAACTATGCTCCACCTCTCTACTTGTCATTATCCGATTCCCTGATGAGAAGTGTAAAAGCCTAACACCTTGCTGTAACAAAGTCACAAAGCGCAGGTCTGTAAGGCCTGGCTGAAAAGCTGGTGTACCTAAAATTGGAATTAAAGGGCTCGGATATGGAGAGATGTTAGTAGTCTTAAAAATCTTTTGTACGGTGGCTCCCACAGTTGGGTGCCCCTTCACTGTTCATGGGATATCCACATCTGGAAGCCATGGAAGACCTTCCAGGCGTATTGTAATCATCGCCTGTTCCATATGGACCCATGTTTTTTTATTTTGACACACACACCAGTCGATCACCCTTGTCAAATGTGCAGCTTTGTGATATTTACCTGGTTTGGGAAACTCAATCCCCCCACTTTCCATAGGGTCGCTGGTGCACTCTCGCTGGCCCAGACAAATCTCAAGAATCTTGAAAGTATGTCTCTCAGAGAGTAACTTTAATGAGCAGGGTCTGTAACAAGTATAGGAGTCTTGGCATCACATTCATCTTTATAATACTGGTCCTACCAAACCATGTAAAAACCTCCTTACTCCTTATCCCAACATTGGAAATCCAGCTTAAACTGTAGTGCCATTGGGGCAAAGTTTAGTTCGAACACCCTATTCAAAGTAATTGGAATATTTGTTCCCAAGTATTGTATATTTAATTTAAATTGGGTCACTATCTGATGTAGAAAAGATCTATTCAGCTCCACCCCCCTCGCCTCGGATTTACTATAATTCACCTGTAATTCTGACAAAATGATGGGATGGATATAAGTGGGGAAGCTATGAATAATATCAGATCGTCTGCATATGTGGCAAGTTTCTGTTCCCCTCCTTTTGTTGGAATACCCCTGGGCGACAGTGGGCAACCCTGACGCGTCCCATACCATATGGGTAAGGCATCTGACATTATGTCATTCACCTTAACTCGGGTCGACGGGGGCAAAGTATAAACTTGTGAGCCAACTTTGCATCCTAGATCCTAATCCGATATGTTATAATGTGGTTTTTAAAAAGTCAACACTATCGAATGCTTTCTCTGCATCAGCGGATACAAGTACTAAGGGTTTTTGATACATTTGGGGAAAATGAATGGCCCTCAGAACTTGTTGCGTATTGCCTCTTCCTTCTCTATCAGGGGTGAAGCCTGCTTGATCTGGATGCACTAAGTATGAGATATGGCTCAATAGTCTATGGCTAAGATTTTTGTAAAAATCTTGAGGTCAACAATGCCCTTGTTGTTTTAACTTTTTTTTTTCTGCAAGTAAATACCTTATACAGCTCACTTCCAGTTTCTTGTCTGGTAAAAAGCCTAGGTTTATGACATCATGCACAGCTCTCTCTCACTCTTGTGAGATTTTGCCAGGAAGGGAGGGGGAATGAGTCATAAGAGGGCCAATGAGAGCTGCAGAGCTGGAGGTGTCCCTCTGTCTGTGTAGATCCAGGAAGTGAACAGGCAGCAGCTTCAGCAGCCACAGTTAAAATAATTGCAGCCAGACTAAGTGGAGGGAGATTTCTGCAGCATATTTGGCAAGTACAGAATCACAATATATATAAAATAATATGCAAAGTGGTTGGAGGGAAGCTTCAGAATGGCAAAGATGTTTTTATTACAAATTATGTGAGCAGACTGCAGTTCCTCTTCAAGTCTATGTTGCCAAGCCTTGACATGTTCAGCAAGAGTTTAAACTGTAGCTATAAAAAATGTAATATATCGTATGTATGATACTCTAAATTGCTTACTCTAATTTCACTTCACACTGTGAGCCTCTCTTTTAAATGCAGTTTTGGACTACATTCCTTAAAGTGGTTGTAAACTTCTATCTTATAATTGCAACTATAGGTAAGCTTATAATAAGGTTTACCTATAGGTACTGTAAATATCGCCTAAACGTGTGCCGTTTAGGAGGTATTTACTATAAATGCAGCCTATAACGTCATCGGCGCATGTGCTCTGAAAGAATGGACACCCGAGCCGTTCCTTCAAAATTCTTTGCTGTAAATGGCAGTTCCCCTGCAAATGCGCGGGAGCGACATCATCACAGCTCTGGCCAGTCACACAGCTGGAGTCTGCAGACCTGGAAGGAAGACAGGTGAAGATGGAAACAGCCTCCAGCGATGACATTGCATTGCTGGAATGCAGGGGCGGACTGACAACTCATGGGGCCCCTGGGCAATAGAAGATTATGGGGCCCCCGGGCTTACAGATGGCCACCATGCCAGGAGGCATTGCATAGGCAGGGAAGCTAAAATCTCAGGTTTTTTAACATCAAAAGCATGTCGGTTTCGGACATATGAGGGGCAGATGTAAAAAAAACACAGATTTTTACATACTGTCCCTGGTTTTATTGAGCCTGGCAACCCTGATGGGGCCCCCTAGTGGCATGGGGCCCTCGGGCAGTGCCCGAGAGTCCCAATGGTCAGTCCACCCCTGCTGGAATGCTTTGTTTTCAGGTATGTTTTACATAATGTGCTAGTATGCGATGCATACTAGTACGTTATGGCTTTACCTTGCAGGTCTGAAAAAAAAAGGCATCCAGCAGTTTACAACCACTTTACAACCAACCCGCCACAGTAATTTGATTGTCGCAGGGGAGCTTGTGCAGGCACAATCATGTACGCGGTTTAGGAGACTCAGCAGATTGTGGATCCCAGTACACGGGGCCCGGTGATATCACAATGTCAACAAAACTGTTATGAATGCATTTACTAGTTTGTGATCACAGCTGTCATCTATGTAACCCAAGCGTACATATTCACCAGCACACCAAGGATCGTCAAACTACGTCCAAAAAAGTTTTAATAACAAAAAATCACATTACATTTCGGAGTCGCGCAGGACCCCTTCGCCAGGCATGTGATCATCACTGCACAATTGCCAGTTAAAGCAGAGCAGAGCAGTACTGAATAGCAAAACATGTCCTGGTTATGAAGGGGGTAATCTTCTGAAGCTCAAGTGGTTAAACAGAAAGGGAACCCTAGCTGGCATGTAGGTTTAGCACACTAAAGGTGAACGTTACCCTTTTAAGGCTGCATTGGCAGGAGCCTAGGTCCCTGTGGACTGAGGGACCTAGCTTCCAGGGAAAATATGATATATGCAATCATTTATTTTCTGACAATTGTGATGCTGGCTGGGTTCTGAAGTTCAGTAGTTTACTAGTGATAGCAGGACCTCACAGTTCTGCCAGTAGTAGTAGCCGTACATTCATTGTAACTAGGGTTGCACCGATACCGATACTAGTATCGTTATTGGTGCTGATACCGAGCATTTGCACGAGTACTAGTACTCGTGCAAATGCTCCAATGCCTAATCTGATACTTGGACATCCTCAGAGATGATCGGTGCGACAGTGAGGGAGTTACAAGCACCGATCTCTCTGCGTGACTTTCAATAAAGCATCTGACACACGCTTCTCAGCCTCTGCGATCACCCCTGACTGACCCCTGTATCCTCCTCTGGCTCCCTGTGTACTCTGTGTCCTCCTCTGGGTCCCCCTCATCGTCCTTCTCCGGGCCCCCATCCGTGTCCTCCTCCGGGTACCTCTCTGTTTTCCTGGGTCTGCCGTGTCCTTCTCCTGGTCCCCTCCTGTCCCTGATCTGTCAGGATAGAGAGCGGAGTAAGGAGCCCGTAAATATGTCATTTACTGATCACTGACTCTCCATTCATAACTGATCATCGTAAACTGTGTTTAAGTTTATGAATGAATTGGAGCCTCTGTCTCCTGTCCATTCATCTTCAGTGCAGCTGAGGCTGCAGAGAAAGGAACGAGGAAATCTCTGTCCTCAGTCCCTTTTCCTGTCTCAGAGGGGAGATGTCAGAGGTCTGTTTAGACCATTGATATTTTACCAAAGCCCCCTGATAGGACTGATAGGGCTGAAAAAAACCTAAATTAAATTAAAAAGAAACACTGACACCGCCCCCCCCCCCCCCCATAAAGAAAGAAATGTAAAAAAAAGTAACAACAAATATATAAAAAATTTAATAAATGAATAAAAAAATTAATTGTTAAAAATAAAATTGTAAAAAAAAACTACTGACTGTGCCCATCAGTGCCACCTATCAGTGCCTATCAGTGCTGCATATTAGTGTCACTGTCATATGCCATTAAAATAAAGTATTGGTAATCAGTATCGACGAGTACTTGAAAAAAGTATTGGTTCTTGTACTCGGTCTTAAAAAAGTGGTATTGGTGCAACTGTAATTGTAACTAAAGTGTGCAAGCAGGTAAACAGTCAGTCCCTCATCAGAGATGTCTCACCCTGCATACATATAGCATGTGTGTGAGGTGCTGCAAACACAGCCCTCTCATCATAGGTGTGCACAGCCTATTGCATTAGGGTGTGCACCCCAAAGTTTAAACACACACGCTGTCGCAGGGAGGAGGCTCTGGAGGTGGGAGACAGTTGATTGAGATCATATTACCTTAAACCCTAAAAATAGGTGTAATGTGTTCCTAGGGTTGAACCTAGCCTTTAATATAATGGGGGCATTTACACTGGCCACTGGCACCCCCAACCACCCACCTGGTGCTGCCCCTGGATAATGCTAATGCACATGGGGTGATTAGGCACACCCTGTGCGCATGCCTATGCCTCTCAGAATGGATGGCAATTAATGTTCCACAAACAGGGTGTACAGAACATGCAGAAAGTAGTACAAAAGGCATGCCAACATTTAAAAAAGATGGATCACTAGAGAGGATAAGAATATGGAACAGAAAGTTAAAATTGGAGAAATTTTAGAGAATAAAAAAATCACACATGCACATAGGATGAACTTACTGGATTGACCTATGTCTTTTTTTTCAACCTTATACTACGCAAATTATGTAAACTATACAAAGAAGGAGCATTAGATAAAAGGATCTAGAAGCCAGTTATGTGTAGCTGCAAAAGAGTTTGTAGTTCATCTGTCTAACCTACATTGTGTACCCATTACTAAAAAAAAAAATCTGCTGACAGGTGCCTTTTGTACTGCATCTAAATATAGTAGAAATGCGATGTTTAAATATAACACATGTAGATTAAGGGACAGAAACTCAGATCTTATGCTAGAAATACTGGAAACACTATTTATCACAAGTGTGCTGGTTAATCACATAATGGAAAAGAACCGATTGTATATGCAGTATCATATTAAATGAGTGTGACGGTATTACAATGATATCCCCGTCAACGTTCCCTTCTTCCCATAACGAAAAATCACCCCAATATTCCACGAGGAGGAATATCCTGGAGTCGCCCAGAAAGCCACACATGCCAAGCTTACTGCTGGAACAACACAGTTTAATGGTTTTCTTCTCAGCTTTTTATACAGTCCAAGACATTCAAGCAACAATGAAATCTCCACCCCCCCTAATCACACACTAAGGCTAATTACTAAAACATTCCAGACAGGTCGGCACCGACCGATAATTATCATGTCTAATCACTGCACATTCCTTAAACAGCATAACAACAAACCACCTTCACACACTGAGTTTCCTAAGCAGACGTTTCGTCCCTGCATGCAGCTTGACACCTATTAACACCTCTGAGTATCAAAAGGTTTTTAGACAGCGTTGCCACACAATTAAAGGCCTTTCAAAAGATAGCCTTATTTAACATATGAACAGTGTTCACAGAGAGAGATGAATCACACATGAAACACCTGTTACCTCTAACCCACAGCATTAAATTAGCAGGGAGAATTAAACTGAGACATATAGGCAATTGCATCACAATGAGTATCTGTCTTTAACCACTTCCTTACTGGGCACTTAAACCCCCTTCCTGCCTAGAGGACTTTTTGCGATTCGGCACTGCATCGCTTTAACTGACAATTGCGCGGTCGTGCGACGTGGCTCCCAAACAAAATTGACGTCCTTTTTTTCCCACAAATAGAGCTTTCTTTTGGTGGTATTTGATCACCTCTGCGTTTTTTTTTTTTCGCTATAAACAAAAATAAAGCAACAATTTTGAAAAAAAAAAAAATGTTTTACTTGTTGCTATAATAAATAGCTAATTTTTTTTTAAAAATTTTTTTATCCTCAGTCTAGGCCGATACGTATTCTACATATTTTTGGTAAAAAAAAAAAAATCGCAATAAGCGACTGGTTTGCTCAAAAGTTATAGCGCCTACAAAATAAGGGACAAAATTATTATTTTTTATTATTTTTTTTTTACTAGTAATGGCGGCGATCTGCGATTTTTATTGCGACCGCGACATTATGGCGAACACATCGGACACTTTTGACACATTTTTGGCACCATTCACATTTACACTGCAATCAGTGCTATAAATATGCACTAATTACTGTATAAATGTGACTGGCAGGGAAGGGGTTAACACTAGGGGGTGAGGAAGGGGTTAAATGTATTCCCTATATAGTGTTCTAACTGTGGGGGAAGGGGGGTGACTGGGGGAGGTGACCGATCTGTGTCTCTATGTACAAGAGACACAGATCGCTCTCCTCTCTCCCCTGACAGCACCGCTGTCTGTGAGAGCCGGCAATGAGAAATGATCTCATATGTAAATATATGAGATCATCTCTCATTGGCCGCACAGATCGCCTAGCAAACGGCCACTCCGATTGGCCGTTCACGGCGATCTGTGATTGGCTGTGTCCAAGGAACACGGCCAGCACAGAAGTTCCCCGCTGCGCGCTCGGGAGCGCGCGCGGGGAACGCGGAAAAGGGCGGACGTCAAATGATGGCGCCCCAGAGAAGTAGAACCACCCTGCGGCCGTATATAGTTGTACGGCCGTCGGGAAGTGGTTAAAGTAGATGTAAACCATAGCCATGGTCCAGAGGTCCTAGGCACTAGCATACCAGGGCCATTATCATAAATACAACAGGAACATAACTGCAGCAGCCTCTCAAACAGTGGTGCAGCAGAAAACATATAGCACAGTGATGAAGGTATATGGTCCAGGCAGTGAACAAAGGAAGGATTGGGGCAGGAACAAATAAATCCATCTGTTTATTTTTCTCATCAGCAATCAACAGAAATAAAATTAAGATTCCTTAACATGTACAACTGACACAAGCAAAGGATTGCAGGAGAGTCCTACTACCTACCTGCCAGGTATAGGTGACCATGTTAGTGTCCCTTGTGTCTGCGCCATCCCTATCATACCGACAGCAGAGCCGCCGCTTTATGGGGGCACCAGACTGATTTTTCCTGCGGCACAGTCCACCTCATAAGACTGGCACTACACTAAAAGTGTAAAGCAAGCCGGCGAGGACTATTTTCATGCTGCCCCCCTGCAAAGTTCTGCCCTAGGCCTGGGCCTTGTTGGCCTAGGCCAAGATACAGCATTGCTTCCAAGCATGCGTCGACTTGATTCTGAGCATGCGTGGATTTTTGACCGATGGACTTCCACACAGACGATCGTTTTTTTCTATCGTTTTTTTTATCCATAGGAACAATTTAAAACATGTTCTATTTTTTTCACCGATGGAAAACAAATCGATGGGGCCCACACACGATCTGTTCGTCCGATGAAAACAGTCCGTTTTCATCGGACAAACAGATCGTGTGTACAGGGCATTATTGTCTCCCTGATTTGAAACTTCAGCTGGTGGGCTATAAGTAAGTAGGAAGTGGCCACAGAAATGCAGTTTAAAAAAAACTTTAATTTTTTTTAATGAATATATAGATTAAAGAACGTATTTACATTTTACTTGAGCTTTCTGTGAAACAACAAACTACCAATTTTCTTCCCCTAGAATCCTGAGAATCTGGCCCCAATGATCTACAGAGTGTGCCATTTTAATCTTAATAAGCTGCTTTGTTTCTGAAGTGTCGGGTCTCTTCAATAAATGTCACAGCAGCCACTCTGGCTGAGAATTTTATCAACAAAAGTATTTTAAAGGTTTTTTCTTTGAGGATTGCTTGGTAGGTTACACAGGTATAGTGGAGGACAATTTTCCTTCAAGCAAAGAAAATAGAAAAACTGGAAGAGCACCGAGTGAGATATTTCTTTTAAGTAAACAATGTCATTTCGGTCTGCTTCCTAAAAGAAAGGCGAATGTACGGGAAAGATGTCCTGTTTCTCTGGTTACTGGGATGAAAATTGAAGAAGGGCATCTGCCCGTTGCTGCTTTGAAGCTGTTATTTCATTGTTATTTTCCTGATTGGCAGTTTAATAGAGCCGGAATATACTTCTGAAGCTATCAGATCACTTGTCAAAAATACCATCAAGCTGAAATTTTTTAATTTTAGACCTCTGCTATTTGTGAAATGCGAATTGAGTAGAAGCTTTAATCCTATAGGTTGTCAATTTTCTCAATCGCTTTGAAATTGCTATTTTCAGACTCCACTTTTAGATCTCATTTTGATGCTGATGCACAAAGACAATTTTGTATGGCACGTGGATATATTTGTTAGCCATTATTTGAATTTCTTTGTTCACACTGGCATACATAGTGTATGTGACTGATAGCTATGGAAACAGCTCCAATCCTTCACACCCTGGGCGGCATAATGTATCCCATTTACGTTACACCGCCGCAAGTTTACAGCATAAGTGCTTGATTCACAAAGCACAAGGTGGAGGGGAAAAAAACACAAAACGCCTCATAAAACATTTTTCCCCTAGAAAAAAACAGGGGGCGAAAAAAAGAAAGAACAGATCCAGGCTTAATTATTATTATCTACTTTCCCAATCTATTCAACAACCGCACAAAAAAAGAAGATGATTGCAAATAAAAATAAAGAAAAGAGTAAAAAAAGGTCATCTTCCTAATGCCATTAGCTAATTATACAAAGAACTATCCCATTTTTACAATAATGAGATATCATCTCAGCTAAACACCCTATTCATGATGCTGCTTATTTTTATCTAATCAAGCATTAGCCGCTTTAGGACTATCAAAAAATTTTTTTTTCATGAAAATAAAACGACATTATACTTATCCAAGCTGTGGTACGTCTATCATGCTCATGCTACATCTATGGTACAGACATTACTTCTGGGGATGGGCCCTGACCAAATTCATTGCTTAAAAGGTACATTCCAGGCAAAATTGAAAATTAAACTCTGAGATACAAGGTATGTACTAAAATGAATGCAAACGTGGGCATAACTTTTTAAGTTCCTTACATAGGTCGTTCAAATTTCACATAGTGGTAGAGTAACTCTTCCTCTATATTGGCTCTTTTATTCTTCCTTTTCCTAGCAGGTAAAAACAAATTTAAAGAAGGTGAAAACAGCATTGAAGACAAACCACACTGTGGGAGACCATATACAGTACTGCAACCACTAACATGATTTGTCAGTGATTGGATGATTTGTGTGGACAGACGGGTCACAATCTGTGAGCTTGCTGAATAGCTGGACTGTGGTCACACAATGCAATACAAAGATGGTAAAAGACTTAGGTTATTGGAAAGTGTATGCTAAGTGGGTACCTTGGCAGTTGACAACAGATTTGAAGGAGAGAAGGGAGGAAGTCTTCTCTGATCTGCTGAAAGTGTTTAAAGCAAATAAAGATATGTTTTGTGCCGATCTGGTGACAAGGAATGAAGTGTGGGCATATTTTTATGATTTATCAGTCCATGGAATGATGTCATACTTCCTCTCCAAAGTCTAAGGCCTTGTACACACGGGCCAGAATCTCGTCCGGAAAAAAACTTTATTTTTCCTGACGAGATTCTTGGCAAGAATCTCTTGCAGCCCGAGTGTACACACAGTCCTTTCAAAAGAACCGCAGGTTTTTTTGAAAGGCGAGAACGAGGTGATGTCATTGTGTACGACGAGCATGCGCTCGTCACATTCAATGCCATCGCCGCCATCTTGCTTCACCCTACCTATGCCGTGGAAGCTACCGCGCATGCGTCAAAGTCATTTCGAGCATGCACGGGTTTCCACTGCGACAGGTAAGTATACACACTCTCAGGTTTCTCGTCGGGAAACAGGCCGATAAGAATCTCGATGACAAAATAGAGAGCAGGATCTCTATTTTTCTTGTCGAGATTCTGGCCAGATTTCCAGACGAGAAACATGAAAGCCTCGTACACACGCTCGGTTTACTCGGCAAGAAAGCTCTGCCAGCAGTTTTCTTGCTGGTTCTTGCCGAGAAAACCGAACGTGTGTACGAGACTTGAGAAGTTTAAGAGCCAGCAATCATCACAGAAAGCTACGGTGACTGTTTTTTTAGGATGACAAGGGCATCATCCTAAGAGCAATTTGTTTGACTTTGTAGGTAAGTGGACCATTGATATGTTCTATGGGCTCACTTTTATAGGACTCCAGTTCTATTTTGTAGTGATTTTTTATCCTCATTTCTAACTTCTAACCGAGTGATTCTCTGTTTTTATAAATGATTATTTTCTCTCTGTATTTACATATACTGTAATTTTCCTAACCTCTGCCAAGACAATATCCTGTGTCATGAAAGTTTTTATTGTTAGTAAGACATGCACCATCCCTTATTTGCCTCCCTTTTTTATTTAATGTATCATTTGTTATTCTTTACATTATTGATTATCTTCTGCGCCCCCTTGTTTCTGCTTTGGCAGAATAGGATGGGGATATTCAGTTATTTACATCCTATATATTTTTTCCTTTCTCTTTTTTTGTGTGGAGATGTTTTGTGTATATGTGGGCTTGGCTAAATGCCCCCATGGGTCGGTAAGCGTTTCTCATCTGTCCCCTAGTGGTAAAGCCCAGCCGCATCACAGTGCTGATAAGTGCAGAGGTTTGCGAGCCAATGGTTTATATTTAATTTTTATTTTATGTTATTTTGTTAATTATTTTCCCTATTTGTCATTATGGACAGATTCAAAAACGTTTCCTTTTTGTTGTGAGTATGGTATGAGATTTCTATTTAGATCTTAATGCTATATCTCTTTTAATTAGTGCCTCCAACCTTACAGTAATTTGATGAACTTAGTTCAGAATTTTAATGCATACCATAATCTTTTCCTGAGTTCATTTATTTATGGGGTTTTCTTACCAAAGTATAAAATATCTCCCACCAAATTAATAAGTAAATATTTTGACTTTATTAATTATCAAGTATATTCATACAATTTCATACAGAACGAGATTTACTGGTAGTTGGCACTTTACGCATACACTATAAAAACATCAACTTGTGGCTAAACGATAATTAATATAATAACTCAGAGGGGCCCATAATGGTCTGTTGGAAAAATAGGTACAGTAATTTGTGCTTTAAAATCAACACGCATATTCCTTGTTGCTTCAGGGAAACAGTCCTTTGAGTTTCTTCCAGCCGGAAAGAAATCCGAAATGTGTCTCACCAAGTCAACAGACTAATATTGCTAAATTTGGATAATTATTCAACCAACAGAGTACCAAGACTTTATGGAGCTACGGAACTCCCCCTGGGATCATGAAATTTAAACTTATGGAAATATATATTTGAATTCCTTAAAACACAGTTGGAATGGGGAGATCAGCAGACTTCATGGTATGTAGGGTCTGTGATCATGCCTTATGGGCCTTCACCATCTTTATACCATTTTGAACAATATGCTCATAAAATTGTCCTGAGTTCATCCCAGGGGGTTTGGCTTCCTTTCTATTGGATGGAAATTCTTTACGATCAGCCAGGTACCAGAGGAGATATTATTTTCAGCCACTGGGGGGGCATCTGAGGCTTACAAATGTTTTTCTAAACTTATTGGACCAGATCCAAGTAGATAGGCGTAAATATAAGCGGGCGTAGCGTATCGTAGTTACGCTACGCCGCCGCAACTTTGAGAGGCAAGTGCTGTAATCACAAAGCACTTGCGTCTAAAGTTACGGCGGCGTAGCGTAAATGTGCCGGCGTAAGCGCGCCTAAATCAAACGAGGAACAGGGGGCGTGTTTTATGTAAATTAAGCATGACCCCACGTAAATGACGCTTTTTTCGAACGGCGCATGCGCGCGCATGATCAGTATCACGTTGAATTTTCAAAGTAAATTCCGCCCGCTCAATTGCTAGACGATGTGAACGTAACTTACGCAAAGCCCTATTCACGAACGTTTTACGCAAACGACGTAAACGACGGAAAATTCAACGCTGTCCTGACGTCCATACTTAACATTGCGTACGCCTCATGAGGCAGGGGTAACGTTACGCCGAAAAAAGCCTTACGTAAACTACGTAAAAAAATGCGCCGGGAGGACGTACGTTCTGAGAATCGGCGTATCTAGCTAATTTGCATACTCTATGCGGAAATCAACTGAAGCGCCACCTAGCGGCCAGCGTAAATATGCACCTAAGAACCGACGCCGTACTGAGATGTACGTCAGTCGGATCTAGCCCACATTCAGGCGTATCTTGTTTTGTGAATACAAAACAAAGATACGCCGGCGCATCGTAGAACTTACGCAGCGTATCAATATATATGCCACCGTAAGTTTTTTGTGGATCTGGGCCATTGTGTTAAAAGTAGATGCGTTTATTTTCTATGAATAGTTATCTACACTTGGGGATTTAAATATATGTCTATCCTGCTCCCTAATAATTGGCACATAATGTCACTGTTATTTTAGGGGGGTGATGCGGTGTGCCACCCGTGCCCCAAGAGGAAGCGATATTTTGCGAAACCGGTCGGGCGGAACGTGTGTTGCATCGGATCACCCCCCATTGATTGCACTATTTCCATACCTATTGGACGGGTTGTTTTGGTTTGCTTCCGGCCGGAGCTCCAAACTGACATGCCTTTTTGACACTGCTACCATGTAAGTGTGTTTTTGTCTTTATTTTAATAAATGTATCTATGGTTTTACACTATTGCGGCCCTCTATGTGTTTTCCATGATACTCGTTAACCAAGTTTTCCATCTACTGGATTGAGATGGGGATTAGCATCAAGCTCGGCCCATCTATACTTCAACTTCCACAGTGTTAACCTACATGCTTTCTGGGGTCCTCTTTTGATTAAGGGACCGCTGGGAATCTGGTAAGCGGATTCAATACTCTTATGGTGGAGGATCTTTTCTTATTGGATTGTCACTACAGTTTATGATCAACATTTGTGGACTTTGTTTCTTCCTTCTATTTCACTGGTGAAATGATCTACGTTGCTTTTCTAAGGACTTTGATCACTTTTTTCCTGATTTTATGTTTTGCATTACTCATGGACAATCATTTATGACATGATTTTTGGGTATATTTGTTTGTTTTTTAAAAGTTTAGCGCATCTTGTTTTTTTCCTAGATACTCAGAAAGTTCAATTCTGCCAATATAGGGATCCGCTATAAAAGCACAAAATTCCTTCACAATAAATGTCCACTGAAAAATGTATAAAGTAACTTTTGCATGATTAATTTGCATAACTGTGGCTTTATCACACTGCATAATCTGTTCATGTTGTATCTTTATTTTTCACTATTTTAACTGACCTTTTCTTTAGCTATGCAGATTAACACCATATTTTAGTAAAATACCTGAGAGAGAAAGAAAGAAAGAAAGAAAGAAAGAAAGAAAGAAAGAAAAAGAAAGAGAGAGAAAGAGATCTCTATATCAAACAAAACTATTAAATTAATATGGGCTTTCTTTCAGATCTTCAAATGATTGTGTACAAATTACCTTTTATTATTAAAGAAAGATTTGCCCTGTACTAAACCTTTATAGTCCATAACATATTCACTTCAGACAAATATATATTTTTGGGATCTACATATATCAAAACCTATATTCCAACCCACAAATCCCAGTAATCACAATCACATGTATTTGAAAAAAGATACATAGTTTCATTCAGATGTGGGTGGCACAGTCCATCATATCTCATCTCCAGAGAATGTTTTCGAAGGAACCTCTTAATCATCACCCTGGGGATATCGGTAATTATCGGTACCTACATCAGAAATGCGAGAAGAACTCGTACACGGATATTAGTTATTTTATTTTCCAAGAGCGGTCACATAATTTCTCAAAGTATCAGACTGTAATTGCACCTGTCATAGCTTATAGCAACCTAATCTAGAGACTGTCTCAAACAAGATTTCAAAAGGGGATAATGAATGCTCCCCCATTGGGGCCACTTTCCCACTAACCCTGAGGGTGGCATGGCATGGTATGTGGAATAAAACCGTTTAAATGTGATATGTAAAACGTTCTAATGTGATACCCAGAATCCCCTCATATTTCTTTTGTGACTGTGAACACAAGGACTGTAGCAATGAACGCAAGGATTTACTCACTCTCTACCACCTCAGCTACCCCATGGAGCCAGAAACATACAAGGTGAATCAAGGCATTGGGGTCAGGGCATCCAGGACAGCAAATGAGCGGATTCTACCTCCATGAGTTCAGAACAATCATGTTCAACCAATTTACACATAGATTTGAATATACAAATAGCCTGGGCTGTCCCAAAACCTTAAATTACTGTGAATTACTGAGATTTTAAACAGATAAATTCTGACAAAAATATCTCCACATAGATCTTGTAACCGCTAAACTAAGCCCAGCATTATGAGGTACTACAATCCCATTCTATACATCAATCATAAAGAAACAGTGGCAATATCCTAGTTCAACCATTTAAAAAACCTGTTTTCCTCGTAACAGCCAACACATGTGGTCAATAAGACACAGGAAGGGTTAAAAGCACAGCATTCTTCTTCTTCGAGGAAAAAAAACAATAGATGCAGTACTAACACACACCAGTTCCACGGATAATAGAAAAAAAACTTTGCACTGCAGAGAAATCCAATGCTCTGGGCTTCGGGACAGGGGAGGGGGAGGAAGGGGGGGGGAACCTTAAAACAGGCTGTAGTGTGTGCTGCTTGCATTACCCAGAACAAAAATGCATGTAAAAAAAATTGCACGGACAGACAATACATACACAGAACACAAAATACACAAAACACATGAAATACACGGAATACTAAATTTTCAGCGATATGGAACACAAAGCTGATAAGGCAACTGTGATTATATCACCTTCTTAAATCACTCCATGTTCCTTCCGTCTGTATGGAAATATATGTCACAAAAATATGTCTGGGCATCAAAATAGCGTTCTCTTTGTTCACACAAATACAACAAGGCTACTGCGATTCTTTTGCCCTCTTAAATCGCTCTGTGCAAAGAGAATTTGACCTCCACATCACACATTTGTATGTATAATAGATTGTGCACCATCTGTACTGGGTGATCTGACACACTCAGCGTGTCAGGGCACCTGTGGCACTCACGGTCCACCCTCACTTACCACACTGTTACCAGATAAGGAAACTGTGCCACCCCCTTTCCATACAGATAATCGCTGAAACAGCCCCATTCAAAGTAACATAAAACGTAAAAGTTCAACCCGGCAGAAGGGACGATGGGTTAAAAACTTTTCTCAAGAATACCCGTCTTTGATTTGGGGAAGCGCAAGACGCCTGCACAGAAGTGTAGGTGATCAGCTTGTCTCCATCCGCACAGACGCGTTGCATTTCCCAAATAAAGCAAAGCACCCACGTTGGGCCCAAAATTATGTGGATTAATTCATTTCCCTGACACAATTTCTCAGGGAGGAACCCATCCTGCCGTTTGATTCAAATTAATATGGTGAAATATGTGGACCAGACAAAAAGATTCACATCTCAAGTTTCCAACGTTCGCCAGCCAAGAGAGGGCCGAGCTATGGCCCACACAGCTTTATTAAAAGCATAGAATCACAAGGCATACAGTTGATTGGTTCACATTATACAGACACACACCCATTCTACCCTCATAGGTCAGAACAATCATATAGGGAGGGTTTCCTATTCCATGTTCTTCTTGAAAATCCACGTGTCATAAAAAGTCCATTGTCAGCTCAGCAAGTTTCCTCCAAGCGTCACACAGGGGGGGGGGAAGGGAAGGCTTCCCTGTTATAACTGAGGAATCTGAAAGGGAGGGGGACGGAGTGAGAGCTGGAGAGTGGGGGGGATGACATCTGCTCTTAATAACATGTCCTTTTTGTTTCACCATTTCGTCAATGCTGAGTTCATAACTTTTAAAACTTAATTTCATATCTGACAAATCTTATCAAGGAAAATAAACACTTATTGTGACATACCCATACATACATATGCAACAAATAAACAGTATAAGGAATATAGGAAAGAGAAACATTTCAGTGATTCCAATCATAAAAAGAATTAGCCTAATTTGAAAATAGGGATTTTAGCCTAATCCATCACACCCACACAAACTATCTCTGTCAGCAAATTTACGTAGCGTTTGTTTTCTTCTGGGGGGGGGGGGGGGAAGTGTCCCTCTTTGGTTTTGGCTGGGTTAGATGAAAATAGGATATTTTGACTCTTGTAAAAAAAAATTGATATTTTGAGGTATCTCCGTCATGACATTTTTTTACATTTTTTTTGTATCTGTTTGTCTTGTATCTTTTGTTTTTCTATATACTCATTGTCATGATTATGTGGATTTTATTATGTATCTTCCTGGCTTACATTTCAGCACAATTACCAATTTCTCCATGTAAATTACACAAAGATCCTGGGGAAGCAGTGATACCCCCAAAATGCATAGACCATACATAGTTTTTAACTATCATTATGTAACACCTGTTAATAATGTTTTTAAATAATTCATTTATATATGTACAAAGTTTTAGGCACAATGGATTTTTTTTTTTTTTAAGTCTTAATATATTTATTTACAGTAGGTATCATGACAAACACATCAGAGGAGTTGCACTGTGAATTTAGAGCTCTACTCATCTTCTGGAGGAATGCCCAGCTCTTCATCTGTCCACTGAGAAGCGTCAGGATAAGGAAAGTGGCCAAAAACATCAAGTGGGTGGTGCCAAAATTGCCACAGGATCCAAAACCACATAAAGCTACTGAGGAACTCCGACAGGATAATCGGTTTTCGGGCAACTTCATTCAGTTGTCTGTAGCGAGCTTCTGCATGGCCTCCAGCTTGGCGGACTCCATTCTGTCTCCTCGCCACAGCCCCGAACAGGCGTCCTCCGGCCTTCAGCGCTACTCCAAGCCAAACCAGTGACGCCACGATTTATTTAAATGTTAAATAAAGAATAATGGTTTCTAATAGCTGGTATATTTAATGTCCCGTTATGTGTTCTTTGGAACATTAGTTAATTGTGCAGAGCCCAGATGTTTATATCACACAGGGTTCAGGGCTCAGGAGTGCATATTGCATACGGCGTAGGGCTCAGGAGTGCATATCGCATATGACGTAGGGCTCAGGAGTGCATTTCACACAGAATACAGGGTTCAGGAGTGTACATTGCACAGCATACAGTGCTCTGGAGTGCATATGGCACAGGGCACAGTGCTCAAGAGTGCATAATGTATAGGGCAGAGGGTTCAGGAGTGCATATTTCACGCAGCATGTGTCCCACAGGGTGCAGGTTCAGGAGTGAGTATCACAAAGACCAGTGTACAACTAAAAACTCCCTTCCCATACCCCAAACTCTCTTCCCCCCAGTACAAAGCTCCTTCCCCAACATTCCACCCACTAAGTTCTCTCCCAAACTCCCTCCTTAGTACAGAACTCTCCTCCCACCCCCCAAAATCACCTCCACCTTCCCAGTATAGCGTGCAACAGAGAGAAGATGCCATGGATGGTGGAACAGCAGCTAGTACTCACCTGAGGAAGGGCAGTAGTGTAGAAATCTTCTGCCAACTTCTGTGTTTACCAGTGATAATTCAACGAGCACAGAGCCAGTATTGGAGGTGGCAGTACACAGTACCATTGCGTTCCAGACAAAAAAAAGCCCTGATTCTGATGTATGTTTAGTTGTGCATATGTTTTCATTATGTAGTCATATCAGATTTATTAAATAATACTTTCAGCAAAGATTTTTAGTTTCAATCGAAAGCCATATACATTTTACTGCAAAACAGTATTTATTTGTAAAGCAGTGAATTCCTTTCCTCGCATGTCTCTAGTTAATTAACGCAATAATGGCAGGCATTTCTATCAATTACAAAGCCACCTGCTCTATAAAAGCATGATTTCCATCAGCCTGTGCAGCCACCCTGCTGTTTAAAGACATTTTGTCATAAAAGCAGTGTTGCACCTCAGTGGGGATTGAGTCAATGTTGTATTTTACAGCTTCACACAAGAAAACATAGGTAATAGGAATTATTCTGGCACAGGAGAGTGACCTTCCTTATTTCAGTGTTCATGGAACATTACATGTACAGTATGTAGCTGAGGAGTTTTGTCTTTTAAACCTATCCTTGCATTATAGCAGAGATTAATTTTTTTTTAAATACAATCTCTAAAATCTCATATATGTTTTTTTTTTTTAAATGTTTCTTTCAGAAAATAGTTTATTAATGAACACATGTTACAATTATGACATAAATTCCAGGTTCAACAAGTCACGGTGTACAGTTTTCTTATCCTCACCTCACCACAGCCCTTGAATGGCGTCTCCAGCATGCTTTTACCAACAGATTATCTTAGATACCCTGCTGCTCAAACCAACTCTTAACAGTGCACTAGTATGCTCACCCCCTTGAGTAGGAGGTGTGCGTAGAGTGGTGCCCCCAACTCACCCAAGGGAAGTTAACCCAGGATACCGTCTCTGGAACCAAATTAGTCTCCAGGAGGGCATAGATTGCCGGTGAGTGCTGCCTGAGGACAGTGGATACCATGGTGCATTTGAGTGGGTCCTGGAAGCCCCTAATGTTCCAGGACAGTAGTCATTGACAGATATGTTAGTGTCTATGGAAAGGTGTAAAGAGCTCCAGGCCATTCGTGCCCGGGCTGCCATATAGTTGTGCATGGCTGCAGGGATGGCAGCTGCATACTGGTCACCGGGCAGCAGGTGAGTAGCCAGGCACAGTTCTGCAGGAAAGGCGTGTTGGCTGAGGGTAAGGTATATATTTCTGGAAACATGAAAGTGGCTTGATTGAACCATGAAAAGGAGAAGTGGACTAGGCACTTTAGGGTCATTGTCACGTGTTTGACTGGGAAAATATTCACTTGCCAGCGATTTCTGACTCAATCGGTCAGCAAGAACTAAAAGTAAAAAAAAATAGAGGGCACAACAGGTACTACTCATAGAGAGTCAATTAGTGTTTTCCTGGTAAACTTGTAAGGCTTACTCAAATCACATTGCTCACAACGCTGGGGGGAAAGATCTGTTGTGGCTCCCAGCCGAACTGTCAGTGTTCTGTGTAAAAAGCAGGGTAAAGGTAACTGTTGCACTGCTCACCATTCCGTCGGGTACACAGGGGCAAGATGTCAGTCTCCCTCTGTGGCCGCCCTCCTGTTCTGGTGGATGGCATGTTCGTTGGCGATCCATGAGGATGTGTCAGTTGCGGATTCAAAGAAGTGTGCTTGGCCTTTAGCCGTAATCCGGAGTCGCGCCGGGAACAGCATGGCATATGAAGCTTGGAGTTGTTTGAGCCGCTTCTTAACGTCAGCGAATTTCACCCTGCGGCATTGCACTTCAGCTGAATAGTCCAGATAAAAAGATATGCGTGCACCGTTAAATTGAATGTTGCCCCGTTCCCTTGCTTTGCAAAGTATGATTTCCTTGTCTTTATAGTTAAGTAGCCTGGCCAGGAGAGTGCAGGGAGGGTGGCCCGGCGGGAGAGGTCTGGATGGCACCTTATGTGCCCGCTCCACTGAGTACAGTGAGGTAAAAACTTCCCTCCCGAAGACCTCCAGCAGCCATTTTTCCACAAATTCTGTGGGGTCCCTGCCCGGGAGCCCCACTATGAGCACTATGGGGTCCCTTCTGTGGGGTCTTCTCCGGGAGCCCCACTATGCACACATTGTTTCTCCTCAAACGGTTTTCGAAGGTCATCATACTTGATCTCATTCGCCCTGACCAATCTAGCTGCAGTTTCTGATTATCTGGGCCATTTTGTCTTCTATGTAGATGACGCAACCCTCTGCTGCCATGGTGCATTCCCTGACCTTCTGGATGTCATGGCAGATAAAGCCCAGTGCCTCCTTCATACTGCCAAACTGTTCCTGTAGTGTATGCACGGAGGCTATGCAGGTGTGCACCGCTCTAAGAATGTGTGTCAGGGTGGGTTTGTACTGCCTCTCCCCCCCCCTTCCTCCATCTCAGTATCAGGGACAGCAAAGTCCAGTGATTCAAATAGGGCCTGTGTGGGCTGCTCTCCTTGCAGTGCTGCGTGCAGTATGGCTGGGATGGCATATATGTCATCCTCCCCTCTCTGCCCCGTGAGCCCCGACATCTTTTGTGTGTAATACCTCATGTCTTCACTCTGGAGAAGAGGAGAATAAAGGGGGATATGATCCACATGTACAAATATATAAGGGGTCTATATAGTGAACTTGGTGTTGAGTTATTCACTTTACGGTCAACACTGAGGACAAGGGGGCACTCTTTACGTCTAGAGGAAAAAAAAATCATCTCCAAATACGGAAAGGTTTCTTCACAGTAAGAGGTTCTGGCCAGCTCAGTAGATTGCTTTAAGAAAGGCCTGGATACTTTCCTAAATGTACATAATATAACTGAGTACTAAGATTTGTAGGTAAAGTTGATCCAGGGTAAATCCGATTGCCTCTCAGGGGTTCAGGAAGGAATTTTTTCCCCTGCTGTAGCAAATTGGATCATGCTCTGCTGGGGTTTTTTGCCTTCCTCTGGATCAACTGTGGGTATGGAGTTGGGTGTATGGAATTGTACGATGTTTTTTATTTTGTTTGTTTATTTTTTTTGTGGTTGAACTGGATGGACTTGTGTCTTTTTTTAACCTGACTAACTATATAACTATGTAACTATGTTCCTGGGGGAGGGGTCTTTCCCGTTCTGTTTGGGAGTTTTAGGAGGCTTACCCGAATCCTTCGGCTTATCTGCTCCTCGTGAGGCCCTGAAGAGAGAGTACCATCTTGAAAAGCGGACGGACCGATTTCCGAATGTTTGCGGATCTGCATGGCTGCCAGATGGTCCAGAAATCGAACCCAACCAGGAGCGGCTGGAGTATAGTTCCGACATCAGTGTGGACCGAAAGCCGGCGTTTTTCAAAGCCGGGAGAAGGATCAGTGCGGGATCTGAGGTGGGAGCTCTGTGAGACACGTCTGCTCACATGCAGCTCTTGGCCACGCCCATGTTTTAAAATGTTAATGTGAGTAGGTTGTCAGGTAAGGAAATTCTAGATAGTTAAGGTAGTTTCTCGTGACTACTCCCCCCTATCGTTTTTGGTGAGTAACAGTTTTGTGTTTTCTCACTAAGGAACCATCCTACCCTCTGGAACAGGGTATAATCAGAACTGATGAGAGGTTAGAGGTAGGTTCAATTAGTGAGATGGTACTGCAAGCAAGGAATTTAGTAGACCCCTTCTAGGCCCCCATAGGAAAGCCTGTGTCCTTCTGTGCCATAATGTAGCAGCTTCATATATCAGCCTTCCATGGGAAAATGTATTCTCAGGCGGGCTAAGCATAAAGAGAATTAGAACTTTGTCAATGCATACCCTGTTCAGTGGGCAAGAGATGGACACCACTGTTATGTTATGGATATCACCATGCAACTGATGAACTGTTAGGCTTCTAATTACATTCCAGTAAAGCATCAAAATATGAAACTTGGACCTGTCACTTTTTTACTGCTGGTCATTGTGTGGCCTATACTTCATAGAGTGAGTAAGGACCAGGGTTGTGCCAACTCATATTGCTCAGCCATGATTCATTATTGTCACTTTTAAGAAGCCGGTCAAGAGCAATGTAATGAAGCTAATGCTGGAGCAAGTACATTGAATAGTACTTATAAACTGAAAGTAACTGAAAGAGGATATAGGGGATCAGATGCAAAAACAGTTGAATAAGAAGGTGAAAACTGTATATTGTAAACAAAATATAGCAAAAATGTAGTTTAGCAAACTAAATGTTTGCTTTTAGGTCTACTTTCATAGAAAATTGGACAACATGTTCCAGAAGTGGGCGCTTCAAACTATCAAGGCACACTCTGGACTACAACTGCCAGGGCTTTTTTCTCAGAGAATAGGTGCAGGTACTCTCCCCATACCCACAAGGTACCTGTTGTCTTCATTCAGTGCCTTCCCACCTGCGAGCACTGTCTCTTGTCCCCGTCCCCCCACCCATCACTCAGTACCTCCCCCTGTAGAGAGTACAGAACCAAGTATAATTTTGGTGCCAAGTAATTCTGTATGACATTTGTTACTGATATAAAAAAGGCAGCAAAACAGATCCCCCACAGCCCACAACAATATACCCTTCTCAGCAACAATAGATTCCCCAGCAACTATCGACCCCCCCCCCCCCCAGAAAAAAATGATCCAACCAGCAACAGTAAATCCACTCCAGCAACAATAAACCCCTGCCTCAACAATAGATCCCTCAGCAGCCAGCATCAATAGACCATCCAGCAGCCAGCAACAATAGATCCCCCTTAACAGTAGATTAACCCAGCAACATAAGACTGCTCCCCACAACCGTAGATCCCCCAGAGAAACACTAAACCCCATCCCAGCAACAATAGATCACCCAGTAGGCAGCGTCACTAGACCCTTCAGCACATTCCAGCCCCCGTTGCTAACACCTAGATTCAGTGTTAGAGGTCATGGAACTGTGTTTCCCATTGTTCCCGCTGATAAAAGCTGTGACAACTGTATAGACCAGGCTGACACTGACAGTTGTAGCCATTCACACACAGCCACTGCTGCAGCTGTTCTCCTACTTTTTGCCTGCCAGTGAAGAGGGGGCAGAGAGAGACAGAGCACTGGTCATTTGCAGGACTTCATGCAGCAACAGAGAGAGCTGGAGAAAGCCTCACACACCACCCAGGAAAAACAAAAGAAGAATAAATTAAGCTGCTGTGGATTCTGGGAAGGACAGAACCTGCTCGGAGCAACTATGACTTGTGGGTAATATAGTTCCCAAGAAGATTGAGCCTCTATTACAGTTTAGGCCTGCTGGGCCGTAGATATTTGTTTTTGGGACAACAATTAGCCAGTCTACCTGCCAAACTTTGACAAATTGTGGGCTTGCCAAAATTGCAACAATGGGAGGGGTTTAAAACTTGACCCTACCCCCTGTGTACATGGTAACATATGTCCCACTCCTCATACCCCAAAAATATGCTTTTCAAATATTAGATTTTATTAAATATTTTTTAACGGTTACACTCAGAAAGTATGCAGCCTTGGACAACACGGTCTTGTATATCATTGCATTAACCGGTTATGAACCACCCCACGCAGATATATTGCGGCAGGGAGACCCTCCTGCACAAAGTCACGTACCTGTACATGATTTTGTGCACTGGGTCTGGGCAGGGTTGCCAACTTTAAGTAAATTTACGAACAGTTTATAAAATCTGTACTTTTTGAATGTCCATTATGGACATGTAGGCTACAGATGCAACAATTATGGATTTTACAAACTGTTTGTAAATTTACTGAAAGTTGGCAACCCTGGGTCTGGGGCACGCACGTGCGCCGCCGATGACGTGCGCTGCAGGTGACCCGCTCCTGCTGTGATTGGACACAGCGAGAGCCAATCAGACTGTCCAGCGGATGTGATGTCCGCTGGGACATGACAATCTTTCTCAAGAGAGGCAGAACGGATGTCTACCTATGTAAACAAGCCAGACTGCTGTTCTGTGAGAGGGCAAGATGGAGATCTTGTGTTTTTGCTAAGCAGGAACATGGGTCTCTGTCTTCACCCAGTCCAAGCACCTCCCCCACACAGTTAGCAAACACTCCCTAGGAACACATTTAACCCTACTCGCCGCCATTACTAGTAAAAAAATAAATACAATTCAATAAATATATCCCATAGTTTGCAGACAATATAATTTTTGCACAAACCAATCAATATACGCTTATTTATTGGGATTTTGTTTACCAAAAATATGTAGCAAAATACATATTGGCCTAAATTGATGAAGAAATTTCATTTTTCAAAAAAGTCTATAGGATGTTTTATAGCAGAAAATAAAAAATATTGTGTTTTTTTTTTTCAAAATTGTCTGTCTTTTTTTGTTTATAGCGCAAAACATAAAAGCTGCAGAGGTTATTAGATACCATCAAAAGAAAGCTCTATTTGTGGGGAACAAAAGTACATCAATTTTATTTTGGTACAGCATTGCACGACTGTGCAAAAAATATGCCAGTGCTTCAAAACAGCTCTTACAAGCTAAAAGTAGAATCAATCCAGCATGTCTATAATGTGCTAACCAGTGTTTCACTGGACAAGAGAGTTGCCAAAAAAAGTGAAAAAGGACAAAAGAATCCAAAAAAGAAAAGAAGAAAAAAAAACACACACACACATCTCTGGGGAGCTTTTTCATGGCCAAATAAGATCTCTCCAAACTGCAATTTTATGACGCGACTCAAGTTCCAAAATAGAAGCTATTCATAAAAAGAATCTTATGATGTCAGAACTCAAAAACTCAATCCAAGGAGACCATACATACATACTGTATAATTGGAATAACATTTCTGTATACTCACCGTTAGCTCCTCCTTTCTCTTTAGGTGATTCAGTTCAGCCACCCACTCTTTAATAGTGGGAGCTAGCTGAGTACTCCAATGTCTACGTATAAGTTGTTCGCACTGCAGAAAGGTGGAAACAAATCATTCCCTTTTTAGCTGCTTGCAGAGAGCCCAGGTAGATAGAGATAAAAGCTACTTCCAGAGCCTTCTGATAGGGCACATCAATAACAAGTGAGCCAAGTTTGAACATAGGCTCCCAAAATGATTTAATTCTGGGACAGGTCCACCATATGTGGATCATTGTGCCTACTTCTCTCCCACAGCACCAAGATTTTCTGGGTAAATCAAAAACATTCTGTGCAGCCTTACAGGACATTTATACCACCTGCTTAAAATGTTATACTTCTTCTCTGTTATATGAGTTGATAAGCCAATACAGAGAGATTCAAATGGAGTTAAGTCCCTATTCAATGAGCCTGTGTTGGAAAGATGTATAAAAGAATGCTGAAGTTGGAAATAACGGCGCCATCAGCCTGGGTACGTACATTCTGTTGTCACTATTGCATTAAACGCTTGCAGTACCTTGACTACAAGAGCTTGTTTAATCGGGGAATAGGCCAAAGATGTCCAATGTATAAACTTAACTGACGATACATCTGACGGAAATTCTGGGTTGCCCATTATCAGGGCTCAGTATTGAAGAGTTACTCAGCTTTCTAACAGTCAAGTCCCAAACTCTTAGCAGAGATTGTGTCAGAGATGAATGTGTTTGTTTAGGTAGACAAGATGTAAGAAAGATCCATGGAAGAAAATTCAAAGAGGCCGGTATTATTTGCTGTTCAATAGCTACCCACTGTTTTGATTGACCATGATAAAACCAGACCAATATTTCAGTCAATACAGGTGCTATATAGTAAAATTCCATATGCGATAGGCCTTTTACTATATAGTAAATTCCATATGCGATAGGCCTGCTACCCATCCTGTCTTCCACATTACTAAGATATCATGAATTTGGCCAGAGAAACCGAAGTAGACTAGATCATAGAGACCAGAAGAAAGCCTGTGGAAGGGCTATAGGTAACGTTTGATAAAGATGCATGTAACAAGGTAGGATATTCATCTTATATATTGCCATTCCCCTAATGTTTCCCCAAGACCCTAGACTGCAGCCTGCTAATGGTGGAGTTCAGCAAGGGCAAATAGTTCAATTGATAAATTTTATCTTCTGAAGGGACGATATTTACCCCTAAATATTTGAGAGAATGCAGTTCCCATTGAAATGGAAAATTGATTTGCAGCATTTCTTTTTCAGCTAATGGTAGAGTAATATTGAGACACCGAGATTTTGTGACATTTACTTTAAAATTACTGTAAAAACCAAATTGTTCCAATTCATAAAGAATTATCAGAAAGGCTATTCTTGGATTGAATGCATATATGAGTAAGTCATCCATGAAAATACTCAATTTATATGAACTATTGCCCACCTGAACCCCCTGAATGGAGGCATTGGACCGTAAAGCAACTGCCAGGTATTCCATGGCCAAAATGTAAAGTTATGGTGATAGCGGACATCTCTGGAGCAGTGTATAAAGCCATTATTTTTTGTATAAATCCTCCTGGGAGACCTACTTATTCCAGAGAAGCTACCATAAACCTTCAGTCCAAGTGATTAAAGGCCTTCTCCGCATCTAAGGATAAAAGACAGAGAGGGCATGGTGTATCAAAAAACTTGTCTTTAAAGGGGTTGTAAAGGAAAAATGGAGAAATTTCCATTTCCATTTTGCTTTTAAATGTCCTTATTTCTTCTTAGAAATGCTCACTTCCTGTTTTTATGTCTGTAACTCACCACCGTAATGCGAGGCTTTATCCCTGGTGAGGAGAAAGCCTGTTGAGGGGGAAGGGGCGAGCAGGAGTGTCACTAACACACAGCTCCTTTCTCTGCAAAGTAGAGAGTGTCCTGACTTGCCTGCTCGCCCCCTCCCCCCTCAAGAGGCTTTCTCCACACCAGGGAGAAAGCCTCACATTACGGTGGTGAGTTACAGACAGAAGAACAGGAAGTGAGCATTTCTCAGAAGAAATAAGGACATTTAAAAGCAAAATGGAAGGATGGGCCCATAACTGCAACATTGAATAAGATTCCTTTTCTGCTTTTGCTATGAGTGTAATGTGGGCCTCCTGCATTTTCTTGCTAAATAGATAGTCTGGCTTGATATCATTGTAGTGATTGCACAAAGTAGGATTGAGAATGTCTCCAAATTGCTTATAGAAGGCACCCGAAAATACAGTACATCTGGGCCGGGGCTTTTGCCTGGTTTTAAAGATTTAATGATCAGGATTACTTCTCCTATGGAAAAGGGGGTCTAGAGGCTCTTCACCCTCTCCTCTGTCAAACTGGGTATAGCGGTGCGATGGATATAATCAGAGTTGGGAATGGCTGAAACTGTCTAAAAGAGATACATTTGTGTCCCTTAGGTTGTATAATGTAGAATAGTATTCATAGAAAGTGGAAGCTATTTGCTCAGTGGCATATACAAGTCCTCGTTGCAGACAGTGCAGCTAGAGATCGAGAGTGATAGGGATCTACTACACTTATCTCCATACTCATGAAGAACTTGTAGTGCACAATATTTATGCTTCAAGAAAGCTTGGTCACATAGAGAGAAAATGTGCTTTAATTACTGTGCTAAAACAAAGAATCGAACAGGCACGTACAAACCTCAGCACATTGATTTGTATAATGTGAAACACTACAATTACTTATGCTTTTCTGCACACAGCCTACCTTGAAGAAGAATTTCATTAACAATGGCTACTAGGCAACCAAAACAGTCAAAGTCGGACCAAAGGCGCTAAGCCACTGAATGGACTGATGATTGTATAGGTCTTGACCACCCAGCAACATGCTGCTAGCAGTCCACTGGAGAAATGGAAATGATTGCAGCAAACACATTTTGTGTTGTGAACTGTTAACAGGGGGTGTCCTTATATGTTTTTTATTCATGGGTGCACAATCAATGTTTTTTATTGTATTCTTTGGAAGCAAGTTTATTCATCCTCCTACTTATTTACTATAAGGACAGCCTCCGTTAGCAGCACATAAGTTGTTTGCTACTGAGCAACCAGCATCAGTTGTACAATATAGCATAAATAGTGCAAGGGTAATGTGCATGTCATATACAGCCTAGCTTATGCAGTCCCCTATAGGAAGAACTCTACTGCCAGCAGCAAATACCTATATCAGCACACAAGTATGAAACAAATAAGGGTGGCAGCCGAAGGCCTCTCACCACATCGATGCTGCAGCTGTGCTCCTGATAGCAATTAATCTCTCATACTCTGTCCTAACCAAGCTAGAGGTAGCCAGCAATGCTCTGGGTCTCTGTCTCGAACGTGGTGCCCACGTGGTCCTCTGGCTCAGCAGTGAATCCACCCTGATGGCCAATCCTGAAGGCTGGATGAAGGTGGAAGAGCAGCCCACACTATCCCTGTAGCATAGTGGAGGGCTTAAAGCCTAAGCCCATCTTAACGGCGACTTTAACCACTTCCATACCAGGTACTTACGCAGCTTCCCGCCCAAGCCAATTTTCAGCTTTCAGCACTGTCGCACTTTGAATGGCAATTGCGCGGTCATGCTACACTGTACCCAAACAAAATTGGCGTCCTTTTTCCCCCACAAATAGAGCTTTCTTTTGGTGGTATTTGATCACCTCTGCGATTTTTTTTTTTTGCGCAACAACTAAAAAAAGGCTGAAAATTTGGAAAAAAAATTACATTTTTATTTTTTTCTGTTAATTTTTTTGTAAATAAGTTTTCTCTTTCAATTACGGGCACTGATATGGCGTCACTAATGGGCACCGATGAGATGGCACTGATGGACATCGATGAGGTAGTACTGACGGGCACAGATGAGGTGGCACTGATTGGCGGCGCTGGTATGCGACACTGATGGGCACTCATAGGTGGCACTGATGGGCACACATAGGCGGCACTGATGGGCACACATAGGCGGCACTGATGGGCACACATAGGCGGCACTGATGGGCACTCATGGGCGGCACTGGGCACTCATAGGCGGCACAGATGGGCACTCATGGGCGGCACTGATGGATACTTATGGGTGGCACAGATGGGCACTGATAGGTGGGCACTGGGCATGGATGGGCACTGTGGGGTGGCACTGATGGACACTGGGGTGGCACTGATGGACACTGGGGTGGCGCTGATGGACACTGGGGTGGCGCTGATGGACACTGGGGTGGCAGCACTGATTTTTGACAGGTTGCCAGTCAGTGCCCATTTGTGGGCACTGACTGGCATCTTTTTTCTTTTTTTTAATGCTTTTTTTATATATATTTTTTTTAGCCTTTTTTTTTTTTTTTTTTTCTGGCTTTTTTTTTTTTTTGCCCACCCTGGTGCTCCAGGGTGGGCATCCCTGGTGGTCCAGTGTGGCGATCCGAGGGGGGGCTGCGCTGATAAACAATCAGCGCGAACCCCCCCTGTCAGGAGAGCCGCCGATCGGCTCTCCTCTACTCGCGTCTGTCAGACGCGAGTGAGGAAGAGCCATCGGCGGCTCTTCCTGTTTACATCGTGATCAGCCGTGGTTGGACACGGCTGATCACGTGGTAAAGAGTCTCCGCCGGAGGCTCTTTACCGAGATCGGAGATGCAGGGTGTCAGACTGACACCCCGCATCACCGATCGCCGCGATGCGCGCCCCCACGGGCGCGCGCGGCATGAAATCCTGCAGGACGTTCTAGAACGTCCTGTCAGGATTTCATAACCACTTCCCGGACGTAAATCGGCCATAGGCCGGGCGGGAAGTGGTTAAATAGTTTGTTTGGGCTAAGCAAGTCCTTTATTTCCTTTATGAATAGATGCGATCACTGAGCGCTGTACAAATTGTGTATAAAGTAGGCAGCTCTGTGTTCCAGCAGTGGGATGGGAACTTCCCATCTGCTGCCAGAACAAAATTGAGACAGGCAGATCACTGCTTAGCCATTCACAGGAAGCCTTGTATTTAGACTTCCTCTGATTGCCTGAGGCAGAGAAACACTTACCTCAGTTAATCAGAAGAAGCCTTGTATGTGTTGCTAAATACAAAACTTCCTGTGAATGGCAGAGCAGAGCTAAACCTGGCTTGTTTTTGTTCCAGGAGTGGGACTGGAAGTTCCTGTACCACTGCCAAAGCACAGCGCTGATGTTACAGTTTATACGGCGCCAACCAGCAAGAACATCTGTTAGTGAAGCAAATATCTTAAAACTTGACCTATGTACAGAGTGCAGGGATCAGAAGTATGTAATGTAAAGACTGCAGGTGTCAAGTGTATGTAATGTACAGTGTGTAGGGCTCATGAATGTGCAATGCACAGAGTGTAGGACAACAACCCTAAACATACACCCAGAGCTGTATGTTAGATCAAAGCATATTCATGTGTTAGAATGACCCAGTAAAAGTCCAGACCTAAATCCAATCGAGAATCTGTGGCAAAACTTGACAATCTGACAGAGCTTGAGCTACTTTGCAAAGAATAGGCAAAAATGTCACTCTCTAAATGTGCAAAGCTGGTGGAGACATACCCAAAAAGACTTGCATCTGTAATTGCAGTGAAATATGGTTCTACAAAGTATTGACTCAGGGGGGCTGAATACTAATGCACCCCACACTTTTTTGGTAATTATTTGTAAAAAAAACTGAAAAACATTTTATCATTCTCCTTCCATTTCACAATTATGTGCCAGTTTGTGTTGGCCTATCACATAAAATCCCAATAAAATACATTACCTTTTTGGTTGGAACGTGATAAAATGTGGAAATGTTAAAGGGGTTGTAAAGGAATTTTTTTTTTTTTTTTCAATATACTCAATTAATGCATTGTCTATATAAACTTGGCAATATTTCCAAACAAGTTAATGCTTCAGCTTGGACCTATTTTTCTTCGCCAATACGACAAAATAAGGGCATTTCTTTATTTTATCAATTAATGCAACAAAAACAAGTTTTTAATAAATCTGCCTCCCATCTTCTTTGGGAAAAAGATCTTAAATGCTCTTTCACGAATGACCAATGGCGCTTGGCCTGTAAGGCCAATCAATCTGCCACTCGTTGCACCTCCTTGTGGGAGTTATCTATCAAAATCACTTTGCGTTGGTACCTTACTCCGGTAATAGTGTCTAAATTTGACCCCCAAACCCCTGCAGCTTGTTGGAGACGTTGCCCAAGTTCAGTCAGAGGAGACATATTCCATATATTATGGAGTTGTCCAAAGCTCACAGTCTATTGGGCAGGAATCTTCAATATAATATCTGACCTGACTCAAACACGAGTGGCTCCTGATCCAGCATTGGCTATTTTATCATTAGGAATAGACAGGTTTTCATTTAATCTTCGTAGAACAATAACCCATCTACTCTTGGCAGCTAGATTGTCGATTACAAGAAAGTGAAAAGATCCCGATCCGCCTTCCCCTGATGACGCTATTGACCTCTTGGATTTACATAATTCCTATGAAAGGATTTTAGCGTCATCCTTGGGCTCTCTTCATAAATACTCAATCCAATGGGACCTCTGGAACGTCTGGTTCAAAAACAGGACATAATTCTGTTTACCTTATTTCCTCCGACACGTTGTTTACTATTCAGATAGGAAATATGAGAGGAGATAGCTCTCGAACACTATGATTCCCATATGAGGCGTTCGGGAAAGCTAGTTCCTTTATTTTATTTGTTTGCTAATGTATTTCTTTCTTTTTCCTTTGATATTGTGAATTGATCTCTTATTGACTTGATACTATTGAGAAAATATTCTACAGAAAATACGCTACAATTTTTCTTATGATGATTGGTAGTATTATATTGCTTAGCCAACACATATCTGTATGTTAGATAATGAGTATTACTTTGTCTCCTACTGTTACGATGCATTGTGTACTATATGCTATTGTAATGCATTATTTTGTTTGATTGAAAAATATCAATAAAAAACTATTGAAATGAAAAAAAAAAAAGAATAAGCATCCTTTACCTGCAGACATTCCTCTTTTCACTTCCTCATTGTTCGTTTTTGCTCAGAAGTTGCTCTATTTTTTCTCTGCTCTGTTCACTTCCTGCTTGTCTGATTGTTACTCACCACCGTGATGGGAGGCTTTACTGCGGTGGTCAGTAACGTGCTCGCCCCCTCCTGGGAACTACATCTGTGTGGCAGGACGCTCTCTACGTGTTAGAGACTTCAAGGAGGTGTGAATTACTGGGCGTGTCGCAATTCATACTGGGAAATGTAGTTCTTACATGAATGAGCAACGCAAACCAGGATGTGAATGAGAGAACAGAAACTAGAATGCCGGAGGTGATATAGATGAAGGAATTTAATAGGTATTTACTTGTTTTTTAACAGAATCATTACACTATTCTGTCTGTCTACCTTGCAGACATTAATTTTAGGCACATTTTTTTTTCCTTTACAACTCCTTTAAGGTGTATGAATACTTTTTCAAGGCACTGTATGTGTACCAATTGGCTAGGGAGGCAACGGGAGGCAGGGCAGCATGCAGCCTTTCCCACCCCCTCAGTCAAGGAGACAGGGTAGGTATGTAGCTCTTGCAGCTGGAAGACTACATTAGCCTAGGTGCTGCACCATTATTGGACACTCTAGGGGGGATTAAACCCCCCTGACCTCCCCTTATCTACGCCTGTTATCAACTTATGGGATAGTGCTGTGCCAGACTCTGGAAGGATCCCACCAATATTGTGGGGATCCACCCAACTACCTTTGCCTTTTAGCTTGCAGCTGAGAGCCGGAGCCAGCTGTGTCCACCCCTAGCCTGGTTTTAGAGTAAATGTGGGACAGCTCAGCTGCATCTCAACCCTGAAGATGCAGCATTAAGGTAAGTATAAAGGTTAGTTTCCATACTTCTCCTTTAAGTAGGTCCTCAAATTGTACAGTTTTGGTATACCTAAAATAGATTTGACAAAGATGGTACAGTTTGATTGTAATGCTTATGGCGAGCTTTATACATCATTTCCTTTTAGGGCATTATAAAGTCTGCTAGATTTGAAGAGGTGTTCTTGTGTTCATCAACCTCAGCAATAGCCTTTTCTTGTCAGGAACAAGACACCCTGCAGGGAAATTCACTGACCCAGGTCTTACACCTGTGTTGAATTGTTTATGTGTGCAAGGCAGAGATTCAAGGGGATATAATAGGTTGTATCACACTGCAGCTTGAAATTTGGCTTCTGTTTGTTATCACAGATGCAAGATAAAGCACAAAAATGAAAGGAAGGAAATATCAGACTGTGTAAAATCCCATCAAAGCAGCTACATATAGCACAATAAAATGATTATGGCAGCATCCTTAATTCACGTATATGTGTTACCTATTCTATGGGCCTCTATATTTGGTACATTATTCCAGCTGATATTAATTGACTAAACATTTACATTTTAAAGTAGTGAAGAAAGTATCTCAGTGTCTCTTGTCCATTAATAAAACAATTTGCAATTTCTTGCGCAAAGAATAAGTACATTGGCATAGGATTTATTCAAATTATGTGGAGAGACCTCTATTTGTCTGCACTTCTAAAACATAGGTCCCTCCAGGGGACAATAGTTCCTATGTGGGGGCTGATGATTATACACGGTGAGATCCGAGCTGAATCCTGTTTATATGTGAGCCGGATTGGGTTACGCTTATCGATATACTGTGGTTGCTGATGAATTGTGGGGTGTCCTAAATCGGAATTATACATCAACTCCAAACCTCAGCTGTCTTTTTGATTGGAAATCTGAGCCCGGGGGATTTAAAGGCCGTGGCTGGGTTATAGCCAACTGCACCAAAGGCTTGCTATCTGGTAAGCTGATACACAATTCCGGTGGTGGGATCTCACACAGTGTATGCATGTCACCTGGTGCATTGAAAAATCAACATCTTTACATGCGAACCAGCCTCTGATCAGTACAGTGTTTTTGTTTCTGCTGGAGAATCAATCCAATATCCACTACTACTTACACTACCTGTGGACTGTTGAACTATTATATTCATTTTTTGTTATTTGGCGCGGCTTTTTATATTGTTTAATAGTTCCTATGTGTCCTGTTCACACTTAAAGCTAGTGTCACGTGCAGTGCAAAGCTGTGCCGAAAAATGCAACATTTTCTGCGCCACAATGCACATAAATGCACGTAAAATACTTATAGCGCATTCTTAAAATGTAAGTTCCCCTTTACAGAAAAATCTGTAAGGTGAACTTTTACAGGACCCCCTCCTCTAGCCCACCAGTCCCGTTGACCTGTAGCGTGGCGATCTCCCATTCTGAGCCCCGGTATAGCCGCCTCAGGGGTGTAGGGCTTAGAAATCCCCACTCTTCTTCTTCCATGCTGAGAGGTAGGGCTACGTAGTTTCTGATTGGTCAGCGCCACCCATGTGATGGCGCCGCCCAATTAAAATGCTCCTAAATGTATCTCCCAATGGGATACGTTTAGAAGATTAAGCTCCGGATATTTCTAAGCCCCAGAGCCGTGAGGTGGCTCATAAGATATTGTTTTTTTGAAGTATATTTTTTGCTGGTTTTCAATTTGCAGTGTCAGGTTGGTTGTTATTTTTCATATGCATCTAAAGCCTAAATCAAGCCTTGCCTAGCATAATATATCTAAAAGAATTTATGTACTAAATGTCACAAAAATTATATAAATAAGGGTATGTTTTGCAGTTAATGATACATAATCAGAGGAGAAATGATATAAATAACGATATGTTTTTTGCAGTTAATTATACATAATCAGAGCAGAAACCTTTCAGTACTTCATCAAAACAAACCATTCTGCTTGTGGTGTGCATGGCATAAGGTATGAGATTCATCCAGATAGCTGCTAAACAAATTTATGGGCCACACATAGAAAGAAGAGCTTTCTAGATGCAACTTAACGCAAGCCTAACAAAAGCTTACTCCTTCTTCCCTGAGTGCTAAGCACCCCCTGGTACTTTAACCACTTACCATCTGGGCCAATTATGACACTTCATTCCTACATGTAACAATCTACAGGGTGGGCCATTTATATGGATACACCTTAATAAAATGGGAATGGTTGGTGATATTAACTTCCTGTTTGTGGCACATTAGTATATGTGGGGAGGAAACTTTTCAAGATGGGTGGTGACCATGGTGGCCATTTTGAAGTAGGCCATTTTGAATCCAACTTTTGTTTTTTCAATAGGAAGAGGGTCATGTGACGCATCAAACTTATTGGAAATTTCACAAGAAAAACAATGGTGTGCTTGGTTTTAACGTAACTTTATTCTTTCATGAGTTATTTACAAGTTTCTCTTTGTTTACAGCCATTGACATGTCGCCGAGGTTAACACGTGCGGAGCGGATAGAAATTGTGTTGATGTCTGGTGAACGTAGTAACCGGGTCATTGCAGAAGATTTCAATGCAAGACAGCCTACGAGACCACCCATCTCCCATGCCACAGTTAGTAAACTGCTTGCTAAGTTTCGTGAAACTGGTTTAGTGTTGGATTTGCCAAAATGTGGACGCATGAAATCTGTCACTAATGAAGAAACATCAGTGCCTGTCCTAGCTTCATTCAGCAAGAGCCCACAGCGTAGCACTCGCCGCATGTCACTGGAGAGCACATTGAACACTTTTTATAAGTGGTCAGAAACTTGCAAATAACTCATGAAAGAATAAAGTTACGTTAAAACCAAGCACACCATTGTTTTCCCAATTCCCAATAAGTTTGATGTGCCACATGACCTTCTTCCTATTAAAAAAAAAAGTTGGATTCAAAATGGCCGACTTCAAAATGGCCGCCATGGTCACCACCCATCTTGAAAAGTTTCCCCCCTCACATATACTAATGTGCCACAAACAGAAAGTTAATATCACCAACCGTTCCCATTTTATTAAGGTGTATCCATATAAATTGCCCACCCTGTATTATTATTTTTTTTGATAGAAAATAACTTAGAACCCCTAAACTTTATTATTATTTTTTTTTTAGCAGAGGCCCTATAGAATAAAATGGTGGGTGTTGCAGTCTTTTATGTCCCACGGTATTTGCGCAGCGCTTTTTTAAAAGCAATTTTTTGGAAAAAAAACTTTCATGAATTAAAAAAAAAAAAACACTAAGGTTAGCCTATTTTTTTGGTATAATGGGAAAAATTATGTTAGGCCCGAGTAAATAGATACCTAACATTCCATGCTTTAAAATTGCTTCTGCCCGTGGAATAGTGGTAAACTACGGTGCTTAAAATTCTCTTTAGGCGCCGCTTTAAACTGGTGCTAGAATTTTTGCTCTCACTCTGACATTCCTGCCAAAACCTCACGTGTGGTACGATAACCATTTACATATGCGTGCAGGGGGTGTGGCGTATGCATGCACATTTGCGTGTGAGCGTGGGGGCTTTAAAAATTGTATTTATTTTATACAAAGTTTTTTTTTTATTTACTTTATTGCTATTACAAGGGATGAACAACATCCCTTGTGACAGCATGGACCATGAAAGGTCCTCTTTATGGAGAGATATGGGGTCTTTTAGACACAGATCAGTCCGATCGGCTGCTTTCCTGGCAGCTGATGGCCAGGTAAACAAAGAGGTGGACCCGGAAGTGACAAAGTCGCTCCTAGTTTCTGAGGTTACAGAGAGAGAGGAACAATGTCATTTCTTCTCTCTCTGTTCAGTGCAGCAATCACCACCTGCACCATCGCTCCCTAGCTCCGTGAGGGGGTGGTAGAGCACGGGAAAGGCGGCGCACACAGAAGTGATCAAGTGGCTAATTAGCCACTCAGATCACTTCTGCTCTACTGGGAATCACTGGCTGGAAAGATCCATACTGGCATGATGCCTGTAGGTGCATCCCGGTATAACTACTGAAACCCGAAGATGTCCACGGATGTCCTATGGGCCACAAGTAGTTAATTTAGATATATCACGGCTGAACCAAAATCCCCACTGCTGCCCATTTTAAAATCCAAGTACTTCTGGGTATGAAAGAGCATGTGACTTCCAGAGTCTTACAATACACTGCTTGAGTAGCCAAACCCAAGTGCTGCCACATGGGGAAAAGGTGCATACCTAGTTGTGGTCTAGTACTGATTATATAGGCCCGGATTCAGTAACAATTGCGCTTTTTTTACGGAGGCGCAGGGCAACGTTTTCGCCCTGCGCCCCCGCAATTTTTTTGCGCTGCCCTCGATTCACGGAGCAGAAGCTCCGTAAATTGCGCGGGCGCGCCGGCAAAATGCCCGGCGCAAGCGCGCGCAATTTAAATGATCCCGTAGGGGGCGGAAATCATTTCAATTAGGCACGTTCCCGCGCCGATCGTAGAGTGCATGCTCCGTCGGGAAACTTTCCCGACGTGCATTGCGGCAAATGACGCCGCAAGGACGTCATTTGCTTCAAAGTGAACGTGAATGGCGTCCAGCGCCATTCACGATTCACTTACGCAAACTACGTAAATTTCAAATTTCGGGACGCGGGAACAACGGGTATACGTAACATTGGCTGCCCCTGCTAATAGCAGGGGCAGCCTTACGCAAAAAACGCCGTACGGAAACTACGTAAATTTCATAAGCAGGGCTCGCGCAACGTTGTGAATCGGTGTTAGTATGCAATTTGCATACTATACGCTGAGCACAACGGGAACGCCACCTAGCGGCCATCACAAGAATGCAGCCTAAGATATGCGGGCATAAGAGCCTTATGCCGCGCATATCTTAGGCTGCAGTCGGCGTAACGAGGTTCCTGAATCAGGAGCATTCGTTACGCCGGGGCAAGTAAGCAATTGCGCTGAATCCAGGCCATAGTGTGTGGTCTATCTTTGCTGCTGGTCTTAAAGTCAGCCATGACTAGTAGTTTTTTTAAAATTTCTTTATTTTAGGAACATTCATTTTATTTTTTGAATGTTAGTGAGGTCAAATCGATGTTCATTTTTAACAGCAGTGACAAAAAAAATCAGAGAAGAATGGAATTTGTTTTCTGGAACAAAGAATTTAATGTGGTTTTGATCTGGAAAGTCCATTTGTTCCAAAATGGAAAGGTAAAAGCAATGACCAGCTTCATGGGGACAGGCATCAGAATAGCAGGTAGCAAAACTAATGATGAGATGAAGCACCACAGGGTGCCTAGTACACATTTTTATTTTCTCTCAGCTGACAGGTCTGCTTTGAAGCTTTCTTATAATCAGGAAGTGTATTTAAATAAAGTTCTGTGCAAAACAAAAAAACAAAATTGTTGGAAAAGTGTTCAGCAGTGAAAAATTGTTGCACATACCAAGGCATCAGGTAACCTACATTTTTTTTTATAACAGCTGGGAGCCAGTTGATTGTTATGTGCAACACCTCCAGTGTTTTTTATCAGTGAACCTTTTATTTCTTCCATGTGAGTGGGCAACTAAGTGTTGAGCTCTTGAGAGAAGAGCATTCAGAGAAATTCACAGTTGATTCTGTATACAGAATTGAAAGAAAATCACAGTTGTTCCCAAAACTTTATGAAAAAGCAATTTTTGAAGATTTTTGCAAGAGAAATAAAAATAAATATAAATGGTATAACAAACAAAAGGGTACAGGGCTGCATACTGTATATAAGAAGAAGACAGTGTCAGGACCTGTCTAGTTCTAGATAGGTACATACATTTGGTCAGGGACGTCTTTAATATTGATTGGACCCTGGCCAAACATTTTCTTGGCCCCCCCCCCCCACCCATGCAAATTTGCCCTCCACCCCCCGTACATCTCTGTACCCCCCGTCCACCTCTAGTGTTACCCATAACTTACTAGGTTAGATGCTGGTAAATATTTAGTGAATGGCAGAACATTAAGAAGGGATCAACTACTAGCAATTGTTAGTGACTTGTACTTGTGGAGTATTTGAATTTCAGCCAGAGAAACCGAGTCTGTTTAAATTGCTGAAGTCAATCTGATGCACAGGAATTAGGCGCTTCTATTTAAGAGATAAGGTTGATTTTAATAATCAATTTAAAGAATGATGGAGGTGAGTGAGACTTCCAAAATAAAGGGTTCATTGTTTTAACCACATTACAATGGTACAAAATAAGAGAATAAATAAAGCTTACCTGAATACAATTGCTGGTGTTCTCATACAAATACAGGCAGGGACCTCCAGTATTTTGATTTAGTGTCCTTAGCACAGGACCAAACATCACATTAAAGCCGCAAGCAGTTTTAAATTACTTCTTTTCCTATAGAAATGTCATTTCGTGCAGGGACAGTTCTAAACACGGGAAACACGTGCCACTTCACAGGCATACTATAGACACCCAGCAGGTACGATATTTAAAGGAATATTTCACTTTTTTTTACTTTAAGCATCATTAAAATCACTGCTCCCGAAAAAACTTCAGTTTCTAAAACTTTTTTTTGCATTGATACATGTCCCCTGGGGCAGGACTCAGGTCCCCAAACCCTTTTTAGGACAATAACTTGCATATTAGCCTTTAACCATTTAAGACCTGGACCATTATGCAGCTAATTATGAGATTCGGCACTGCATTGCTTTAACTGACAATTGCGCGGTCGTGCGACATGGCTCCCAAACAAAATTGGCATCCTTTTTTTCCTACAAATAGAGCTTTCTTTTGGTGGTATTTGATCACCTCTGCAGTTTTTATTTTTTGCGCTATAAACAATAATAGAGCGACAATTTTGAAAAAAATTCAATATTTTTTACTTTTTGCTATATATATATATATATATATATATATATATCCCCCAAAAATATATAAAAAAACATTATTTTTTCCTCAGTTTAGGCCGATACGTATTCCTCTACCTATTTTTGGTAAAAAAAAACGCAATAAGTGTTTAACGATTGGTTTGCGTAACATTTATAGCGTTTACAAAATAGGGGATTTTTTTTTTACTATTACTATTTTTAATAGTTTTATGGCATTTTTATTAATAATTATTTTTGTACTACTAATGGCGGCGATCAGCGATTTTAGGGTGGCGAGGGCTGGACGTGTGATGTCAGTGATTGTCTTTCCCTATATCAGGGAACAGACGATCACTGACACTGCCACAATGAAGAATGGGGAAGGTGTGTTTACACACACCTCTCCCCGTTCTTCAGCTCCTGTGACCGATCGTGGGACCCGCGGCCGCGGTCACGAAGATTCGGGCACTTAAAGGGGACGTACCCTTACGGCTGGGCACTTAAAGGGGGTGTACCCTTACATGATTGTGCCCAGCCATGCCATTCTGCTGAAATATCGGTGTTAGGCAGTCCTTAAGTGGTTAAAATTAGCACTTTTGATTTCGAACCATAGACTTTAATGGGGTTCTAAAGTTTGCGCAAACTTTCATTCCTTTCGCTGGTTCTGGTGCTGGGCTCATCCCTAATAGTGATGGGCCAATAGGATAGAGCAAAACAAGGTTTAGCAGCAAGCTTCAATGCTAATTGGCCATGTCAGAGCCTTCCTTATCAGAATGTTCCAACATTTAGTGGCAGGAGGGTTTGGGAAGCTTCGGCAGTTATGTGTAGGCACCTCTGGGTGCCTGTACTTTATACTTAGAGCAGTTTAGTTTTTTTGTGATCCCCAGGCTGCACTTGGAGATCTCTATTTCACTGAATGTAGAGGGACATTTTCACACATTTTGTGGTTGATTTACTAAAGTCAGCCCCGTTATGTGTCTAACTGTGCTAGCTTCCTTACAAATACATTTTTGGGTTAAGGTACTGTGTTTTAATCAGATAGCCATTAAAGATAAAATGTGCACATATGTAATCTTGTATAAGACCAATGTAAAATGATACCTTTAGGCCTGAAGGAAAATTAGGATTCCCTTTCAATGGAGTTTTTGGCCCGGGGTAAAAAGGTTGCTTTCTATCTCTACTGTGATAGAAGAGTAAAGTTGTTCCTATTGTTGGTTGTGTTTTTACAAGGTGGTGGGATGGGTTGGCGGGAAATCAAAGGGCAGGAAATAATGAGAAATCTGTCATATCTCCAGTTAAACAGGCCCCTTTATCACTGGGGGTGGGTGGTCTTTATTGCACATGTATTCAGGGGTGTATTTAGGTTTTGTGCTGCCCTAGGCCTGACTAAACTCGCGCACCCCCTCATTTAAATATGACCCACCCTTTCTGTTTAAGACACGCCCTAAAAAATTTGAGTGGGGACACTAGTTCTGAGGGGCTGGGGGAGGGGGGGCAATGGATTCCCTTAATTTGCATAGATTTCCTCTCACTTCCTGTTTGGCTATGGGGCAGGAAGTGAAGGGAAATCTCTGCAATGGGACAGGGATGGTAAAAAATACACTGACAGGGGCTATAACTATCCCTTTACTCTATCCAAAATGGATCTAAAATTTACTTTAAGCACAAATTTCTGATAATGTTATGGAGAGCACTAAGATGGACTAATTTGCCTCTCAGCCCAGTCCTGCCCATAAGACTGCCACTACACTAACAGTGTAAGCCGGCGGGGACTCTTTCTGTGCTGCCCCCCTCCAAAGTGCTGCCCTAGGCCTGGGCCTTGTTGGCCTAGGCCAGAATACAGCACTGCATCTATTCATACCTTCTACTTACTGGTGGCCTATGCACTCCTCTTATTTTTACATAGATGGCAAAGGCAAGTTTTCATTAACAGTATAAAAAACAAAATAGTTATATTCCATGTATGAAAAAGAAAAAGAAAATTGCTTAAAATGAAATGCAACATTTTTGCAATTTCTGTATTTTTTTAAGTGGTTTTGAGGTAAGAGGTTAAAAAGAATAAGTTAGGGTGCATTAAGAGTTAATAATTTGTTAATTACAAATAACTTTATTTTTTTTTTCATATAAAACTCTTAGCAAAATACATTTCTACAATAATATGCCAATGTATTGATATTGTAAAATGTTTTAACAATGTATTTATGAATAAAGCATGCACTGTTTGCAGAGGTTATTTATACAAGAGTAACGCAACTCCCCCAGTGTTACGAACGTGCAAGCTTTGGCTGATAGTTTGATAGCTGGATCTTGCTTCGTGGCTCAGTAGCAGCTGTCAGTCTCCTATCTCAGGTAACCAGCAGCATTTGACTCTTAATTTGACAGCTGGGGCCCACTCTGAATATATGGAGACCTGCAGGGCTTGTCTATCTCTATTACAGCCAGCCCTATTCTGTGTATTTGGAGTTGACATTAGTGCTTCTGATACACAGAGTGGGAGTCCAAAAGGAGTTCAGCTGATCATATCTGCAGGCCCAGCAATTTAATCCAGCCTTGCCCTCAGGGCCCCCGTCAGGCCTCCCTCCCCACCCAGCCCCCATAGCATCTGAATTGGCTGCTGTGGTGATAGGTCTGTCACTGCCACTTGGTATTGATTACTTCCATACCTGCCATAGCGTTAAGCTTTTAGGTTAGGTAGCTAAGACATACTTGTTCATCCACACAATTTTTATTATAAATTACTCTACTGCTGTCAAAAAAACTATGGTGGAGAGCAGGGGCGGACTGACAACTCATGAGGCCCCCGGGCAATAGGAGATTGTGGGGACCCCGGGCAATAGGAGATTATGGGGCCCCCAGGTAATATATTATGGTGCCACACAGTATACACACACACATATGCCTAGATTCACGTACGGCCGATCTAGGTTGCGCGGGCGCAGCTTACCGTATTTACGCTACGTCGCCGCAACTTAGAGAGGCAAGTGCTGTATTCACAAAGCACTTGCCTCCTAAGTTACGGCGGCGTAGCCTAAATGGGCCGGCGTAAGCGCGCGTAATTCAAAGTAGGCTGTAGGGGGCGTGTTGTATTTAAATGAGGCTTGACCCCATGTAAATGCATGGCCGAACGAACGGCGCATGCTCAGTATCACGTCGTATTTACGCCCAAAGATACGTCGGCTAAATGCCTGACGTGAACGTAATTTACGCACAGCCCTATTTGCGTACAACTTACGCAAACGACGTAAAAAGATACGCTTGTTCCGACGTCCATACTTTGCATGGGATGAGCCACCTAGAGACCGGCTTTATCTTTACGCCGGCGTATCTCTAACGTAAACGGCGTAACTAATTGCGACGGGCGCGCGTACGTTCGTGAATCTGCGTATCTAGTAATTTGCATATTCTACGCCGAACTCAACGGAAGCGCCACCTAGCGGCCAACGTAAATATGCAACGGCGTAGGAGACTTACGCCGCTCGTATCTTAGCCTAATTTAAGCGTATCTGGTTTCCAGGATACGCTTCAATTTACGACGGTGCAGATTCGGACTTACGACGGCGTATCTACTGATACGCCGACGTAAGTCTCTGAGAATCTGGCCCACATACAGTATGCATACACAGTATACATACGCATAGAATACACTTGCACACATTGAAAAGGTCCTGGAGAGGCGGGGCAGCTATATTCTTGGGATTTTTAGACCAAAAGGATGTCGGTAAGGGACATTTCAGGGACAGATGTAAAAAGAAACGCAGATTTTTACATACTGTCCCTGGTTTTACTGAAGCTGGCAACCCAGATGGGCATTGCCCGAGTGCCCAAATGGTCAGTCCGCCCCTGGTGGAGAGCAAGCCACTCCAAACAAAAAGGATTGCTCTGCTACATGCTTATGTTGTCTAGGTTGAACTGATTTCATTTTGTTAGCAAATGATGTGAAAAAGATGTTCATGTAACCCTCCCTACCCTGACAGTAGCACAAAACATTACCATTTAGATCATGCAGGCCTTGCAAGTCATTATATTTTAGTTTTCTGTAGCATTAGAATGTAATATTTTATTCCTAAGCGTTCAAAACTTTCCAAATGAAGAAATGGCTTTAGTCCTGCCTTACAGCTTAGCCAGGTAAGGTTAATTGAGGTGCCTTCTAAAACAAATCTGCATATAGATGTTAAAAATAATTTTTATCTATATTGCAGTTAGAATGAAATGGAAACATTTGGAAACCCATTATGAACAGCATAAGCCATTAATACTGGATCATAAACAGCTATAAATGCTTTGCTTTACAAAAACAAACCGCTCTGTTATGAGAACTGCTTGTCTACACATGTATCACACTAAAAATGGGGATGTAATGGATCCTTTAAGGATATTCTTTCACATTTGTGGGCATAATCTGCCTTTTTTTGCTAAACAGACTTTGTTTGTGTTTGAAATGATCAAACTTGACAAGCAATTTCAACCTAATGTTCACAGCTATCTGTCTGGCAATTGACCATCTGTAGGTGAGAAATCCCATTTTCTGCCAGTGACAAGATAATGTACAAAGCCGCAGAGGGCTGAAAGGTGACTATATCAGGGTGCGACTCACATTGAGGGATATGGCTTGCGTTTCGCCGCAGCCTTTGGAACAGGTCTCACTATTTAGAATAAAACACAACTTTAATTCCAAGACACATTCCATGGGATCTGATGTTAACGGGCGACTTCCAGCTACTATATCCTTTTATGTACTAATTTTAGAGGACATTTTTAGGCTGCCACCTCTGTATTCTTTGACTCGAGGAGAAGAAGCATCAATTCCAAAGTAGTTTACTTAGCTATACAGTGGGCAAAATAATTATTTGATCCCCTGCAGATTTTTGTAAGTTTGCCCACTGACAAAGAAATTAAGGGTGTATAATTTTTTTATCATAGGTGTATTTTAAATTATAGAGACAGAATATCAACCAAAAATCCAGAAAAAAACACATGATACAAATTTTCATTTTTAAATTGAGTTGCAGTTCAGTGGGTAAAATAAGTATTTGATCCCTTAGCAAAACATGACCTTAGTACTTGGTGGAGAAACACTTGTTGGCAGGAACAGAGGTAAGACGTTTCTTGTAGTTGGTTACCAGGTCTTCACACATCTCTGGGGGTTCATTCTTCTTCACAGATCTTCTCGAGAGGATCCATCCGCTGAAAAATCTCATCGGATCGGTTTCAGCGGATAGATCCCCTGGTGTGTACGTTCCAGCGGATATTTATCCGCGGATATTTCCGATTTCCAGCAGATAAAAATTTGTAGACATGCTTACAAATCTATCCGCTGGAATCGGAACCAGCGGATCGATCCGGTGGTCTGTACAGACTCACCGGATCGATCCGTCCGAACCCATCCCTCGCATGCGTCGTAATGATTCGACGCATGCGTGGATATCCTTATATGACAGCGTCGCGCACGTCGCTGCGTCATCATCGTGGCAACGGCGCGACACGTCACCGCGATGGGAATTCGGCATGGATTTCAATCCGATGGTGTGTACACTCCTTCGGATTAAAATCCGCAGAGGATTTATCCGCGGATACGGTCCGGCGTATGGAGGAGCAGAAGTGTCTATCTCTATCCGCGATGCCCTTTAGGACTTAAGGCATAGAAAAAAAAGGAGAAAGAAAATATAATAGAAAGGAAAAAAAAGAAAAAGGGAAAAAAAAACTCTGTGAAACAATCGGGATTTGTGACACAGGGACATCTGTAAAGCGGATTGCATGACCTCATTTCCTTACTTTATTCTTGAATGCCCTCGAACTTTTTTTTTTTTTTCTTTTTTTCTTTTTTTTTTTTTTGACCATACGGAGTTAGAACAACTGTGAACCATTGTAAACCGCTTTTTGGACTGCTCCGGAACGACCTACAGTGCAAACAGCATAATAAGTAAAAATGTGGAAGTACCGTTGTAGTACTATCGCAGCACAGCTTGACATAGTAGTACGGTAAAAACTCTTCTCTCCGCTCTTTTCCTTTCTCTCCCTTTTTCTAAGGGGGGGGGACAGTGAATAGAGGGAAACAGGTTGTCTTACCACAGCGGGCCTGAGAGGTGGAGGTGTGTTCGCCTCAACCCGCAGTGGGTGTAACATACCCCGCATATAGGCCTGTATATAGGCCTCCTTCTACGTATTAGAGGTGAGGCGGTTCCACGGCCCATCTCCCAGTTGGAGGAAGGGGGAGAGGGGAAAGGGAAGGGGAAGGGGGGGAAAACATACAAAGAAAGGGAAAAAAAAAAAAGAAAAGAGTTGTCAGGCTTCCGAACAGCTGACAGAGCTGGGAGGAATTGGGCCGTGATAACTTGACTTCCCACCCTCAAACTGGGGAAAAGAATCAGACCCACAAATAAAAATAAGATGAATAGATCCACGAGAGGCGTAGCCTCAAAAGCACCCAAAAGCAATGCTGGGACCAGTTCAATACAACAGTATATGACCCAAGAAGGAAACCCCAAAAGCTCAGGACATGTGAAAAAAACTGAAAAAAAGAAGAATGAGACTAAAATGGGGGAAGACAGTTTAGATCGTTCTAAAGGAGAAACGACAATAGAAAGCGAGCATGAGCAGAGCAGATTAGAAGAACTGACCCAGGAAACACAACCGCCAACAAAAGCAGAGATGAATGCTATGTTACTAAGGATGGAAAACGTGATAAGAACAGAAATCAACAGGTTAAGAACGGACTTTGGAGGGCTCCTGGATAGAGTGGAAGAGACAGAAAAAAGAATAGAAGAACAAGATCACGAAATTAACAAATTAAAAACACAGGTTAAGGCCATGACCGAAAATCAAAGAATGATAGCATACCGCTTAGAAGACCAGGAAAATCGCAACAGGCGACAGAACCTTAGAATCCGTGCGATAGTGGAAGAAAAAGGAGAGGACCTAAGAGCAATAATGAATACATTGTTTAACCCCATATTAGACAAAACGGCAGGAGAAAAACCCCTTAAGATCGAAAGGGTACATAGAGTGGGAAATCCCAAACAGACAGAAAGAAATGGCCCAAGAGATGTCATAGTTCGGTTTAGGAACTATGAGGATAAAGCGGAAATCTGGGGAAGATTGAGGGGGAAACCCCCCATAAGATACAGAGAGACAGAGCTACAAATATTCTCCGACCTTTCGAAAGAAACACTGGCAAGAAGAAGACATTTAAAACCCTTACTAGAATTGATGCGAACGCAAAACGTAAAATATCAATGGGGGTTCCCTGCTTGCCTTATTGGTATAAAGGGGGGGAAAACGGCACGACTAAGACATCCAGAGGAGTTGATGGGCTTTTGTCACAAAATGGACTTAATAACTCCGGATCTGCCGGACTGGCTTGACTAGATCAGTTGTGTTGGGTTGGACGGGGGGGGGGTCGGGGGGGGTTGTTCGGGGGGTGGGGGGGTAGACAGGCATGGAGCTCTCTTGAGCACCACCATCAAGAGAGGAGCCGATGGTGAAGGAGGGGAGGCAACCAATAGCGGCTCCCAGGCCTAGATTGGGCCATGGGGAGGGATGGTATGGGTGGGTGGGGGCAGAAGGGGGGGCAAGGGCGACCATCTCGATGATTCCACAAGAAATCTCTCAGCTTGCTCAAAATACTCTTAGATGACAGAGCTCAAGATTCTCTCATACAATGTCAGAGGCCTGAACTCCCATGTCAAGAGGCATAAAGTTCTCAGTGAATTGACACGCCATAAGGCAGATGTCGTTTTTTTACAAGAGACCCACATAACATTGGAATCCAATATAAAATTGTACTCTCCCAATTACCCCATATGGTTCTACGGAGACACAATATCATCGCGCTCCCGAGGGGTTGCAATAGGATTTGCAAGAGGGACCAGATTCACATTGGGAGATAGACTGACTGATCCAGAAGGAAGATATTTATTCTTGAAAGTAAAATTAGGAGGGGCGGACTATACCCTGGCAAATGTCTATGCCCCCAATGTGAATCCGACTAAATATGTGAGTAAAATTTTGAGGAAACTTAAAGATTTCGAGGTGGGGCATGTGGTACTGATGGGAGATTTTAACCTATGCATGAATCCGGCACTCGATAGTACGTCCCCGGCACAGGGATCAAACAGTGAGCAATTAAAAGAACTAAAAAAACGAATGTTATATAATCAAATGGTTGATGTATGGCGAATCCTACATCCGAAAACTCGAGATTACACATTTTTTTCCTCTGTGCATGGGACTTACGCAAGGATAGATTATATCCTCATAGATCATCGACTCCTGGAGAGGGTTATCGAAACGGGAATTGAGGCTACGACGATATCAGACCACGCCCCTATAACTATAAAAATTAGCACATCTATACAGAAACTCAATCCACCTGTGGAGATTGGACGAAAGCCTACTGGGAGATGAGGAGGTGGTTGGTAGAGTACAAAAGGAACTGGAATTTTACTTTAGGGAGAACGATACGGAGGGGATCTCTAGGGCTGCCCTCTGGGACGCCCACAAAGCTTATATAAGAGGGATTCTTATTGCAGAAGGGGCAAGAAAAAAGAAAGAAAGTACCAGGAAATTTAACACACTAACGAAAGAAATATTTAAGCTGGAACAAGAACATAAAACACAGGGTCAAAAGAGAGAAACACTTCATGAACTGACTTTAAAAAGAGATGAATATAGGGCACTCTCAGAACAAGAAACTAAGAAATCAATAGATAGTAAGGTGAGAGAAAGATATGTATGGGGGGATAAACCCAGTAAGAACCTAGCCAGAATGGTACAGAAAAAGAAAAATCGAAATTTCATTGAGAAAATAAAAAAAAAGAACGGGGAATTCACCCATACGACAAGCGAAATAGCTGAAGTCTTCAGAAGTTACTACGGAAGTTTATACGCCGTACAACATAACTCCCTGGACCCCGAGGAAAAAGCAGCTAAAATAAGAGAAGTCCTACAGAAAGCCAACTTAACAAAGTTAGGGGACTTGGAAACGGAAAAAAATGGATGAAGCCATAACAGAGGAGGAAATTAGATGTGCCCTAAAAAACTCCGCTAAGGGGAAGAGCCCAGGCCCGGATGGCTTTACGACTTTGTACTTACAAAGGTTCAGCGCCATCCTGGTACCTAGACTATGCCATTACTTTAATGGGCTAGGGGTAGACTACGAGATGAGTAGGGATGCATTAGCAGCAACTATTACAGTTATAAAAAAAGAGGGAAAAGATAACACGCTCTGCTCTGGCTTTAGGCCCATCTCTTTATTGAATGCAGATACAAAACTGTATGCTAAGATCCTGGCCGAACGCATGAAGGGGATAATGATGGCCATGGTCCATCCAGACCAGGTCGACTTTATCCCTGGCAGGGAGGGTAAGGACAATGGGGTCAGGGCACTTCTTCTCCTCCAGCAAATTAAGGAAAAAGGGACCCCCGGTCTATTCCTGTCAGTGGACGCAGAAAAAGCGTTTGACAGGGTAGACTGGGGGTTCATGATGCAGACATTAGAAAACATAGGAGTAGGCGCGAGGATGATTGAGTGGATTAGAACCCTGTATTTTCACCCCTGTGCAAGGATCAAAATTAACGGGACCTTATCCGCACCCTTCGAGATGAGGAACGGAACTAGGCAGGGATGTCCCCTATCCCCTCTCCTATTCGTTCTTTCACTGGAACCACTTCTTGCAATGGTGCGGAATAATTCCGATGTTAGTGGAGTAAAAGTAGGAGAGGAGGAGCATAAACTGTCGGCTTTTGCCGACGACATCTTATTTTTTGTTAGTAGCCCAAGAACTACACTCCCTAATTTAATGTTAAATTTAAAGCAATATGGTGAGGTCTCCAACTTTAAAATGAACGTAGCCAAAACAGAGATCTTGAATGTTAATATTCATAACGAGGAAGAACGACATCTCCAAGAGGAATTCAACTTCTCTTGGCAGAAAGAGATAAACTATCTGGGTATAAAACTAGTAAACTCCCTAAAAAAAATGTATAGAATAAACTTCATTGCCCTACTAGATGAAATCAAACGAGAAATTAAAAATATATATAACAGACCCATTTCGTGGTTCGGAAGGATAAATGTAGTAAAAATGGTATTAGTCCCAAAAATTCTATACAAATTTCAAATGGTCCCAGTTGCCCTGCCTCAGTCTTATTTTAAAATAATAAACTCCCTATTAATGAACTTCATTTGGAAAAATAAAAAACATAGGATCTCCGCTCAAGTACTAAAACTAAACAAGAAAAGGGGTGGTTTGGCTGTCCCGGACATTAGAAAATATTACTATGCTTCGGTTCTCTCACGGGTTATAGAGTGGGCAAAAGAGACACATGATAAAAGATGGATTAATATTGAATGCGCACTAGCAAGGGCACAACTAGGTAGATTAATTTGGAATCCACCACAATTTAGAACCCTACACACGTCTACACATACAATTACACTTAATGCACTACGGATCTGGGATAGAACACATAAACAATTAAAAAAGTTAAAATTTAATTCCCCACTAATAGACCTAAAAGATAATGAATATTTCGCACCAGGGACAAAAGGGGTGGGGGGAAATTGGATTAGAAATAGAACACAGGTAAGGGACATAATCCAAAAAGGTAAAATTCTGGCACTACACGAGATTAAATCTAAGATAGATTATATGATGCTGGACGAGTGGCGATATCTACAGTTATCACTATTCATTAAGCGCCTACCACAACCTCTGCGCCCACGGGAGGAGTACACAACGTTGGAACAACTCTGTTTAATAGAAAGCTCTAGGGGTAATATCTCAAAAATGTATAGATATTTGCTGAAGGCAGATGAACCAGAAACGCTAAAATATATAAAAAAATGGGAAAGAGAACTGGGAGTTCCAAGAGATAAAACGACAGTAGGAAGGATCCTTAATCTGACCCATACCTCGGCAGTGGATGTTAGGACGGCTGAGATGAATTTTAAATGTATTACGGGCTGGTATGCTACCCCAGATAAAACTAGCAAATTCAGTGAAGGGCAGTCAGCGGAATGCTGGAGAGGGTGTGCTGCAAGGGGAACGATGGCCCACCTATGGTGGGACTGTCCAAAAATAAAAAATTTCTGGCAAAAAATCCTGGCATTGATTAAGACTATAACCAAAAAAGAGATAAAAGAGGACCCGTGGGTTGTTCTTTTTCATGGGGGAGAAGAGACTCTAAAAGAATATAAAAGTTCCCTGACTCCCCATCTGCTCAATGCAGCCAAGCGACTGATTCCAAAGAAATGGAGGGAGGTGGAAAGCCCAGAAGTCTGGGAGTGGATGGACTCTGTGGAGGACACATATAGGAGGGAAGAATTGAAGTACGGGGCGGAGGTAGTAGAGGTGGGATCCAGGGACAGTTGGGTAACTTGGAAAGATTTAAAAAAAAATTGGAGTTTCGCGGAGAACCTGAGAGAAAAATGAGAGAAAAATGCGAGATATTGATTTAACAAGGTTTAAATATGCAAATGTGGCATCACGAGATGGTCGGACTGGGGGAGGGGGGTTTCGAGGGGGGATGGGAGGGGGGTTTCGATGGGGGGGAGGGGAGGGGGGCTTTGATGGGGGGGAGGGGGGGGTAAATGTAGGCTTAATTTTTCTTACTTTCGGCTGCTTACAGTTACATACCCTATTTAAAAAATAAAAATAAAAAAATAAATAAAAAAAATATAAAAGAGAAGAAGCATATAAAATATATTGATAAGAACACATTTCTCCGCATATGATGCTAAACTTCTTTGGAGACGATGGGGGTCCATCTTCCATGAGAAAGTCACCAAGAGTGTTAAGTCTGAGTGGAAGAAAAAAAAAAAGAAAAAAAAAAAAAGAAACACCTTCTTAAATTGACATAGCCTATACTGTAGTCTGTGGGAGCCAGAAATATTGTTGGTTGGTAGGATCGGATTGGGTTGTTCAAATGAAGAAAATACTTGTTTCCCAAGTCTGAGTCTAAAAGATAAGACTTTTTGAAATCACAGTCCGGGAAATTCTCTCTAATGCCTCATATAAACGAACCTAAGCAGCTGTAGCAACAGGTCCAGGGCGACGTGGAATTTTCTGTAAGTGGCCAGTCGGCCTCACGTCCTTGCTTCGCTCGGACAGCATGCTGCACTCGCTCGGCCTCCTGGCTCTTTTTTTCACATCCTCCAATCCACGGGGATGGTAAGGAATGAGCCTGGATGCCACCCAAGGTTGGGGGTTCCCGTGGGCTTCATCTGCGCCTGCGCAGTCAAGCAGGGAACTAGGAGAACTAGCTCGACAAGACACCAGGATTCCCGGCCAAAGCTCTCATGGCAGTTTTCCTGCCAGGAAAACTGGCCGTGTGTAGGGGGAAAAAGCTGCCGAGCAGGTTCTCGGCTTTCCCCTTGGGTTTCCCGGCAGTAAAAAGTCATGTGTATGAGTCATCAGGCTCGGTTATGACTACTGTACTGCAAACCTGAAAGACCCACGACTTATAGTGCGACTTTGCCAGGTGACTTGAGTACTACTTTGATTTGACTTGATCGGACTGTGAAGTGACTTTGTATGCAAGACAAAATCCAGGCACACGCCCTTCGGACAAAAGTCTGACGCTTTGTCTGCGGAAAATCTGATCGTGTGTACAAGACTTTATTGTATAAATCTAGACGTGTTAGTAAAACTCACATGGCTTCTAACCCCCAGAGGTAAAATATGCAGATCTAATTCCATCAGTTGGAGTTTAAATCAACAGTGACAGTAATAACAAATACGCCTGTGTTTATATATTTGTTTACTTGTGATATGTGTTGTGTTTGGAACACGAATATGTGGATTTCTCTAACCATTTGCTGAAAAGAGAGACCGGTCAGTACATTTCAGACTCTTATGCCGCGTACACACCATCACTTTATGTGATGAAAAAAAATGACGTTTTTAAAAACGTCACTTTAATTGACTGTGTGTGGGGGAAAACGTCGTTTTATGTCTTGTAAAAAACGACCAAAAAAAATTGAAGCATGCTTCAATTTTATGTGTCGTTTTTCAAAAGTGCACTTTTTACTTCACAGAAATTGACCGTGTGTAGTAAAAAACATAGTTTTCTAAGACGTTTTTTCATCCACGCATGCCCAGAAGCTACTTATGAAGCAAGCTTCAATGGTAAAACGTGGTGAACGTAACCTCACTTTGCAAGATCATTGTGAGAAAACGATGGTGTGTAGGCAACTTCGTCTTTGAAAATTGAAGTTTCAAAAACGTAATTTTTTACTTCACAGAAAGTGTCGTTTTTTTTCATCACATAAAGTGATGGTGTGTACGCGGCATCAAGCCTCGTACACACGATCGAATTTTCTGCAGACAATGCGTCTGACTTTTGTTCAAAGGGTGTGTGCCTGGATTTTGTTTTGCATACAAACGGCACACAATTGTTGGCAAACAAACACGAACGTAGTGACGTACTAGACGTACTACGTGGTTTTCAGCTCTTTAGCGCCACCCTTTGGGCACCTTCTGCTAATGTTGTGTTTGGTGAGCATTACTTCCAAGAATGCGTGTTTGTACTTTGGACTTTTGTCCGACAGACTTGTGTACATACGATTGGAAAATCCGACAACAGACAGTTGACCACGGAAAATTTTAAAGCCTGCCATCCAACATTTGTCAGCGGAAAATCCGACAGCAATTGTCTGATGGAGCATACAAGCGGTCAGATTTTATGCCAACAGGCTGTCAACACACAATTCCTGTTGGAAAATTGTGTGTACGAGGCTTAAGACCTCATGCACACTGGACATTGTTTTTTTAGTTTTTACAGCAGTTGTTTTTGGCTGTAGACATTTTTTTCTACAGTCATTGAACTCTCCATCATGTTATTCTATTAGCTGGATTCAGAAAGACTTAGGCTGGCGTATCAGTAGATACGCCAGCCTAAGTCTGAATGTGCGCAAGCGCTAATTTAAGCGTATTCTGGAAACCAGATACGCTTAAATTAGGCTCAGATATGAGCGGCGTAAGTGTCTTACACCGTCGTATCCTAAAGTGCAATTTTTAGGCTGACCGCTAGGTGGCGCTTCCATTGCGGTCGGCGTAGAATATGTAAATCACTAGATACGCCTATTCACGAACGTATGCCCGGCCGACGCAGTACAGATACTCCGTTTACGTAACGCATTATCAGGCCTAAAGTTATTCCATCAAATAGCTGGAATAGTAATGTTAAGTATGGCCGTCGTTCCCGCGTCGAAATTTGAAAATTTTACGTCGTTTGCGTAAGTCGTCAGTGAATAGGGATTTACGTCCACGTCAAAACCAATAGGACTGTGCGGTGTACTTAGCCGCAATACACACTGGGATATGTACATGGACGGCGCATGCGCCGTTCCAAAAAAAGTCAATCACGTCAGGTCAATCCAAATTAACATAAAACACACCCCCTCAGCCTATTTTGAATTAGGCGCGCTTACGCCTGCCGCATTTACGCTACGCCGCCGTAACTTAGCAGGCAAGTACTTTGTGAATCATGTACTTACCTCGCTAACTTACGGCGGCGTAGTGTAAACATGATACACTACGCCGCCGCAAAGTTAAGGCGGGCTTTCTGAATCCAGCTATATGTGTTCATGCACACATAAGCTGTTATCAGCAGGTTTGGGCAGTGGCATTTTTGAGCAGTAAAAAAAAAAACAAAAAAAAAACAAAAAAAAAACTAGTGGGTTCTGAGAGATGTTTTTCAAAATTGTAAAAATGCTCTAATGCTGATAAATGCTGATAAACGTACTGTAGATAAATAAAAAAACATAGAAAAAAACACTAAAAACGCACAGAGGATAACATGATCTCTCCAGGACTTGGACTGGGAGGGACTATTGGCACCAATGAACACAGAACAGAAATGGGAATTCTTCAAAAAGACTGTGTGGAACCTCACTGCAAAGTATGTTCCCATGGGCAATAAGTTTAAAAGGCTAAAAATAAAACCTATGTGGCTCACGATCAAAGTTAAAAAAGCTATAAACAATAAGAAAGTAGCTTTTAAAAAATATAAAAATGAAGGAACACTAGTGTTGTTTAAATGTTACAAAGAATATAACAGGATATGTAAAAAGGAAATCAAGGATGCAAAAATTCAAAATGAACAACAGATTGCAAAAGATAGTAGGACAAACCCCAAAAAATTCTTTAAATATATTAATAGTAAAAAGGTGAAGTCTGAGCATGTAGGCCCCTTACAAAATAATCTATAGTGGGTGACTGGGGACAAAGAGAAGGCAAATTTATTAAATGTTTTCTTCAGCTCTGTGTATACAATGGAGCATGGGGGAGCTCATGTCCAAAATGGGGGTGGGAGTGACACAGCCCCAAATCCACAATGGCTCAAAAGTGATATGGTCCAGAAATGTTTAGACAGAATAAAGGTGGATAAAGCACCTGGACCTGATGGCATCCACCCACGGATCCTAGGTGAGTTGAGCTCTGTCATTTCAAAGCCACTGTATCTAATATTTAGGGACTCATTAATGACAGGAATAGTACCACTGGATTGGCGCAGGGCCAATGTGGTGCCCATATTTAAAAAGGGAACAAAGTCTTTACCAAGTAACTATAGACCTGTTAGTCTAACTTCTATAGTTGGGAAGATACTGGAACATTTAATAATCCACATGGATGAGTTCTTGCTGGAAACAAACTATTTAAGCAGCAGACAGCATGGATTCATGAAAGACAGAAGTTGTCAGACAAACCTGATTTCCTTTTATGAAGAGGTAAGTAAAACCCTGGACAGAGGCGTGGCTGTGGACGTGATATATTTGGATTTTGCAAAAGCGTTCGATACAGTTCCACACACACGGCTCATGTGTAAGGTAAGGTCTACAGGATTGGATATATCAGTTTGTAAATGGATAGAAAACTGGCTGAAAGACAGAATTCAGAGAGTCGTGGTTAATGATTCTTACTCTGAATGGTCCAAGGTTATCAGTAGTGTACCCCAAGGTTCAGTGCTGGGACCCTTACTTTTCAATATATTTATAAATGATATTGGGTCTGAGATCAAAAGTAACATTTCTGTCTTTGCAGATGACACCAAGTTATGCAGTGGAATAACGTCCTTGCAGGGTGTCGCCAATTTACAAGCCGACCTCAATGCTCTGTCTTATTGGGCGACTGAGTGGCAGATGAGGTTTAATGTTGATAAATGTAAAGTTATGCACTTAGGGAATAAGAATATGCATGCATCATACATGCTAGGGGTACAACTGGGGGGATCCGTAGTGGAGAAGGATCTGGCGGCTTTGGTAGATCATAAGCTCAATAATAACATGCAATGCCAAGCTGCGGTTTCCAAAGCGAGCAAAGTCCTTTCTTGTATTAAGAGAGGTATGGACTCCAGAGACAGAGATATAATTTTGCCCCTGTACAAATCATTAGTAAGACCTCATCTGGAATATGCAGTTCAGTTTTGGGCACCAGTTCTCAAAAAGCATATCGGAGAACTGGAGAAAGTGCAGAGAAGGGCAACCAAACTGATAAGAGGCATGGAGAAGCTCAGCTATGAGGAAAGATTAGAGGAACTGAATTTATTCACTCTTGAGAAGAGGAGAATTAGGGGGGATATGATCAACATGTACAAATATATAAGAGGTCCATACAGTGGACTTGGTGTTGAGTTATTCACTTTACGGTCAACACTGAGGACAAGGGGGCACTCTTTACGTCTAGAGGAAAAGAGATTTCACCTCCAAATACGGAAAGGTTTTTTCACAGTAAGAGCTGTGAAAATGTGGAACAGACTCCCTCCAGAGGTGGTTCTGGCCAGCTCAGTAGATTGCTTTAAGAAAGGCCTGGATACTTTCCTAAATGTACATTAAATAACTGAGTACTAAGATTTGTAGGTAAAGTTGATCCAGGGTAAATCCGATTGCCTCTCGGGGCGATCAGGAAGGAATTTTTTCCCCTGCTGTAGCAAATTGGATCTCATGCTCTGCTGGGGTTTTTTGCCTTCCTCTGGATCAACTGTGGGTATGGAGTTGGGTGTATGGGATTGTACTGTGTTTTTTTATTTTGTTTGTTTATTTTTTGTGGTTGAACTGGATGGACTTGTGTCTTTTTTCAACCTGACTAACTATGTAACTATGTAGTGAAGAAATGTGTAGCGCTAGTAACAAACACTTATAGAAAAACACATAAGTGGAAACCATGAACCAATGTAATTAGATCACAGTGGCCTGTGAATAAGTGTCCATAAAAATAAACACGAAATAAAAGTCCATCAATAGGAGGTATATGGCCACATCATCGTCATGGAAAGGACATTCTGCACGGTACAACAGGAGTAGATGGAATACTCTTACCGGATAGCATGGATCTGCTTGTCAGCGACAACAGATCGTAAACGCATGGAAGGACTCCACTCGAATCTGCTCGGCTGGACGGGGGCCCAATGGTAGACTTCACACAGGATATCCAGATGGATGACTGTAGTCCTGGGCTGGAACCTCACCGTGGGTGTACTCGCTCCGACTCAGATTCTCAGACAGGAACAGAAGGTCAGCTTGTCTCAAAGCGACAATCGGTGGTGTAAACAGTGATATCCACTGAAGGAAGGTGGGCACAATCGTGGAGTATGAAAAAAACTTTGTATCCAAGCAGGTCATGCAGGAGAAAAAAAAAATGCTCCGGATGGTGCAGGTAAAAGAGAGTAGGTTTTATTGTAATAAAACCAAATTACATTAAAAGTGATCACTTTAGCATAAAATGGATAAAAGCAATATGGGGAGCAGGTATAGCAAGCCTTCAGTGGATACCACTGTTTACACCACCGATTGTCGCTTTGAGACAAGCTGACCTTCTGTTCCTGTCTGAGAATCTGAGTCGGAGACACAGACACAGCTTTATAAGTCCTTTATTAAAAAGAAAAAAAGATTCCAGCGATGTAAATGCATTATTTTTTTTAATTTTGGTTCCCTGCACAAAATTTTATCCAAGACTACTTGCGCTATTAATGAATTGTCGGGTCCCAGCAATACAGATAAAAGTAATTGAAAAAAATGGCAGGGGTTCCCCTTAATATTCATACCAAACCCAAAGGGCCATGGTAATGGACTGGGGGGGGGGGGTGTCATTTCTTAAAATTACTTTTCTTTGTATTGCCGGGACCGACAATTCATGAATAGCCGGGAGTAGACAATTTCTTTCACCGCTCCAGGTGAGTCTCGTAGATCATCAAGGGTAGTTTGAACCACCAGGGTGCCGGCAATGCTGATTGTAGCAAAAACGAAAAGAACTCTGGACAGCCGCACTCCAAAATGACTTAAAATAAAGTTGGTCTTTTAATGTAAAAAGTACATACAGGCACTGCAAACAACAGATACAGATTGGCCGACGCGTTTCACGCTGCAATTCAGCGCTTAGCCATGACTAAGCGCTGAATTGCAGCGTGAAACGCGTCGGCCAATCTGTATCTGTTGTTTGCAGTGCCTGTATGTACTTTTTACATTAAAAGACCAACTTTATTTTAAGTCATTTTGGAGTGCGGCTGTCCAGAGTTCTTTTCGTTTTTGCAATAGCCGGGAGTAGTTTGTAATTACTTTTTTTCCTTCAGAAATGACACTTTGTGCAGGGACAATTCTAAGCACCGGAAACAAGCGCTATTTTACATGCATACTTTAGACACCCCCCAGGTATGAAATTTAAAGGAATATTTCACTTTTTTTGTTTCACTTTAAGCATTATTAAAATCACTGCTCCCCAAAAAATGTTAGTTTTTAAAACTTTTTTTTTTCTTGAAAATTAACCTTTAAAATTAGCAATTTAGAATTCTCCCATATACTTTTACAGGGTGTTCCACGGCTTTTCGAATTTGCCGTGAACACCCCAAATTGTTCGCTGTTCACTGAACTGGCAAACAACCAATGTTCGAGTCGAACTCATGTTCAACTCAAACTCAAAGCTCATCCCTACTCTTGATTAATGTATATCTTTAATAATGAATAATTTAATTTAATAATTAAAACATTTGATAAAATAATATTGTTGGATAATAGATTTTTTTGTAGGAGTTTTTCCTTTTTATGCAGGGCATCACAAAGCAACCAATTAAGTTTGTTTTGCTGCAGACAGGTAAATTACTTGATTGTACTCTAGTGTGTTCCATGCCAGAATTTAACAATATGTGTAATTGTGTATCATGCTGCTCAGAAACAGGTAGGGGTTACACAGGTGCATCGCCAATTAATTGCTTTTATGCTGTTTCTACCTTGTAATGGGAAAAGACTGAAGGAGGTCAAACTTCATTGTTAATATGGGTTTTATTTTCCAGGAATTGGAATAAAGCATGTTTTTAGAAATTAATTGATGCGTTTTAAAGATAAGAAGATCTGGAGTAGAAAAGTATCTTTGTCAGATTATAATCAGACATATGCAATTAAAAAAATAAGTCTGCGCTAGGTAATGTAGGTGTTAATCCATATAATTGACAGATGCGCTCATCAATATTAACAAGAACGCTAAAGAAAAAAGTGTTGCGCTGTGTTCACCAAATATTGAAAATAATAATAAGTGCATACCACAATGAAGCGTACTGCAAATTGAATTAAAAGAAATGCAATTCATATAGACATAAAATGCACAAAAGTGCTTCAAAACCAATAAATAAATACAAATTCACATAGTTAGCCATCATATAGTCCATGTTGTCATGCAAAGAGTAAAGTGCAAAGTGCCACAAACACTAAAATAATATCAATCCCAATATCCAATTGTTAATAAAGGTGGTGTTCCACTCATATATTCATATAGACATCCGTGCTGTATAACCAAAAAACCTAGTCCGCTTCCACAAGTGGGAATTAGCTTCTTAACGTAAAGGTATAACCCTTGTAGGTCAAAAGCACTTTAATGGATATATATACCATAGCTAATGACTCTCAGCAGACAGATCAGTGTGATATTCAACCACTTGAATACAATCTCCTCCTCTCCACAGTAGTATGACTCAATGGCAATCTCTCAAGTGCAACTGGAGATGATAAACTCAAAAAGAGGGAAGGCAAAATTGAATTGTGCAATTTCCAATATAAAAGCAGTTCACTATAAAAGACTAATACTCACAAGGACAGTAAAAATACAGGCTTTTGATATATACCAGGTCTGGTGCCCGGGCAGGCATGCTGACATCACCACTATTTCGGCCCAACACATCCTATAACAAATACTGGGTAGCCAAGGTTGGATGTTCCATTAGGCTTCGTACACACGACCAAACATGTCTGCTGAAACTGGCCTGCAGAGAGAAAAAAACCCACATAGGGTAGGGTTACCATCTTTTCTTCAAGCCAAACCCGAACACTTTAGTAGCCTGGGACCCCTTTGGGTGCCCCCAAGGAGAATAGTAATGCGGTGCGCATAGCGCGCAGCAGCGAACAGTGGGTGTGGCCAAATTGATCTTGTCCTGCCGCCCAGTAATGCCGAACCTGCCCCCAGGCAGCCACCACAGCTCCTTGACAGCAACAGGTTTGTGTGTGACTATCTTGGTTACTTGGGGAGCCACAGATAGGTCTGAATAATGTGTCCGGGGTTTAAGTCCGCCTGAAAGGTGGCAACCCTAACATAGGGTCATCAGTATCATCACCCAAGCGGGATGATGGGAAGTGTAGTGAAGTAAGAGCCACGATGGGGAGAACCTAGAAAAGTTTCCAGAGTCAAGTAGTGCCCAGATCCCCCAGAAGACAAAACCCAGCCCTGGGGATTCCTTTTTACATTCTTCATTACCTAGTGTTAATTTTAGTTTTAGTCAAATATTAAAATTTCAAACTTTTTTAATATGTATGTTGTATAAGTTATTTAAAACAGCCACCACTCATCTAAACTTACACTGTCCTTGAGTCATTTTTGTGATTAACAGTTTCTTACTGAGGATTACACATGGCTGCGCATAAAGCCATTAATTATATAGTCAGTATTTTGCTAAGGAAATGGACCTGAAACAAATAGAAACACAGTGAAGCGATAAATGTCTAAACTCAAGCTGTCTCTACTGTTGCCAAGTTGTGCTAAGTATTTCCTGTTGAATCTGTCTGTAGAGCTTCTAAACGCAATTTATTTAGAAATCTTGTTATTATATCACAGGAAGGAATAGAACTGGAGTGGTGGAGCATTATTAATAGGCTGTAAATAGTTGCTGCTAAAGTAAAATGTGGATTTGATTCTGCATTCTATAACTTGATCGTTGTAGGTCACAGCGGTACAAGGTATTCATTTACCCCAGGGAAGCCACAGCAAACATAGAATTATCATACAAGTCAATAAGTCTCTGTGCAGTAGTCGACAATCCTTGCTGCAAGTCTACTGAGCAAATAATGGTGTAACCACTTTGTAATTATTTTATCCACATGAGTGTACATGTGGGTTTTCAAAATAAAAACCTTTTCATTTTATTGATGGAGTAATAAGCAGAGGACCAAGCCCACATCTCTGAAGGGTTCTCTCCAACAGGGCATAGGCGTGCGCCGAGGGTGTGCCAGGTGTGCCTGGGCACACCCTAATAACCCTGTGCTGAGCAGATTCCCCCTGCTGCTTGACTGCAGAGAAAGGGACTGGGGAATCTCTGTCCCTTTCTCTGTCTCAAAAGTGAGACATCACAGTTTTTTTTACACTCCTGACATTTCACCAAAGCCCCCAACTGGGGCTCCGAAAAATAATTGTAAAAAACAATAATAAAAAATGTTTGTAATAAATAATAAAAAATAAATAAAAAATAAACTACTGACACCAATCTGTGCCCTTCTGACACCGTCCACTGCAACAGTCCATTGCCATATATATATATATATATATATATATATATATATATATATATATATATATATATTGTAAGGGGTTAGCTCGGTAGCAGGGTGTGTGACCCCTTGGATGGGTTTACCACACACTGAATTTATACAGACTGGCAGTCGAGGACGGTTGAAAACAACGTTTTTGGTTTATTTTTCCATCTTGCTGGAAAACAATTGCAAGCATCCAAACAGCATAAACAAAATCAAACATAAAATAAACCCTAGCCACTTTGGGCATCTACCTTCCACACAGGAACCTATCTATGGAGTCTGACTCAGCCTAGCGCTGGGCAGACAGTGCTGGTCGTACAGCACAAAACAATAGTCTTTTGATTTTTATCACACAGAAGAATCACTCCTCTCCTCACCTCCTCAGAAGACTTTCAGTGCTGCTTTCCTACTCACAACGCCTTAGGAATGATGCAGCAATTCAGTGGTAATCCTTTGGACTACTTATAGAGGCCTTAATTGCCTCATTCTGAACAACTGAAGTCTTTCAACACCCTTAGAGCTTGTCTGCCTATTTTTGCAGCCAACGCCCAATAACAATTTGTGTATTGTCTAAATAAGGCAGAAATGCATGTCCCATCTGTGACAACACCCACAGATTTACCTGACTTCCTGTCACTATATATATATATATATACATATATACACACACCTCCCAATTTTTAAGAAAGTTTGCAGGCATAGGACACACCCCTTGCCACACCCACTTAAAGGAGAATTGTACAAAAAAAACAAGATTGGCTAAACCCAGTAGTGTTTTTTTTTACCACTACTTTCCCTTCATATTGGCTTCTGGAATTTACAAATGCAACAAGCTGCAGGAAAACACTTATTGATAGATAGATAAAAAGTGCATTTTATATACATCTGTATAGATCAGCGCAAAATGAGGGACAAATGAGAGAGAAAGAGGGACAGAGGGACATTCCTTGAAATCAGGGACAGCTGGGAGATATGATATATGTATAGATAGATAGATAGATAGATAGATAGATAGATAGATAGATAGATAGATATACACATGCATGTGTATTTGAGCTTTGGGGTGCACACCCTAATGCAACAGGCTGCGCACACCTATGCAACAGGGTCAATAGAAGATGGTGCATCATCTCTCTCCTACGTTATGTATATAGGTTTTGAATGAAATTAATCATACAGGCGCGAGTGAGGAAAAGCTGATTACCGGCTTTTCCTGTTTACATCGTGATCAGCCGTGATTGGACACGGCTGATCACGTGGTATAGAGTCTACGTCGGAGACTCTTTACCTAGATCAGTGTTGCGGGGTGTCAGACCTGCAACAAGGATTGCCGCAATGCGCGCCCCCAGGGGCGCGCAGCGGCTCAATATCCTGAGGACGTCATATGATGTCCAGTCAGGATATTCAAACCACTTTCCTGACGCATTCATGGCAGCACACACTGGGTTGTGACTCCGCCCCCACAACCTGACAGGATTGGTTAGCTATAAATTTGAAGGGGAGACACCCGGCATTATTCTCTTTTTTTATCCTCACCTGACAGGACGTGGACGTACAGCTTGTCTCCTACCGCTATCGCCCCAGCAGGTTCAGCCTCTCCTGTTTGGAAGTCCCCCTTGTACAGTCTCTAAACGAGCTTTATAGGGGGAACCCCGCTCTGGTGGTCTCAGGGGTTAAATCCCGGCATTAATTCCTGGCATATGTACAAGCTTTAAATAAGCTTAATCAGGCAAGTGTGGCTCCCTCTTTGCTCCCTGGGTGTTCTGTCCCATGTTATACCTCTAATTTTGCCCAGTGGAACTTTATGAGGTTATTGCTCCGTTTTCCTCTATTTATTTTCAAACATTATCTTCACTATACATTCTCCAGCGGGCTCTCTGAGCCATGTAGTCCCTCATGTAGTCCGCGCAGCAGAATGATGATGTCGGCGGTCTCCTCGCCCTCATCCAAGATGGCGCTGCGACGTGCGGGACGCTACTGCGCATGCGTCATCAGCGCCGCGACGGCGGCGCCGAATTTAAAAAGGCACTAAATTTCTTTTTCCTCCCTAGGCTGCTGCTTTACTCAAATCCCACCGGGATTTTTTCCCAGGTATTTATCTGCCTCTCCCCTTCTAGGCTCTCCCTCTGTTTTTTGTTTTGACTTGTTTTTTCACCATATTCTGCTTCCTTCCAGCATATCCACTTCTGCTGCTTTCCTGCACTTCTCATGGAGCCCACTGCCCTCGCAGACCACTACTAGCAAACGAGGTATGGAGGCCATCATGTTACTAGGTAAGTAGAGAAGAGACAAAAAAGAGAGCCGGCCGCTAAACACTGCCTTTTTGTTGCAGTCCCATCAGGCCAAGAGACGCAAGCCCACGGCGCAGGGAGAGGTCCAGGCATGCATCAAGCAGGAGGTCCTGTAAAAGTCGGTCAAGATCTTCCTCCCGCTACCATCGATCAAGGCATAGCCGATCACGCCGCAGCCGCTCCCGTCACAGTCGGTCTCATCGCGGACGCTCACCCTCATGTCACCGCCAACGCTACCATACCCGTCCTGCAGCAAACGCTTGCTGGGTGTGCGGTGCTACTGCTTTGCCAGGAAAGCTAGCATGTCGTACTTGCTTTAATGAAGCAACTAGAGAAAAGGAGACGGACGCCAGGATGGCTACAGATCTCTCTTCCCGACACCACATTGAGGAGCCAACACAGGAATCAATCTGGACCGCACATCCTCTGGCCTGTGATGAGCCCATCCCAGGCACTTCATCCGCTGCTGGCCCATATGCCCAGCTAACAGAGGCTCATTCCGATCATGAGGATCGAGAGCTCGTGTCCGGATTTGACTTTGGCCTGGTCGAACCTTTTGCCCGCTCGGTTAAGGAGACAATAGGTTGGGAGGAACCTGTGTCGGAACCACCGAAGGTTGGGAAATACTTCCCCGAGTTAAGGAGGGATCCAGAACTGTTTCCCTTCATTGAGGAATTGGAAGACCTCATTAAGGAGGAGTGGGAAAAACCGGACAAGCGGCCCGGTCTGTCCAACAAGCTTGCTAAATTGTATCCTCTGAAGGAATCTAAGATCGCTTCCCTCATTAACGCTCCCGTTGTGGATTCATCTCTTATGCGGCTTGCCAGGCACGTCACTTTGCCAATAGAGGACGCAGTCTCGTTCCGGGACGTTCTCGACCGCAAGATCGACCTGGAGTTGAAGAAAGCATACTCCACGGCAGGGGGAGCATGTAGACCAGCTATTGCCACAGCAGCTGTCGCCAAGGCCATTTCCGTATGGGCAGCCAGCGCTGAGAGGGCTCTTCTAGAAGGTACTGACCGGGGGGACATAATGTCCTCCTTGCAGGAGATCAGGCTAGCCGGTGACTTTGTGGCAGGGGCCTCGGTGGATGTCATTCGTTCCTCGGCTGGGTCCATGTTAGCCTCAGTTATGGCCCGCAGAGCCTTATGGCTGAAGCCTTGGGTCGCTGACACATCTTCAAAATCCAACTGGTGCAAGATTCCGTATGATGGCACAAGCCTGTTCGGCACGAAATTGGACTCGGCAATCTCCAAGGTCACTGGAGGAAAGTCGGGGCTTATTCCCTCCGACAGGAGGCCCAAGCCTCAGAAAGGTCCTACCTTCAGGCGTAATCTGCCTGAAAGATACAGGGAAGCCAGATCCTATCGCCCCGGCAAGGAGTTCAGAAGGGATTGGAGACCTACTTGCCCTCCCTTTGCGAGGGGTCAGAAGTCCAAGGCCATTACTACAGGGGATCAGCAAAAGTCCTTTTGAAGTATTGCCTGCCCACCCAGCTCAGGTGGGCGCCAGGCTCAGCAGTTTCGCACAAATATGGTCGGAACACATAAAGGACCCATGGACTCTTTCCACAATAAGACATGGCCACAGATGGAACTTTATGGGGGCATTGCCTCACGCTACTTTCCAACCTACCAAAATACCATCTTCCCTAGACAAAAGGAAGCTACTCATTCAATACATCCTAGAACTACTCCAGAAGGAAGCTATCGTGGAGGTTCCTTCGCACCAAAGAGGCAGGGGATTTTATTCCCCTCTCTTTTTTGTACGGAAGAAGTCAGGGGATCTACGGCCCGTGCTGGACCTCAAGAGGCTCAACAGAAGGATTCAAATAGAAGCCTTCAAGATGGAGAGTCTCCAGTCCATTCTCATGGCAGTGAATCTCGGAGATTGGATGCTGTCGATCGACTTATCAGACGCCTACCTTCATGTGCCAATTCACCCCGCATTCCAGAAGTTTCTGCGCTTCTCCATCGGCCAACATCACTACCAGTTCCGATGTCTACCATTCGGGATCTCTTCAGCTCCCAGGACATTTACAAAGGTCCTTCTCCCTCTCATAGCATTCCTCAGGGAAAAGGGGCTGCGGGTACATCATTACCTGGACGATATCCTGCTCTTAGCAGCAAGTCGGGAGACTCTACTCCTCCAGCGGGAGATCCTAATCTCGTCCCTCCAGAAGTTCGGCTGGCTAATCAACTGGCGGAAGAGCAGCCTTCAGCCATCACAGTCTATGGTATTCCTGGGGGCAGAATTGGATACCAAACAGAACAGAGTACAACTGCCCTTAGAGAAGGTGGAGCCCTTAGTACGGAAAGTTCGGAATCTATTGTCCTCCAGTCTCACGTCATCCAGAGCCTGCCTCAGTATGCTGGGCTCGATGTCATCAACCATACCCATGGTACAATGGTCCCAATGGCACATGAGAACCTTGCAGAACACCTTTCTCAGACAATGGGACGGAACCTCGATGCACCAACCCATCAGCGTCCCCAGCCATGTAAGGCACTCTTTTGTGGTGGACTTGCCCTCCCAACCTCAGAAGATTCAGGCCCATAGCCCCTCCAAAACCAGAAATAGTGACATCAGATGCCAGCGAGAAAGGTTGGGGGGCTCATTACCTGGATCAGACAGCCCAGGGTCACTGGCACTTCCCGGCTCGGGGGACAGTCTCGAATATACTGGAGCTCCGAGCGGCATTCCAGGCCCTCTTAGCCTTTGCGCCTCTTCTACAGGGGAAGAGCGTCTTAATTCAGATGGACAACAGGGTAGCGGTGGCCTACATCCAGAGGCAGGGCGGTACCCGGAGCCACACTCTTCTAGAAGAAGTTCACCCCATAATGGAATGGTCACAGGTACATCTTCTGGACCTGAAAGCAGTCTATGTTCCAGCAGCACAGAACACGCTAGCCGACTTCCTGAGCAGGGAACTTCTGTCCAACAACGAGTGGTCGCTGAATCCCCGGGAGTTCTCCATTCTGACGGAGACATGGGGGGTTCCGGAGATAGACCTGGCAGCAACACCAGCAAATGCCAAATGCTCAAGGTTCCTTTCCAGAGTACCCTTCCCGACAGCAGAGGGGACAGATTGCCTTCTTCACCCATGGGACTTCAACCTGGGATACATCTTTCCCCCGACTCCTCTAGTAACGAGGTTTCTATCTTGTCTCCGAAGGTCATCGGCCACAGTAATCACAGTAGTACCATTCTGGCCAAGGAGGCCGTGGTTTACCACGCTCCTACAGCTCAATACCCGACCTCCAATCCACCTACCAGCTGCAGCGGATCTCCTACACCAAGGTCGGTTTCTCCATCCAGCCCCAGACAGGCTCCACCTGACAGCCTGGAGGTTGAGAGGGCTAGACTAAGAGAACAGGGATGTTCCCAGGCGGTTATAGCAACTTTAATGCAAGCCAGAAAAGCCTCCACAAACACCATTTACTCCAGGGTTTGGGAAAGATTCGCCCAGTTGGCGCAACTTAAAGGCTGGAATCCCATCTCTCCCGATCCTTACCAGATCCTGGAATTCCTGCAAACGGGAGTCGACAAAGGCCTAAATTCAAGCACCCTAAAGGTACAGATCTCCGCTCTGTCTGCCAAAACTGGCACCAGATGGGCCTTGCATCCTCTCATCATCCAGTTTATAAGGGCATGCATAAAAATCAGACCGCCCAGAAAACCGTCCTTCCCGGCCTGGGATCTTTCGGTGGTCCTCGAGGCTTTTTCCAATCCACCCTTCTTCCCACTCGACTCGATTTCTCTATGGGATCTGACCTTGAAGTTATCCTTCCTCATTGCCATCACCTCGGCAAGGAGAGTGTCGGAGCTGCAAGCTCTCATGTCTAAGGAGCCATACCTGGTTTTTCGGCCCGACAGGGTGATACTGAGACCTTCAGATCGTTTCCTTCCCAAAGTTACTTCGGCCTTCCACTACGGCCAGGACATCGTCCTACCATGCCTTTCTAACGAGACTGGCGAACCTCATGCCTTGGACATTAAGTCTACAATTTCCAAGTATCTGTCGGTTACTACCCATCTTCGGTCAACAGACGCCCTCTTGATTATACCGCACGGGGCCAGGCGAGGCCAGGCGGCCACTTCCCGCACCATCGCCTCTTGGCTAGTCAAGGCTATTGAAAAAGCGTATTCCACTCAACAACTGGATATCCCGGAAGGCATCAGGGCTCACTCAACCAGGGCAGTGGCAACCTCTTGGGCAGCATATTGTGGTGTTTCTTCAGAAACCATCTGCAGAGCAGCAACCTGGTCGTCCAGGCATACCTTTATCTCCCACTACAGGGTGGACGGCGCTCTCTTGGCTTCTGCCGAATTTGGCAGATCTGTCATCAGGGCTAAATCTTCTGCTCTCTAGGGAATAAAAATCTTTTGCATTGAACCCTCCCGACTGGCGAGTTATTTCCCAGTGTGTGCTGCCATGAATGCGTCAGGAAAACAAAAAATTGTATACTCACCTTTCCGTAATTTTCCTTTCCTGACGCATCTTCATGGCAGCACACAGCTGCCCACCCTACTGTTCAATGATGATATTTACGGAGAATAATGCCGGGTGTCTCCCCTTCAAATTTATAGCTAACCAATCCTGTCAGGTTGTGGGGGCGGAGTCACAACCCAGTGTGTGCTGCCATGAAGATGCGTCAGGAAAGGAAAATTACGGAAAGGTGAGTATACAATTTTCCGTTTTCCCGACGTCAATCTGCAATGGGCGGGCGGCAAGTGGTTAAAATGATGTCTTTATTGTACAAATTAAATCTAAAAAACAACCAAAGCGATGCAGTCAAAATGAAGTGAACAACAGGAAAAAGGTGGCTGACATGTTTCACATCATGTGATGCTTACTCGTAGCTGATTGTAGTAAGAATTTGCACCCTGTTGTTTTTTAAGGAGCTCCTATTTGCAGACTATTATCTGATATCGTTTTTACAGATGTATTTTTTAAGTCACTTACAGTACACATTCACCATTACCAGCAATGCAATTTCTTCCCTTCTTCTTACACTATATCTATGGCAATTGTGTGAGAAGCATTCCCAGAATATCTTCATAGGGCTAATATGCCCAATTATGCTATTGGTGTGGTAATCCTTAACCCCTTCCTGACCAGCCGCCGAAGTTGTACTCCCTTGGGTGAACCGTCGTAGCCATACGTCGGCTCACTTTCAGACCACTAGGGGGCACCCGCGATCGCTCCACACAGAGACAGAACGAAGATCTCCGTGCTGTCAGGGGAGAGGAGACTAAGTATGAACAACGATCGGTCTCCTCACCCAGGCAGTCCCATCCTCCCACAGTAGAATCACTCCCTAAGACACACAGTTAACCCCTTGATCACCCCCTAGTGTTAACCCCCCCGCCAGTGTCATTTATACAGTAATCTGTGCATTTTTATAGCACTGATCGCTGTATATATGTCAATGGTCCCAAAAATGTGTCAAAAGTGTCCGATCTGTCCCCCACAATGTGCCATAATGCCATAAATATAGCCCCTATTTTGTAGACGCTGTATACTTTTAGCAAATTAATCAATATACGCTTATTGCAATTTTTTTTACCAAAAATATGTAGAAGTATACACATTGGCCTAAACTGAGGAAGACATTTGTTTGTTTGTTTTTTGTTTTTTTTAATTGAGGGGTATTTATCATAACAAAAAGTAACAAATATCATTTTTTTTTCAAAATTGTCACAATTTTTTTGTTTATAGCGCAAAAAATAAAAATCGCAGAGGTGATCAATTACCACCAAAAGAAAACTCTATTTGTGGCGAAAAAAGGACATCAATTTTGTTTTTGTACAAAGTCGCTCGCCCATGCAATTGTCAGTTAAAACAACGCAGTGCCGAATCGCAAAAAATGGCCTGGTCATTAAGGGGTCAAATCGTCCAGGGCTGAAGTGATTAAAGTGATACTAAAGTTTCTTTTTTTTTTTTATTTGAAAATAACAAACATGTTATACTCACCTCCTCCTCTGTGTAGTGGTTTTGCACAGAGTAGCCCAGATCCTCCTCTTGTCGGGTCCCTCTTCAGCGCTTTTGGCCCCTCCCCCCTTCCAAGTGCCCCTATAGCAAGCAGCTTGCTATTGGGGCACTCGAACTGAGCCGCTGCTGTCTCAGCCAATGAGGAGGGAGAGTCCCGACCAGTCGAGTCTCTCGTGCAACATGGCTGGATCAAACTGGGCACAGGTAAGTATTAGGGGGGGGGGGGGCTGAAGGAGACTGCTGCACACAGAAGGTTTTTTATCTTAATGCATAAAATGCATTAAAATTTAAAACCTTCTGCCTTGGAGAGCACATTTACTTGTTCTCAGAGCTAGCCAGGTCACATGATATTGACATCACACATGTGGGCATGTATAAAGGCTGCAGTGGAAAGGTACTCATATGGAAGTTAATTGAGCTATGGCTTATCATGCACTGTATTTTTGTTGATTACTTGTTACTGTTGGTATATTTCTGTCAATCATGTATAACCAGAGTGTATTATGTTCAATATATTTTTAAATAATCCAACTATGTTGTATTTTTATTGTATTGTATAAAAATATATATGTATAAAGTAAAGTTTTAATTTTAATACAACCAAATTCCTTCAATTTAGTACATCATGCCGCTAAAAACAAACCCGGGGGACCTTTCCATTTGGTTTTTGCAGTGGAAATCTCATCCTTCCTGGACTCTCAGCACTGGAGTAACTCTGCAGTTTATTATGTAACCGTGGTATACAGATCATCCAAAAAGGTATATAGTGGCAGTATATTAATGTAAAAAGAAGATTTATAAGCTGTGGGCACTGATGAGGGGGAAGGGGGGGATAAACAATTTTCATATTACTGGGTTTAGTAACACTTTAAGTAAGCAATTTCCTTCACACAATGTTTCTCAAATAACAAAAGGGGTTAAGCTGGTGTTCAGAAAGAGAGAACTGCGTGAAGGCAGTATTGTAAGTAAAAAACGTTGGTTTTAAAGAATTGGACATGGGGTCCAGCTTCTTGGTAGAGAGGTATTTAATTATATAATTGGTGGCAGAGAGGATATGACTTATTTTATGTTTTTTTTTTTTTTTTAGCAGAAATATTACCTAAGTAGGTGGCTCTTTAAAGGGTAACTACACGTTCACAGGAAAAAATAAATAAAAAGATATTATAAAAATATAAAATTTAGCGCATATAATTGCAACACTAATCATATTGTAATTTAATGTTATTAAAAATGACCTTTTCTACTCTATCTGCAGCTACTGTTATTTTCTGAGAATGCATTGCAATATGGCTACCTGATTTCAGGCATCCCCTGCAACAAAAATGTCATTTTTGGAGAGATACTTTCAATAGGACACGTCTAAAGGGATGCAGGCCCAGCAGATGTCCTCATTTGTGCTCTGCAGCTGCACAGCTGACAGATAATTATGAAACCACTCCCATTACACCCACTCAGGACAGAGACACAGACAAACACAGAGGAATTTCTTCAGAATAACAAAAGGTAGGAATCTGCAACAAAGTTTGTTATAATCCTTGCAATGTACATAGATCAGACAGAGTTATGCTTTAACTGTTTAATGGGGATACTCCAAACGTGTCTGTATTCGATTTGTGGCAAGTTTGATGAACCTTACAAAAATGTGTGTGTTAAACCTAAACCTGATTGTACCAGTGGAAGTCAAATGTTAAAAACATGAATGCCCATTCAAGGCTAATAGGCGAAGGGTTGTCAAACACATGACCTGGGGGGTGGGGTAGTTGGGCAGTACCTTGGAGAAAATGTGCCCCTTTAAATGAATAGTGACATATCCAAATATTCGCAATAAAATGTAAAAACACAATGTAGTTTTCCCTTTAAGTGAACCTAAAAACACCATGACTGTGATTACTTATATTGTCCTTAGTCCCAAAAAAAAGTTCCAATGAAAAGTGTGTTGTTTCCCAAAGAGTAGATTCCAGCACCAGTGGTATAGATTGATCACCATCACCAGAAAAGATAGCTAAACATCTTTAATTTGACCCCAGGATGGAAGGTCAGACAGTGCTTATTTTTATATATGGGTGATCCTGAAAACACAGCAACTACTTGCCCCGCATCTGCACAAATGGCTCCCACAGGTCCTAAGTTTCTCACTCCAAATCGACCTCTCCAACTCAACCTTCATCCAGCATGGACCATAAAAATAAGAGAAGAGTATACCACATATAGTGTAATATCGCAAGTATACTCTCACAGAGCAAACGGGCATACAAACAAAATTAAGATCTGCATCCAGCGCATATGCACTAAACATGATTAACCACTAGCCGACCTGCCGCCGTCATTATACTCGCCGTAGCTGTACGTCAACCCTTTAAATAGAATTGGCAGGCGCACGCTGCTGCGTGACGTAGGAGCTGATGCACGTGCCCGGTGGCCGCGATGTCCGCTGGGCACCCAGCGATCGCTCCTGAGAGAGAGAGAATGGGGGCTCTGTCAATGTAAATAGACAGACCCCCCAGAGGAGAGGAGAGATATCTACTGTTTCTAGTATTAGGAACAGCGATCTCTCTCTGCTCCCTGTCAGTACTAAGTAAGAAACCCCTCCCTAGGACCCCTCCCTTGATCGCCCCCTAGTGTTAACCCCTTCCCTGCCAGTGACATTTATACAGTAATCTGTGGCTATTTTTATCTCTGGTCACTGTATATATGTCAATGGTCCCCAAAAAAGTGTCCGATCTTTCCGCCGCAATGTTGCAGTCCCACTAACAATCGCCGCCATTACTATTTACGACATCCCTTATTTTGTAAAAATTTTTACTTTTGCGCAAACCAATCAATATACGCCTAATGCAATTTTTTTCACCAAAAATATGTAGAAGAATACATATTGGCCTAAACTGATGAATACATTTGTTTTACAAAAAAAAGTGGTTAAGGAAGATATTATTTTCTTTGAGTTTTGTGGACTTTATATTACCAATTGGGGAGATATATGTTTGTAGCGCCTGTGTACTTTATGGTACCGGTGCTAGTCAAATTTAAGGGTAAGATCAGAGTATAGTTAGACCCTGATCCAGATTGTTAAGTGCAAAACAGGGTCTCTGCCTCAGCTTGGCTGTGCTGCGGGCTTATTCTGTTGTACTGGGGTGTTTTTCCAGCCCCGGTGCTGCAGGTGGCAGCAGTTGACCTCGCTGTGCATGCTGGGGTGGGGTATTTATGGGGCAGACGCCATTGGTTCTGGGTCTTCTTAGTCTAGTGTGGCACCCACCTTTAGGGTGACCACATCACGGCGCCCCGGCATTATGGCCTACCTGGCCGGGGCGTGCGTGCCACGTGGTGTTCCTAGTTCCGGAGCCATGCTGGCCCGGAGCATCTGAACATTGACGGGGACCCAGTGAGTGACTGGGTTCCCACCTTTGAGGATCCCAAGCTGTACTGCTGTTCGGTGGGGATTCAGTCTAAGGAGTGCCATTGAGAGGCTGGCGGTCCAAAAGGGCCTGGACAAACCACCGGGGATCTAGGTATTGATCACTTATCAGTCGGTACCTGGGCGACAAGTTGAAGGAGATCCAGGCGTAACTCATCTAAGGAGGCATATCTCCAAGAATTCAATCCAGAGAGGGCCTGTGGTAGAGGTATCTTTCTGAGGCTCACCGAGGAGGGTCTATGGCAGAGACTTTTCCTCAAATTCAAGTTCACCAAGGAGGGTCTGTGGCAGAGACTTTATCCTACAATTGTCCGAGTGATACTCCGGCTGCCAGGTCAGTGAGAGAGGCATGCCCGGGTGCACTAAACCCACTCCAGCAGGAGTGGCGCAGAGAAGTGTTATGCTTGGGAGCAGGACTGTTTCCTATTATCACGCCTGAATCTGCTATTCTCCTTTCTTCTTAAACTTTACTTTCCTCACCATAAGTTTACTGTTTTTACCCGGCTGGGTAATAAAGAGCACAGCAAAGAGCACCTGTCGTGGACATTCCTTTACTTCTACTATATGCAATACACATCATTCACTCCTAGGAATTCGGAGGAGCCATGAGGTAATGTGCCGCCCAAAAATCCAGCAGCTCCTCCGGGGGTAATGCTACATGTTCTACGTACTATATACACTTAAAGCAGAGTTATGCCCAAGCAGAGTTCCACCGCTTATCTGATTCGCCCCCCCCCCCCCTCCGGTGCCCAATTTGGCATCTTTTGGGGGGAGGGGGGAGCGGGCACCTGTTTTTTTACAGGTACCATGTCCGCACTTTCAGGAGACCAAGCTGCGGCAAAGTACGTCAGCAGCTCGGCCCCCCTCCTCCTCCTCCTCCCTCCCCCTTCTGCCGGGCCAGTGAGAGAGCGCAGCATGCTTTGCACATGCGCAGTAGGAACCAGGCCATGAAGCCGAAAGGCTACACTGCCATTTTCCCTTACCAGCAATAGCAGAGGCAGCACCCGACCAACTGATGTAAACATTTCAGCAACCATATAATTTTGATCAGATTGAGCCTGCAGACCACAGAATGGGGGAACTTACACCAGGTGTTACATTTAGCTTTGAGAGCTTGTAATAAAGATACTACATTAAATATAATCAGTAATGAGTGGTGTAATATGAATACCCAAAATAGGAAATCTATTCTTTCAAATAGGAATGGGTACCTTCTAGGAGACCTGGGAGAGTGTCCAGAGGAAGAAGTAGGGACCTATCTCAATTAAGTTTTAGCCCAGAAAAGCTACCAAACCTGTCCAGCACATCCAGGACAATAAATCAGGAGCGTTTAGTATCTGCAGGAAACAGACATGTATCATCAGGATATAGTATCACATTGTCCTCCTCAGATACTCCACAAAATCCATCTATTGTGGAATCTTGCCTCAAAAGTGCTGCAAGAAGCTCAATGAATATAACAAAGAGTAGAGGCAGAGGGAACACCCCTGCCTTGTTCTCCTTAAAATGAGACAATGAATTATTTACCTGGACCCTGGCCCTTGGTCTGGCATAAAGGAGCTTCACCCATTTGGAGAAAACAGGTCCAAACAATTTGGCAAAGTAAGCCCATAAATATTCTCACTTATTCTCTGTAAAATGCCTTTGCTACATCAATGGCGAGCAGAGTTCTGTTCCCTTAATAATCTGCTTAATAACATTTTTGAGTGACCTTAATACCAGTCACCATCACAGAAGTTGAGAATGTATATCCCCAGTGAGGCCAGAGACAGGAATAAAATAACTCTCAAATGCTTTACCCTTTTACACACTACCCATATATAATTTTTTTTTTATATATATATAGAATTGCACTTTAACCACTATTGTAGATGTTACTGCTAAACTCTGTTTTTCCAAATGCATAAATCAACATATAACACAAATACACACATACTGTTTCTGCCTAATCCTGCTCTGACAGTGACAGCTTTCAGCATAGAAATATACAATGAATATATAACATGTTGATAATGTAATCTCAACACTCAGAAGCAATCTTTCATTAAGTACTGTTATTTCCTTAATGAACCAAGTGGATTAAATGTAGCTTTGTAGCACACTGTACTTTATCCAATTTAGTAATTTAAGTAAATCTGCATATTAATAAACTTACATTAAATGGTAGGCACCTGGTGTTCACAAGATGACTAATTAAAATGCTGTTCAGTCTTACTTGAGATTGAAAAACAGTTGAATAAAATTAGCAGCAGTGTAAGTGTATAAAGCAGCAGTAGGCTGCAATGCCTGTTGGCTAAAAAAGGATTAAAACCATTTAAGTGTTCCACATTCACACTTCAGCCACCTTCTGTAAATTACATTATTAGGTAGGAACTTTATACATGCGATTCAAGGGTTAAGGGCAATGGCAAATGTCAAATGCTCACTAATCCTCTTTCAGTGAGTAAATGTGACTGCAGTAAGGGAAGTCAATGTCACTTGTATGTCATATATGACAGCCAAGATGACAGCTGATGTTAACTGGTAGGATAGGACGGATGGCAGATTAAATTTTGTACGTGGTGCTTGGCTGGTTATTGAGATTGTAATCTTAAACAGAGCTCATATGTTGAACTTCCATTACACTTATATTCTAAGTTATATTTCAATGGCAATGTATTTTAACTGCTGTTGTGTGGTAGATGTGTCTTTACCTATGTTTGGCCTTCTTAAGGTTAGCTGGTCAAGTGAACTAAACACTACACTACTGTCAAAGTGTAGGCATCTGCATGGCCAATTTAATCATCAAATGCATTTCTTTGCTCTTGCTGAGCCCCTTGGTCTTGCGTGCCCACTATAAAAAGCCTCTACCCCCACTTCAAAGCTAAGCCCTGCTCTTCAACAGTTAAATGTGAGAGCTTCTACTGGCCTCTTACATTAAATTGTTACATGGTGGAGCAAAGCTTAGCTTTGGAGTAGGCAAGGTGCAGTACTTACCTAGAAAAAATTAAATAAAAAAAACAAATATAACCTGACAGTAATGTTAATTTGGCTTCCTTTTGAGGAACCAACAAATTAAAAAATACATATTGAAAGCAGAGCTCCACCCTAAAGTGGAACTCACGCTGATCGGCACCCGCCCCCCCTCCGGTGTCACATTTGACGACAGGTATTTTCACCCACTTCCGGCCACATGCTACGGGCAAAAGATGGGTTTTTCTGACTTCCCGTCTGTCGCCCGTTGTGTGCTGGGAACACTCGGCTCCCAGCACACAGCGTGTGAGCCAATGAGCGGGCGCAGCGCGACTCGCGCATGCGCCCTAGGGAACCGGGTAGTGAAGCCGGAGCGCTTCACTTCCTGGTTCCCTCACTGAGGATGGCGGGGGGAGCAGCAGAGAGACGAGCGATCGCTCATCCTCTGCTGCGGACGGCGCTGGACTCCAGGACAGGTAAGTGTCCTAATATTAAAAGTCAGCAGCTGCAGTATTTGTACCTGCTGGCTTTTAATATTTTTTTATACTGGCACATCCGCTTTAAACTATTGGCTAAGCTAATAGACTTAAAGTGATACTAAAGTCCCGGTTTTTGTTTTATTTTTTTGGTTAAAAAACATGTTATACTTAACTGCTCTGTGAAGTAGTTTTGCACAGAGCAGCCCAGATCCTCCTCTTTTCGGGTCCCTCTTCGGTGCTCCTGGCCCCTCCTTCCTGTCGATTGCCCCCTAAGGAAGCAGTTTGCTATGGGGGCATCCAAGCTCAGTCAAAGCTCCCTGTGTCCATTCAGACATGGAGAAGTGGCTCGGTCCGGCCCCCTCTCTCTCCTCTCTGGCTCACTGACTTTGATTGACAGCAGCCGGGAGCCAATGGCGCTCAGCTGCTGTCTTAACCAATGAGAAGGTAGAGTCCCGGACAGCCAAGACTCTCCTGCAACATCGCTGGATTGAAATGGGGCTCAGGTAAGTATTAAGGGGGCTGAGGGGGGTTGCTGCACACAGAAGGCTTTTTATCTTAGCCACTTCAGCCCCGGACCATATTGCTGGTCAAAGACCAGGCCACTTTTTGCGATTCGGCACTGCGTTGCTTTAACTGACAATTGCACGGTCGTGCAAAGTGGCTTCCAAACAAAATTTGCGTCCTTTTTTTCCCACAAATAGAGCTTTCTTTTGGTGGTATTTGATCACCTCTGCGGTTTTTAGTTTTTGCGCTATAAACAAAAATAGAGCGACAATTTTGAAAAAAATTAATATTTTTTACTTTTTGCTGAAATGAATATCCCCCAAAAATATATATAAAATTTTTTTTTTTCCTCAGTTTAGGCCGATACGTATTCTTCTACATATTTTTCGTAATAAAAAATCGCAATAAGCGTTTATTGATTGGTTTGCACAAAAGTTATAGCGTTTACAAAATAGGGGATAGTTTTATGGCATTTTTATTAATATTTTTTTTTACTAGTAATGACGGCGATCAGCGATTTTTATCGGTACTGCGACATTATGGCGGACACTTTGGACACTTTTGACACATTTTTGGGACCATTGACATTTTTATAGCGATCAGTGCTGTAAAAATGCATTGATTACTATCTGCTGGAAAATGAAGTCAGCATCCCCATAGAGCTTGTCTGTGGAAGGAAGCATGAAGTGCTCCAAAATCTCCTGGTAGACGGCTGTGTTGAGCCTGGACTTAAGGAAACACAGTGGACCATCACCAGCAGATGACATGGCTCCCCAAATCAACACAGACTGTGGAAACTTCACACTGGACTTTCCATATGAGATGCAAAATTTGCTCTCATCAGAAAAGAGGACCAGTGAGCAACAGACCAGGTCTGTTTTTCTTTAGCTCAGGTAAGACGCTTCTGACATTGTTTGTTGTTCAGGAGTGGCTTGACAAGAGGAATACGACATTTGAAGCCCATGTCCAGGATCCGTCTGTGTGTGGTGGCTCTTGATGCACTGAGTCCAGCCTCAGTCCACTCCTTGTGAAAGTCCCCAACACTTTTGAATGGCCTTTTCCTGACAATCCTCTCCAGGCTGCGCTCATCCCTTCTGCTTGAGCAACCTATTTCTTTCACACTTTTCCCTTCCACATAACTTTCTATTAATGTGCTTTGATACAGCACTTTGGGAACATCCAACTTCTTTTGCAATTACCTTTTAAAGGTTTTCCCTCCTTATGGAGAGTGTCAATAATGGTTGCTGCACAACTGTCAGTTCAGCAGTCTTTCCCATGATTGTGATTCCTACTGAACCAGACTGAGAGACCATTTAAAGGCTCAGGAACCCTTTGCAGGTGTTATGGCTTAATTAGCTGATTAGAGTGGGACACTTTGAGCCTAGAATATTGCACCTTTTCACAATATCCTAATTTTCTGAGATTGTGGATTTGGGGTTTTCATGAGCCGTAAGCCAAAATCATCACAATTATGACAAATCACGGCTTGAACTATCTTGTTTTGCATGTAATGAGTCTATCTCATATATTAGTTTCACCTTTTAACCGTTTGCCAACCGCCCACCGTAGTTTTACGGCGGCAGGTTGGCTTTGCTGCGCAAAATCGCGTAATTAACATGATTTTGCATTTCAGCCACTAGGGGCGCGCGCCCCCTGCATGCCCCTGGTGCCGACGCGCGTTCCCGTCGGGCGCGATCACCGCCGGGCACCCGCGATTGCTCGTTACAGAGCGAGAACTGGGAGCTGTGTGTGTACATACAATGTATGAACAGGTCAGGAGGAGGAATCCCTTTGATCGTATACAAGTGAGAGCCGTTTGTCTAGTGGATTGTGACAGGCGCCATATATGCTTTTATCTTGTAAGCACAATCTTTTTAGAGTGTTACTTCATTCAATAAATAGTTTTACACTATGTGGAGTCTCCCTCTTATCTTTCCATGACCGCACTTTCATACGTCCATCCAATGAGAATCACCAGTGTCCACCGGGAGACAGCAGAGTAAAGGGGGAGCGATCTGTCCATCCTGTAGCATATCCCTGAGAGACAGCCTGTGTTCAATGCACATTGATGACTTCTATCTGGGGAGGTCCCTTTGGGGGATCCCTGCGTGTCAATCTATTTGCTTCAACGTTACAGCAGCTGCTGAAGTTTTACCAGAGTTTTCCTGTTTTGTGGACTTGTAGCATTTATCCTTAATCTGAGATACGTATTCCTGTTTTGAGGAAATCAGGCTTTCAGCTATCTCATTGAGGACTTTTGTGATTAGTATCATCTTTGAGTTTTTGTTTCATGCGTTTCAGTACACATGCATTACCCATTAGAGACTCTAATATAGCAGGATATGGCAACAAATTACATATTTTGAGCACATTGGAGCTTGATTTTAGCACTGTTAGTGTTTTATATTTTTTTCAGTGTGAGGTATCATTGGGAATTAAGACATATTTGATCTAAATGTATGAACAGCGATCTGTCATTTCCCCTAGTCAGTCCCACCCCCCTTCAGTTAGAACACAATGAGGGAACATAACCCCTTCCCCTTCCTCGCCCCCTAGTGTTAACCCCTTCCCTGCCAGTGACTTTTTTTTACAGTAATTAATGCATTTTTTTAGCACTGATCGCTATAAAAATGCCAATGGTCCCAAAAATGTGTCAAAAGTGTCCGAAGTGTCTGCCATAAGGTTGCAGTACCGATAACATGAAGGAAAAATGAATTCCCAAGTTTATCAAGACATTTTGCAGGAGAACTTAAGGCCATCTGTCCACCAGCTGAAGCTCAACAGAAGATGGGTGTTGCAACAGGACAACAACCCAAAGCATAGAAGTAAATCAACAACAGAATGGCTTAAACAGAATAAATTATGCCTTCTACAGTGGCCCAGTCAGAGTCCTGACCTCACCCCGATTGAGATGCTGTGGCATGACCTCAAGAAAGCGATTCACACCAGACATCCCAAGAATATTGCTGAACTGAAACAGTTCTGTAAAGAGGAATGGTCAAGAATTACTTCTGACCGTTGTGCACATCTGATCTGCAACTACAGAAACGTTTGGTTGAAGTTATTGCTGCCAAAGGAGGTTTAACCAGTTATTAAATCCAAGGGTTCACATACATTTTCCACCTGCACTGTGAATGTTTACATGGTGTGTTCAATAAAAAACATGGTAAAATGTAATTCTTTGTGTGTTATTAGTTTAAGCGGACTGTGACTGTCTATTGTTGTGACTTAGATGAAGATCAGATCAGATTTTATGACCAATTTGTGCAGAAATCCATATCATTCCAAAAGGGTTTACATACTTTTTGTGGCAACTGTACGTCCTGTCTTTGAAGAGGAATACTGTTATTCTGGTAGCAGCTAGCTACCATAACCCCAGTATCTTCTTCAAGAGCCGACAGTTCTCTTTCAGATAAAAGTGGTCTCAGTGGCGCATTCGCTGCAAAATCATTTTTATCACTGGTGGGAAAGGGGCCTCCGTTCCCCTGCGATTTGGTGCCCTCCGCTGCAGAGGCGATTGTATCCTCTTCCTAGACTGACATGGAAACGAGTGAGGGGAAGATGGCCCCCACCCGTCTCCAAGTCATTGCATGGCGGAAGCAAGGTCAAAACTTCACTTCTGCCCATAGCTCTTAACCTCCCTGGCGGTAAACCCGAGCGTGACTCGGGGTTGGTTTTCAATGCTAAAATCGGTATCCCCGAGTCACGCTCGGGGTGGACGTGCAGCGGCGCGGCTTACCTTCTCGCTGGATCCACAGGCAAATTACTTACCTTGTCCCTGGATCCAGCAATGCCACCCCGCTGTGTGAGCGAGCGGGTCCTCCTCGCTCGATTCACAGTCCCCGTGTGCCGCCGATCTCCGTTCCCTGCGACGTTACGACGCACGGGAGCGGAGAACAGCGCCAAATTCAAAAAAGTAAACAAACACTTTACATACAGTATACTGTAATCTTATAGATTACAGTACTGTATGTAAAAAATACACACACCCCTTGTCCCTAGTGGTCTGCCCAGTGCCCTACATGTACTTTTATAAAAATAAAAAATGTAATTTCTGCCTAAAAACTGTAGATTGTCCAAAAGTGTCCCTTTATGTCAAAAATGGTTTTAGATCAGCTAGAAAACAGCGATAATAAATTATAATCACTTGCAGAAATATGCGATAGCGATTTGTGGGGAAATTCGTCATAAAAAAAAAAAAATAATGACAGCGACAATTCTGCAACTGAGCAAATTTCAGTGATTTTGAGTTGATTACATTATTGAATAATTTTTATTATAATTATATTATTATTTGTTATAATTATTTATAATTATTTATTATATTATAATTTATAATTTTGTTTTAAAAAAAAAATCATACCCGGGATGCCTACAAGACTCTTGCTTGGTCAGATTTAAGTGAGTTATTTCTAAAAATTACAGGCCTACAGTATAAAACGCCAAATTTCCTTGCAAAATAATTGTACCGCTTTTGGTACATAATTCCAGACAGAATCATACCGCCAGGGAGGTTAAAGGGTTATTTTTTTTTTTTTTTAAATGACAATTTTTTTTTTTTTGCACTTTTGTATAAATATGAGATCTAGGGTCTTTTTGACCCCAGATCTCATATTTAAAAGGACCTGTCATGCTTTTTTCTGTTACAAGGGATGTTTACATTCCTTGTAATAGGAATAAAAGTGATACGATTTTTTTTTAAAACAGTGAAAAAATACAAAATAAAAGGTAAAATAAATAAGAAAAAATAAAATACAATTTTAAACGCGCCCCGTCCTGCTGAGTTCGCGTGCAGAAGTGTTGTTTTGGAAGACTGGGTAGGGCTTCACAAGCATTTATACTGGAATCTGCTGCGACCTTGAGTCTTAGGCCCCATACACACGATAGAATTTATCCGCGAATACGGTCCAGCGGACTGTTTCCGCGGATAAATCCTCTCGTGGATTTCGGTGGATTTTCATGCGACGGTGTGTACACACCATCGCATTGAAATCCGCGCCGAAATCCTCTTGCGATGACGTGTCGCGCCGTCGCCGCGATTATGACGCGGCGACGTGCGCGACGCTGTCATATAAGGAATTCCACGCATGCGTCAAATCATTACGACGCATGCGGGGGATCCCTTCGGACGGATGGATCCGGTGAGTCTGTACAGACCAGCGGATCCATCCGTTGGGATGGATTCCAGCAGATGGATATGTTGTGCATGTCAGCGAATATCCGATCTGCTGGAATCCATCCCAGGGGAGATATATCCGCGGATAAAGATCCGCTGGTGTGTACACACCATAGGATCTATCCGCTGAAACCCATTTGCTGGGATTTATCTGCGGATGGATTCTATGGTGTGTACGGGGCCTTAGGTGTAGGATTCTTTCTTTTGCTGTTCATGACCCTTGTTGCCCCCCACTTGTGGTGGCTCCACTGGAGCGGCATTTGCCACCAATCAAGAAGGATGTGCAGCCTTGCTCTGTTTCAGGACCCTCATATCCTCCTGTTGAGGATACTCCACCTTTGGACAAGAGGTGGATGGTGGGGCCCATATACCTGGAAGGGCCACCAGAAGACATTTTCCCACCAAAAAGCCTGACTATTAGCCAGATTCAGGTACGGCGTTGCATCTTTCCGGTTAGGAAAGGCATAGCGTCAATAGGCCGGCGTAAGCGCGCCTAATTCAAATGAGGATGAGGGGGCGTGTTTTATGTAAATTACTCGTGACCCAACGTGATTGACGTTTTTTACGAACGGCGCATGCGCCATCCGTTTACATATCCCAGTGTGCATTGCTCCAAAGTACGTCGCAAGGACGTATTGGTTTCGACGTGAATGTAAATTACGTCCAGCCCCATTCACGGACGACTTACGCAAACAACGTAAATTTTTCAAATTTCGACGCGGGAACGACGGCTATACTTAACATTGACTAGGGCAGCTAGGGGGCAGCTTTATCTTTACGTCGGTGTACCTCTTACGGAAACGGCCTATCTTTAATGCGACGGGCGCACGTACGTTCGGGATCCGGCGTATCTAGTCATTTGCATATTCTACGCCAAACTCAACGGAAGCGCCACCTAGCGGCCAGCGTAAATATTGCACCCTAAGATACGACGGCGCAGGCCATCGTATCTTAGATAGGTTTAAGTGTATCTCAGTTTGAGCATACACTTAAACTTACGACGGCGTAGATTCAGAGTTACGTCGGAGTATCTACTGATACGCCGGCGTAAAGCTATCTGAATCTGGCTATATGTTTTGTTAAGCATTGTTGTTTTTATGTATGCTGTTTTTTTCTCATACTCTATGATGGTTGTTTGCTATGTTGAGGACTACATCCCTAGTGTAGGCAGGTGTTGGGCTTCAGTTTGTCTGTCAACCTGGCAGGAACCTATTGCTCGCTAATTTGTCACCTAATGTAGGTAGCCATCTTGACACAGAAATGATTAAATAGCTCATGGGGTATGCCCGCAGTGTGGGAGTAGGTCAGGGATCATTGTTAGGCAGAGGAACCTGATGAGGAGGGAAATAGTAGGTTTCCTTTTACAGATCACTTTCTTGGAACTGTCTCCTACTATCAGCCAAATGAACCACAAGGACTTTGACAATCTCAGGGTGACTCTTGACAGTAATCTTGAAACCTCCTCCAAGAAAAGTGTTCCACTGGCGTTCTGTGGCCTATAAACACATATTATGTTAAAAATTTGCTTTATTGACAGCTTTCAACTTCTGCAGTGTTACCCGCAACATACTGTATGTGATACCATTTTGTTAAACTATTATTTACTTTTTTTTCTGTCATGATCCAATTTCTGCAATATAAACTAATCTTTAAGTACCAATGTGTGCTGACTCCTCCCACTTTGGGGTTACACTGGTTAAACCTCACCCACAAATGTGAATAGTTTTATGTTGCATTAATTATTTAAAGGTAAACAAAACACACATTGAATTATTTATTTTCTTTTTTTAATATTTATTAATTTATCATCTAAGTCTACAGATTATCTACTTTTTGCTGAAAATATAACTGTCAGTTTATATAATCACATTTTACCTAATTGCTTGCTGTGTAAGCAACTATACTTAGTAATTAAATCAATTAGTTATTGTAGAAAGAATGCAGATGCAGCAAAATTATAGTCAAAACGAAATGGGTATTTCTAGCCTGAAAAGCTTTAAGCGTAATTTTTTTATCCTAATTTGAAATGCATGAATTAAAAGCTCAAGAACAAACGGCAAATAAAAAATGCAAATACACAAAGAAAATATACTATCCCCTCTGACTTTGAGCCCTCACAATGTCATTGATAAAAGTTCCCTGGAAATTTTTTTGTAAACCTTAATCCTCTGCGTTAGTGGACCTATTACTACTAAACAAATTGCCTACTATAATGTATAAACTCTCTAAAACTGGCAAGTAATTGTACTGAAAGAACTAGAAATGAGAGCACCAATAGCCAATCAGAGAGACAAAAAATACTTTTTTGTTGATTGAAAAGTATAGCAAAATGCGTATACCTATAGGATCGAGAGCATATTAATTCTGTAGGCGAGCAGAAGATACAAAAATGCACCAGTAGTGCAAATCTTTTTTAGCCTGTCCCTATGAATATGCACACTGGACGTTTTTGGATATTTTTACAGCTGCTGTTTTTGGCTTCAGATGTTTTTTTCTACAGTCAATAAACTTTCCAGCATGTTATCCTATGTGTCCATGCACACATAGGCTGTTATCAACTGTATTTGTCTGGGGCGTTTTTTGGCTGAAAAAAAAACCAAAACTAGAATTTGTCAGTTGTTTTTAACTGTAAAAATGCTCTGTCAAAAAACGCATAAAAACGCTCAAAAACTTGGCTCATCAGCGTTTAACATTTTTGATCCATTGGGAAAAAAACATTGAAAAACCTTATTAAAACGTCCAGTGTGCATGAGGCCTTATGCCGCGTACACACCATCGTTTTCTGCGATGGAAAAATGCGACGCTTTATGTGCTTTAAAAAAACGTCATTTTTCAAACTTCAATTTGAACAACGACGTAGCATACACACCATCGCTTTTTCACAACGCTCTAGCACAGCGCAGTTCCGTCAATCACGCACGACGTCACTATAAAGGGTCGTTTCCATGCGGAAGACGGCCTCTTTTGCTGATATCGTGTTGCTGCGTGTTAGTAAAAGTTTGGTGAGATACGATTCGTGATTTTCAGTGACTGTGCTTTAAATTTCGTTTTCTTGTCTATAAGCTGAAAAACACCTTAACGAATGTGCTGATTCCATTCTGAACAGTCGTTTTACATGAATGAGCGCTGCCATCTCCTAACTTGCTTCTGAGCATGCGCGGGCTTAAATCGACGTTTTTACGTACACACGGTCAATGTTTAGAACACAGAAAACGACGTCGGCCAAAAACGACACATAAAATTGAAGCATGCTTCAATTTTTTTCTGTCGTTTTTTAGAAGACATAAAACGACGTTTTTGCCCACACACGGTCAATTAAATTGACGTTTTTGAAAATGACGTTTTTTTCCATCGCAGAAAACGATGGTGTGTACGCGGCATTAGAGTATCAGATAGATGATCATTATCTGCTAGGAATCCTCCTTTTAACAAACAATTTGACTGGCCAATTATCATGATATGGTGTCATACATCCAAGCCACTTGTTGGTCTCAGTCAAAAAGGGGTAATTTTTATATACCCGTTGTGACCTGCTAGGCAATTTGGTTGGTTAATTACCGTGGAAAGGTCTCTAGCATCAAAAAAATCTCTCTGAGCTACATAGAAAACTGTTTATAAAAGAAAAAGAAAATATGTGTATATACAGTATCTTACAAAAGTAAGTACACCCCTCACATTTTTTTAAATATTTTATTATATCTTTTCATGTGACAACACTAAAGAAATTACATTTTTCTACAAATATAACAGTGTAAATTTGCTGTCCCCACAAAATAACTCAACACACATTAACCACTTAAGACCCGGACCATTATGCAGGTTAAGGACCTTGCCCCTTTTTGCGATTCGGCACTGCGTCGCTTTAACTGACAATTGCACGGTTGTGCAACGTGGCTCCCAAACAAAATATACCTTTCTTTTGGTGGTATTTGAAAAAAGGGGGGGACCACCCGAAGGTGTTTGGGACTTTAAATGAGAATACCTCTGTGATGTATCTCCATCCTTGTGTCTGGACTTTATATGAGATTACATCCATACTATATCTCCATCCCATATGCGGAAAATTGCAAAGAAGGGAATTTGGGACTTTAAATGAAACAGTGGGCTAAATGGGGACAAAGTAATGAAACAAACCATAGATGAAATGTTCATGTATTGAGAAAATAAAATATTTGGTAGAAACAAATAGCTTGTACAAAAGTACAGAACATACATTTCATACATAATACAATAGTTGATATAAAAATACATTGATCTATTTACATTTTATACTTCACCTATTGCGTGGTTATGCCCAACCTCTATGTGGCTATATATGTTGTCATCGACTGTTATTTATTCAATGTATTTTTATATCAACTATTGTATTATGTATGAAATGTATGTTCTGTACTTTTGTACAAGCTATTTGTTTCTACCAAATATTTTATTTTCTCAATACATGAACATTTCATCTATGGTTTGTTTCATTACTTTGTCCCCATTTAGCCCACTGTTTCATTTAAAGTCCCAAATTCCCTTCGTTGCAATTTTGGTGGTATTTGATCACCTCTGAGGTTTTTATTTTTTGCTGTAATAAATATCCCCAAAAAAGATATAAAAAAAACATTTATTTTCCTCAGTTTAGGCCGATACGTATTCTTCTACCTATTTTTGGTAAAAAAAATCGCAATAAGCGTTTATCGATTAGTTTGCTCAAAATTTATAACGTTTACAAAATAGGGGATGGTTTTATGGCATTTTTATTAATAATTATTTTTTTCCTAGTAATGGCGGCGATCAGCAATTTTTTCCGTGACTGCGACATTATGGCGGACACATCGGACACTTTTGACACATTTTTGGGACCATTGTCATTTTCACAGCGAAAAGTGCTATAAAAATGCACTGATTACTGTGAAAATGACAATGGCAGTGAAGGGGTTAACCACTAGGGGGCGCTAAAGGGTTAAGTGTGCCCTTAGGGAGTGATTCTTACTGTAGGGGTCGTGGCTGTAGGTATGACATCACCGATCGTCGTTCCTTATATCAGGGAACAGACGATCCGTGTCACTGCCACACAGAAGAACGGGGAAGGTGTGTTTACATACACCTCTCCCCATTCTTCAGCTCCTGTGACCGATCGCGGGACACCGGCGGCGATCGTGTCCACGGGTCACACAGGCGCGGTCAAGGAATTTCGGACCGGGTCGCGCCGCTCTTAAAGGCAACGTACAGGTATGTGCCTGTGCCCAGCCGTGCCCTTATGCCGATGTATATCGGCATGAAGGGGTCCTTAAGTGGTTAATGTCTAAACTGCTGGCAACAAAAGTGAGTACACCCCTGAGTGAAAATGTCCAAATTGGTGTCAATTAGCCATTTTCCCTCCCCGGTGTCATGTTACTCATTAGTGTTACAAGGTCTCAGGTGTGAATGGGGAGCAGGTGTGTTAAATTTGGAGTTATCGCTCTCACTCTCTCATACTGGTCACTGGAAGTTCAACATGGCACCTCATGGCAAAGAACTCTCTGAGGATCTGAAAAAAAGAATTGTTACTCTACATAAAGATGGCCTAGGCTATATGGTCTGTGGGCAGGCTTTTCGCAGGATTATGGGCGGACATGAGGAGGACAGAGGGAAGCACTAAACTTATACAAGCCTGTAAAATGACATGATGAATATAAAAACAGCGTACTGGGCACACAAAAGGAAAAATAGAACTGACATACAGGGCAAACTGATGCAAAAACATGATGCTAAAACAGCAAGAGTGATGCGCACGCAAATGACTGTGTATGCATACATCAACAATAAACAATAAATGGTGAGCAATATACATATATTGGATTAGAAAAGGTATTATTAAAAGATATATTAAAAGGAGTATATTTAAAAGCTGTGGATAATATATATATATATACTGTGTGTGTGTGTATATATATACATATCTATATGAAAAAGGCAAAACATATAAGGTGATAATATGTAAAGCAAAGAGCAGTATAAAATATTGTATATGTACTGCATATGCATAAGCACACAAAAAAAAAAAACAGTACATGGGCAAAAATCATGTGTACATACAAATCTCAAAAATCAATGCATGAAATATTATTGTCCACCCCTGGGACATGTGGGATAAAGTGATAAGCACTAGTGTATATGAGCAGCACTATATGATATGAGTATGTTACATAGGGGGTTATTTATGAAAGGCAAATCCACTTTGCACTACAAGTGCACTTGAAAGTGCACTTAGAAGTGCAGTCGCTGTAGATCTGAGAGGGACATGCATGAAAAATAAAATTTAGCAGAGCTTCCCCTAATTTCAGAGATTCCCCTCAGATCTACAGCAATCTACAGCGACTGCGCTTACAAGTGCACTTTCAAGTGTATTTACAGTGTACTTGTAGTGCAGAGAGTATTTCCCTTTAGTAAATCAACCCCATAGTCATTTATGAGGGGAAAAAGAGAACAATACTAGAGTAACACATTAATCTCAAAATCCTCATTTAACCCTCCAGGTGCCAGCACATCCAAAGAGAAAATCCAGTACATTTCTCTTTGGCAGAGCTTGCAGGAAGCACTCAGCAGGAGGGAGGTTTCTAGGCATCTCCTCAATAAACCAAACTCTCAAACCATTGAGATATTTTTTATGGTATTTGAGGAAATGCCTAGGGACACGGTGGGTGTCCATTCCCTCAGTGATAAAACTGTGATGTTCGCCAAAGTGCTTCCATAGTGGCCTTATAGTTTGCCCTACATAGAAGAGGCCACAGAGGCATAAACTGCATGGTTGGTTGAACATGTGTGAAACCCTTTAGAGAATATGTTTTTCCTTTTACACAGAAATCCTTCTGGCCATGGTTTGACATAACGGCAAGTCTTGCACAAAGGTTTTCGACACATGCCTGTAATGGCTAAAAAAGTTGGAAGGGAATGACCTGGAGATGGTGGATTCTTTCTGAGTTTACTAGGTGCCACCTTGCTTTTGATACTAGGCATTTTTCTATAAGCAAATATAGGCTTTTTGGATAGGGTAGGGAGGAGATGCTGGTCTTGTAGGAGCAAAGGCCAGTGTCTTTTTTGCGTAATGTTTTCCATCTGTTTATGATGAGAATGGAATTGGGTAATAAAGCACAGTTCGTCTTTATTTGGTCTGTCTGGATGGGGGGACGTGGTAAGAAAGATGTACCTATGTAAGGAGAAAAAACTGTTTCCACAATATCAGCTGGAAAACCCTTTTCAAGAAATGTATCTTTAGTAGCTTACTCTGGGTGTCACAGTCCATACTTCTGCTACAATTCAGTCTACAGAACTGGCTTTTGGGTATATTATTGAACCATTGGGGATGATGGCAGCTCTTATTATGAAGGAAGGAATTGCCTGCCATCGGCTTGGTATAATTTCTGGCATGAATATCCTTACCTACAGGATATAGTTCTAGGTCAAAGAAAGGCCAATTTCTCCTTATCCAAGACTGAAGTGAAGGTCAGACCCATGTTGTTATTGTTACAGTGTCCTACTTAGATCCCCCTTTCTTGGGCCCAGACTTATTAGCTGGACAGCCCAAAAGGATAGACATTCAGGTTTGCCTCATGTCTTGAATGTACATGTCTGGCAACTAGTCTGTCCCTCTTGAGAATTACATTATTTACATGTTCCAAAACATGTCATCTAAGTTGACAAATTGTTTTCCCAACACATAAAAGTGGGCATGGACACTTGGCCACATATATGTACCTAGTGGACCTATGATACACTGCTCATAGAAATTGTTAATGTATAAAGATATTTAAAAACACAATTTTATGCAGTTACATATTTATTAGAAAGGATAACATTTATTTTTAAATGCAGTTAGTTGAAATACCTAAATCTGTCTATATATCAGCCTCTTGAAATCCACAGAGCAATTGATGTTTCTTCTTTGTCCAGGCAGAAGTGGGGGAAAGGGAAGTGACCAAATTGTATTGCTTAAAGTGGAACTATAGTCAGAAAATGAAAGTGATTGTAAACGATATCCATTGGTCATAGAGGGGGTGGAGAGGAGGGAGGGGGTGGTGCCCGTGTGCCCTTATGGACACACCGCCACTGAGTGCAACATAGTGCAATTGAATTCAAATCTTTATAAATAGATGCCTGTTACATGCATGCATGAAACATTCATACGACTTTCATTTAACTGCCTTAGAAAACTGTTTACCAGTTTAATGGTGCATTAAATGAAGAATGAGAGAGATGATTTTTGTTACAAGTTAACAAATTAAGTTACAGCAGCCTCTGTTTGGCCACAAAGCAGAAAACATGTCTGTGTGTAGTTTATAGTGCAATGGAAACAATACTTCCTGCAGAGATTTTCCATTTTGGGGAACAGAAGTAACAGCTGATCTTCTTCATGCATGTCTGTAACATTTGGTCTGTGTGGTTTAAAAGAAAAGACCTGCCAAAGCCCATCTGCATCTAGCCAGGGAGATGCAAGGAAGCAAAAATGTTCATGTAACGATAATATAAATTTTTCCTATAAGCACAGCATGTATTCTGTGTGAGACAGAACAAATTTCATAGCGGAAAAAGAATTCCGTAGAGCGGTGTCATTTTAAATTAATAGCCATGCTAACTGTCAAGCAAAAAGTGCAAATAGAATAAAAGTAGACCACTTAGAACTGCCCATCTGCTATGGAAGTACAAAACACAGCCTATGGGGCCACGGTAAGCTTATTTGAATGACTCCTACATATATATATATATATATATATATATATATATATATATATATATATATATATATATATATATATATATATATATATATATATATATACACACATTTTTTTCCATAGGAGAATATAACTATAAAAATGGCAACAGCGCAGTGCTATTTTGGACTGAATTTAACAGCAGGTATGATATGACAGGTGTAACAGGAGCAGCCATAGAGTGCAGAATATATCCCAGGTAGGTAAGAATGAGGACTTGGTTCAGTGCTCAGTATTCCATATTAGAGAAAATAGACCTTCTAGACCATTTTTTTTGTTTTTTACTTTGCTAAGAGGCCTTGTTTAGAGCCATCTAGTTCATTAAAGCAAATCTAAAGCCTTATGCCACTTACACACGACCATTTTACATGAAATGAAAAATGCAATTTTTTTAATTGGTCATTAAAAAACTATCGTGTGTGGGCTCCAGAGCATTTTTCTCGACTTGAAAAATGGGCATTAAAAATTTAGAACATGCTCTATTTTTTCTCGTTGTTTTTTTCACGTCGTGAAAAACGGTCGTGTGTAGGCTTTAACGTTGGAAAAAAAACTTGCATGCTCAGAAGCAAGTTATGAGACGGGAGCTTTACCAGAACGAGTTTTACTCGTTCTGGTAAAACTAGCATCTGTAATGGAGATAGCACATTTGTTACGCTGTAACAGACTGAAAAGCGCAAATCAACTCTCAACAAACTTTTACTAACACAAAATCAGCAAAAGCAACCCAAAGGGTGGCGTCATCCGAATGGAACTTCCCCTTTATAGTGCCGTTGTACATGCTGTACGTCACCGCACTTTGCTCGAGCATTTTTTTTTTCACGATCGTGTGTATGCAAGGCAGACTTGACAAGAATCACGTCGAGAAAAACATAGTTTTTTTCCATGACATTAAAAACGGTCGTGAGTACGCAGCATAATACCTTTCCAAGTTACCATGGTAAAACACCAACTTAAATACTTTCCTGCAGTAAAGAATTAGCTGCTTTTAGATCACTGGGGGGGGGGGGGGGGGGTCAACAGAGCTAGATTTACCATTAGATATATGTCTACAGGTGGTAGAAGCAATTAGGTGGCCTGTATTACTATTGGTCACACATCTTTATCCATCAACAGTAGTCAACATTTAAATGGTTGTCCACGCATCATCCTAATTTTCTTAGCTGTGGTAGGATCAGAAAAACGAGGAAATATGCTATTTAAAATAAGTGATCTTAGCAAAAGGTGGCTTCTAAGAATGCCAAGCCTGGTTTGCCTAATGCTCCAGGAATAAAAATTCCATCCTGGGAGGGGCCAATCACATTACTAAATGCCAAGGATGTGTCGTCCTATAATTGCAACAAGTTATCATCAGTGCTGCGGCGGTCCTGCAAGCTTCTCAGTTCGGGTGGGAATATGAGTATGTTGATGCTTCTGGAAGGGAGTGGTCATTATGTACTTGGTTTCACTTTATGGTGGCAGGGAGGGAAGAAGCATGTGCTCTGGCATTTGGAAGAAGCTTGCAGGCAGAGTAATTAATTTTTTTTAAATAAAATGGGTAGTGGCGCTGCTAAATAGTATGAGATTTAATACATTAGTCCATCAATTACTCCTTGAAGTGGATACTAAGTATATGTGGAGAGAGAGAGCTGAAGAGGTGAGACCTGTGTAGATTACTTAAAATGGTTGTAAACCCACTTTTTTTACTTTTACCTACAGGTAAGCCTATAATAAGGCTTACCTGTAGGTAAGGAGAATATCTCCTAAACCTGCACAGTTTAGGAGATATTCCCCTCGCAATGCGCCGCAGCGCATGCGCAGGGGGATCTACGGCGAAAGGACCGGCAGCCGCCGGACCTTGCCAAATTTAAATCTCCCGCGCGCACGCACGGGAGTGACCTCATCGTCGCTCCAGCCAATCACAGCGCTGGAGTGGCGATACCCGGAAGACACGCCAGGCAAGAGGACATCTCGCTCGGCGTGGACCAGGTAAGTTCTACACACCTCGTTCCGAGGTAAGTATTTCATAATGAGCTAATATGTGGTGCATATTAGCTCATTGTGACTTTTGCCTTGCAGGAGAAAAAAAATAAAAAATGTTGATGCGGGTTTACAACCGCTTTAAGCAGTCCAAAACAAACTTGGCAGACTTTGAGCTGGGGAGTTCAAAGCAGACTCCAGATATGCAAATGAGAAGAGAAACACAGGCGCCTCTAGGTTAGAACTGTAAACATTTTAATGAGATACAGGTGCATTAAGTAAGGCACAAGTCCATCCACGCTGGTGATCAGAGATCCTGCTGGCTAGGATTTCTCCCCCACAGGCAGAAAAATCAGCTGTTCAGAACGCCGCTCTGCAGTGAACGGTAGTAAACCCCAGTTAAAGAAAAAAAAAATCCCCTGCAAGACAATACATTAGATACTAGCATATTATGAGAGACTTACCTTATAAATGAAGCCCTCCAGTGTTCGGGTTCACCGCCTCTGGCTACATGAGTGGCTGGGAGTGCGATGACATCGCTCCTGCACATTTGTGTGGAAGCTTCAGTTTATAGTACGGGGTCTAAAGGTCTGGCATACCATGATGTCACCAGCTGCATACACTCTGAATATCTCCTAAACAGTGCAAGTTTAGGACATATTCACAGTACCTTCAGGTAAGCCTTATTAAAGGCTTACCTGTAGGTAAAAGATGAAAAAGTGGGTGTACTACCACTTTAAAATCACACTTTAAATCGCATTTCCACTTTTGCAGTCAAATTTGAAAAAATACCCTTATATGTTTGGTATGTGTTCCCATTCACACAAAATGCCTAAAATGTTTTTATCTTAATATTTTCTTACCTAAATGTTTCATAAGAAAGAAAGTTTACCGCTCAGATGTCCCAGAGAACTGCAAGGTGGAGTCCAAACACCTGGGTGCAGGCACTGCAATAATATGCAAAAATGTGTAGAGAAAAACTGGGACGGCCGCACTCCAAAAATAAAAATTTGTTCCTTTTAATAAAAACTGGTCACAACATGAATATGTCACAGCAAAAAATCAGGAAAAGAGCTAACGCGTTTCACACTATCATACAGTGCTTATTCATAGCTGGTGTTTCATAGAAGAAGGATTTTTGAAGAATGTTAGAGTAAGCCTGTTCCAAGTCTGTCCTCATTAACATACAACTCAGGAATCTTAGGCTCTTAGGCTGGGTTCACACTGATACTACATGACAGTCATATGACTGTCATCCTACTTTGCTCTGCGACATCAGTCCTACATTGGTCCTACATCCACCAAACTTTAGTAAACAGGCTCTAATGCCCGATGAGTGGTGTGCCACTACTTATATTGGCATGGGGTCACCGTGTGATGTCATTCGGAGGCCCCACCCCTTGTGACATCACCGCCCAGGGCATGAATGGTGGTGGTGTCATTAGGGGCGGGCTTCCGGTGACCCCGCCCCATGTCAATATAAGTAGAGACACACTGCGCATTGGGCATTAGAGCGGGAGAGAGCGTTGTGTCAACATCAGAAGAAGAGAAGAGGGAAGAAGACAACGGTGAAGACCGGGCAATAGCGAGCAAAAGAGCAGTAGATAGTGGAGGAGACCCGGCAGAAGACAGAGGGAGAAGAAACAGAGAGAGAGAGAGTGGAGAAGAGTCGGAGAGGGGTGAATACATCACGAGAGATCCCCAGAGCTGACTAATAAATGTGTTTAAAAACCTGTGTAGTGTGTTCTATTTTTGAAAAGAAAAAATCGGGTGAATGGGTAGGGGTAAAATGTATCCCATACTCATTCACATATTTCGATAAGCCCCCCCACCTGAAGACCCGGACAACCAACGACCAGGGTTATCGGAAAGAGGCCCTTATCCTCATCAACATGGGGACAAGATGCTTTGGGGTGGGGGGCACATGGCCCCCTGCCCCAAAGCACCCACCCCCATGTTGAGGGCATGCGGCCTGGTACGGTTCAGGAGGGGGCCAGTCGCTCGTCTCCACCCTCTTTCCTGACCGGCTGGGCTGTGTGCTCGGATAAGGGTCTGGTATGGATTTTGGGGGGACCCCCATGCCATTTTTTCAGTGTAGGGGTTCCCTTTAAATCCATACCATGCCCCCTCAAGATTATCAGAGCACAAGTCGCATGCCAAAGTTGGATCAGGCAAGACGGCAATCTGACTTTGATCCGACTTTAGTGATATTCAATGGGCTGTTGTTTAAGTCATTCTATAGTATTATGAAAAGCACACTGTATTTAATATAGCAATAACATAAAGTGGGTCTTCAGCTTATTTTTACTGTGTAGATACACATGTACAAATATAATACACGGTTCTCAATGGATCCAGAACAATTATGATACTTCTTCAAATAGACGTCTTCTATAGTACTTGCAATCTTTATGCTTTCTTTTTAGAAGAGCAAGAACCCCCGCACATGGGTGATAATATTGCATGCCAGTGAAATGAATGGAGCAGCAAAGAAAGAGAAGAATTCCAACTGATTTCAAGGCAACCTCCTCATCAAGCAAATAGTTCTGTGCACTATAATTATATTATTGATCTCTTCCAGACAGCAATCAAAGAAAGATTTGTATGACTTGGCAAAAGCAGAGTAACAAATAAACTTTTCCTTTCACAACTGCTAAATGTTCAAACCTTTTTTATTTTAATGCACATTGTGCATTTTCCAATACTTTCTTCAAAAGTACCCTTTGAAAGGTTTTCTCCACCCAACAACACCTGCCATAGTAATTACCAAATTTTTTGTTACCTGGATTTTAACAGTTTTATATTAATGAAATATTTACTTATAGTGTAAAAGGAAATTGAATGTGCATCTTGATTAACAATTTGCATAATTAGCTTTGTTCAATGTTGATGAGCGTTTTTTGCTTACAATTGAAATCCTTCAGTCACAGCTGGCTCAAAGACATTGCAAGGAGATGAAGACTTTTCCAGGATGCCAGTTTTATCAGCTATTAAACACGCGGTATCATTTCTTTATAGGAACATATGATCAAAGATATTTGTTCAGCCAAAGACTTAGATCATAAGGCCCTGTGTTGGCGTGAAATTTGTAGCAACGTAAAGGACTCCCTTTAAATATGTGTATATGTACATATATTTCGCTTAAAAGAGAACTGGAAGCTTCGAGAAAGGCTTTGAAAGGCTTTGATCCTCTATATCAGATCATGAAATGTGTGATCATTTTTAGTGATCAGAACATGTTAATTACTTAGCTCCTCCTCCTGTTCCTGGAATCTAGCTTATTATCTAAATTGTGGGCTGACATTGCCACCCAACCAAAAAGCTGATGCTTTGTTAAGTAGATGTTATGTACATTTAGACACATGAGCTGGGGGAATAGCATTGCCCACTGTATGATCCAAAGGATACAGTTGGACAAAACAGGGCTGAAGAAATAACTGAGAACACTAGATAATAAGCTTAGCCAAATGTCTCAATATCTAGTGGCAGCTTCAAAAGCAAACCAAATCATGGGATCAATAAAAAGGAGATTCAAACACATGATGCTACATTACTAATGCTTCTGTATAAATCACTTCTAAGTCAATATTTAGAATAAAGGATGCATTCTTCACATGTAAAATTAAAGTGGAGGTTCACCCTAAAAACTAATTTTTAACATTAGAGCCAGCATACTAAGTACATTTACTTTTGCAGGTCATTTTTTTTTTCCTCTGTACATACCTTTATATCCTGATTTTGTCCAGGTCTTCCGCGTTCTGATGACTTAGGGACTGGGCGTTCCTATCCCAGCCTCAGGGTTCCGATGACTGCAGGACTAGGCGTTCCTATCCTTCGGTTCGATGATTGACGGCTTGTGAAACAGGTGACCTGTCGCACAACGCGCGTCACCAGATTCCCGGAGATAGCCGAGCTGCGAGTCGGCACTATACGGCGCCTGCCATGTAGAGCTGACTGCGCAGGCGCTGTATAGTGCCGACTCGCAGCTTGGCTATTTCCGGAAATCTGTTGACGCGCGTTGTGCGACAGGGGACCCGTTTAACAAGCCGTCAATCATCGAACAGATGGATAGGAACGCCCAGTCCCGCAGTCATCGGAAACCGGAAGCCCTGGACAAAATCAGGATATAAAGGTATGTACCGAGAAAAAAAAAATGACCTGCCAAAAGTAAATGTACTTAGTATCATTAGTATGCTACATCTAATTACAAAAAAATTTTTTTTGGGTGAACCCCCGCTTTAACATGGGATTTTTTCAGAAGTGTTATGCCTTGTACACACGATCGAAATTTCCGATGAAAAAAGTTAGATGGAATTTTTTCATCGGATATTCTGACCGTGTGTGGGTCCCTATTGGATTTTTTTCTGTCTGAGTTTAGAAATGGAAAAAAAAACTATTGGAAATTCCGATCGTCTGTGTGGAACTCCGACGGAGAAAAAAACACGCATGCTCAGATTCAAGTCGACGAATGCTCGGAAGCATTAAACTTCGTTTTTCTCGGCTCGTCATAGTGTTTTATGTCACCGCGTTTTAGACGGTCGGAATTTGGTCTGACAGTCTGTATGCAAGATAGCTTGAACGGAATTCCGACAGAAAATTCCATCGGATTTTATTGCATCGGAAATTCCGATCGTGTGTACAGGGCATTAGAGGAATATACAGCCGGCTATAGCCGCCGGCTGTATAACGGGAGTGCGCACGCTAGCTAATCCCCTTGGGAGAGAGCTTCCCATGAAGGGGGTTAGCTGATGCGGAGACAGCCGCCGAGGGACCCCAGAAGACCAGGATCGGGGCCACTCTGTGCAAAACGAGCTGCACAGTGGAGGTAACTAGTTTGTTATTTGTTATTTTATTTTTTATTTGATTCTTTACAACCCCTTTAAGTAATTTTTCATAAGCTTAAAAGAAAGATACAAAAAAACTTTGGATGAAAAATGCTAATAAATGGCATTTTGCTTCTATTAGCATTTTAGTATCATTTAGAAGCTTTTAGAAACATTTTGGAGCTCTAGCATTTTATTAGCATTTTTATAGTAGCTCAAAAGCTCAAAGAAAGCTATTTGTAGCATTTTAGTAGTATTTAGAAGCAGTTAGGAGCGTTAAGGAGCATTCAGCGTTTTTTCTGCTGGAAAAACGCTCCATAAAACTCTACAAAAACATTTTTTCTGCTCCTAGATCCAGAAACTGAAATGCTACTAGCCTAAAGTGGGGAGCATGGATGCATAGGAAAACACTATTTAGCTTCTAGGAGCAAAAAATGTCAATAACAGTATCTAGGAGCTTAAAAAAATCGCTAGTGTGCATGTAAAGTTTTAGGGCCAGATTCAGAGAGATCAGCGTATCTTTAAAGCGGCCAACGTAACATAGAGAGGCTCGTACTGTGTTCACAAAGCACTTGCTCCCTTTCTTGCGACGGCGTAACGTAAAATGGCCCGCGTAAGCCCACCTAATTCAAAGTAGCAAGGCAGTGGGCGTGTAGTATTATAATGAAGCGTGACCCCATGTAAATGCATGGCCGAACGAACGGCGCATGCACACGCATGCTCAGAATCACGTTGCAAATACTCCCTAAGATACGTTGGCTCAATGCTTTCGACGTGAACGTAACCTACACCCAGCCCCATTCACGTACGGCTTACGCAAACGACGTAAAATCCAACGGCTGTTCCGACGTCCATACCCTAACATGACTTACCCCTGCTTTATGAGGGATAACTTTACGCCGGACGTACGCCTTATGTTAACGGCGTAGCTTACTGCGACGGGCGCAAGTACGTTCATGAATCGGCGTATCTAGGTCATTTACATATTCGACGCGTAACTTAACGGAAGCGCCCCTAGCGGCCAGCGTAAATATGCACCCAAGATACGACGGCGTAAGGAGACTTACGCCGGTCGGATCAAGCCGAAATTCAGGCGTATCTGCTTTCAAGAATACGGCACAGAGATACAACGGCGCATCCTACAACTTATGCGGCGTATCAACAGATACGTCGGCGTAAGTTGTACCTGAATCTGGCCCTTAGACTTTAGAGTGTTGAGCCCAACCATTTTCCACTGACAGGGCTGCTTACAATGATCAAGTTTTATTTATTCATGTAAAACCTTTGTCCCAAAAGGGAAAAAAAAAACTGTTTCTGTAACCATTATAAAGTGTTAGCTGGAGTCTGGCTAACATTTTTTGGGGTATCTATATCTGCTAGTACATTTAGCATTCCCCTCCTGCCAGACTGACAATTCTGCTGTCTAAAGATACCCCTATTCTCCTTTATCGAGTCGATTCACTCTAATACAGAAGATGTTACTGACCAGATCATCAGGTGAATACAGAGGGAAAGAGTCTAAAAAACAAAAAACAAATCCAGTCACCACATCTAATGATTGGTAAGCGTAAATATATTTGATTTTTCATTGTAGATTTAATACTGCTTTAAAATAAAGGTTAAACTTGATGGGCAGTTTAAAACAGAACATTATTCACCTCAGTTCCAGAGCTCCAGCAATGCGGCGTCACTGAGTCCCCCGCCCCGACTACTGACATCTAGGGGCAGCTGGCTTCCAGGCTCCAATTGCCAGCCGGTGTCAATGGCTGGGCGGGGATGAGGTCACTCCCACATTGGGAGTTCAGTAAGATTTGGCTGTGCCTACGTAGTGGACTCAGGCCCCATACACACGATAGAATTTATCCGCAGATACGGTTCAGCGGACCGTATCCGCGGATAAATCCTCTCTAAGATTTCAGAGGATTTCAATGCGATGGCGTGTACACACCATCGCATTGAAATCCGCGCTGAAATCCTCTGCCGATGACGTGTCGCGCCGTCGCCGCTATTATGACGCGGCGACGGGCGCGACACTGTCATATAAGGAATTCCACGCATGCGTCTATTCATTACGGCGCGTGCGGGGAATCCCTTTGGACGGATGGATCCGGTAAGTCTGTACAGACGAGCGGATCCATCCGTTGGAATGGATTCCAGCAGATAGATATTCTGTGCATGTCGACAAATATTTATCTGCTGGAAATCCATTCCAGGGGAGATTTATCTGCGGATAGATATCCGACGGAGTGTACACACCATAGGATCTATCCGCAGAAACCCATTTGATGGGATTTATCTGCGGATAGATTCTATGGTGTGTATGGGGCCTAAGAGGTAAAGCATGTCTCTTCTGCATTAAAAATTCTGCCTGTCTGTCAATTATGACAAATCACGGTTGAACTATCATGCTTTGCATGTAATGAGTCTATCTCATATATTAGTTTCACCTTTTAAGTTGCATTAGTGAAATAAATTAACTTTTGCATGATATTTAAATTTTTCGAGTTTCACCTGTATTGCCTGCTCTCATAATCTCCAAATGTATCTATTAACCATTAATGTTAAGAAAATGTTATTATTCAGCCATCTTGTAATTTACTGTATGATCTTTTTAATAATTTATAGCTGTCCCTTACAGTGACCAATTACTGGTAAATGTAGTTTATTTATATATATATATATATATATATATATATATATATATATATATATATATATATATATATATATATATATATATATATATATATGACCAAACTCCAAGCATTTGGTTATCTTTGGTTTCTAAAATATAATTTCCCTGGTAAATCATTTCAGGAGTTCTTTTAGGAAATTTGATTTGATTTGATTTGAAGTTGGAGTTTGGCAGAAGAGAGGGGGGGTTGTGCTATTGTAGTATGGCCTATTTTAAGATATTATATAGTAAATTAAATTTTCTGGTAATATAATGACAAACACAGATAAGCCAATACTATATATAACAGAATAAAAAAGTATTATACAAAATGCAAAAATGAGATTAAGTATTAGTATGCATGCGTTTTTATGATTTATCTGATAAGCTCTTATTCCAGTAACCAAGAGAAATAATTTCCTCCCTTGGTGCAAACAGCATTGCCTATACACATGAACAATGTATTTCTAAGCCTTGGTTGATCATGCATGAAAACGTCCATTTAATGAGGTCTGATTTTCCAATAAGAAAGCCAGATACATCCACTAATGGCATGATTAGGATCTTATGAAACATGACTGATAGGTTTCACTTATGAATGACAGGGAGGAAATTAAAACTCAAATTCATGCAACAGTTCGTACGTCAATTTTGGATGGCACAAATTTAGAGGCTCACTATCCCATGTGCAGCATAATTTAATAATGGGGTTTATAAACTCTTAAGATATAATCAAATATGCTATATAAACTGTAGGCACCAATGTGCATAGAATATTCTTTTTTTCCCCAAAAGGTGTTTCCATGGGCGTGTAAAGTCATAAGAATAGTCTAATGACAACATGAGATTGCAAAGAAAATCCATCCCCACCAGAAGAAGACATAAAAGCTAGCAGACTGGTTGTACCCAAGTTTATCGATCAACTTGGGTACATTCAGCCTGCCCATTAACAGTTCGAACCATGTATGGCCAGCCTTAGTAAATGAAAGGATTAATCCAATCAGGAAAAATAATCACCTGTAAAATGAGAAAAGGTTTAATTCACACATTTTTAACACATGCCTAATGCCCCGTACACACCATCACTTTATGTGATGAAAAAAAACGACGTTTTTAAAAACGTCACTTTAATTGACCGTGTGTGGGGGAAAACGTCATTTTATGTCTTGTAAAAAACGACCAAAAAAAATTGAAGCATGCTTCAATTTTATGTGTCGTTTTTCTAAACGTCATTTTTTACTTCACAGAAATTGACCGTGTGTAGTAAAAAACGTCGTTTAAAACAACGTTTTTTCACCCGCGCATGCCCAGAAGCTACTTATGAAGCAAGCTTCAATGGAAAAAGTGGTGAGAACGTAACCTCGCTTTGCTAGAACATCGTGAGAAAAACGATGGTGTGTAGGCAACTTCATCTTTGAAAATTGAAGTTTCAAAAACGTAATTTTTTACTTCACAGAAAATGTCGTTTTTTTTCATCACATAAAGTGATGGTGTGTACGGGGCATAAGAACTGGTAAATGACATTGCCTGGAAAGAACTGTCGCTTATCAACATAAGGATCCTTTTAGGGTTAGCCTTTTAGAATTGAACCTACAATATTTAAAAAATAAGTTGCAGTATGCAGAAGTATACAGTATCTCATATTTTTGTAAATATTTAATTATATATCTTTTATTATATCTTTTTATGTGACAACACTGAGGAAATTACACTTTGCTACAATGTATAGTAGTGAGTGTACAGCTTGTATAACAGTGTAAATTTGCTGTCCCCTCAAAATAACTTAAAACAAAGCCATTAATGTCTAAACCGCTGGCAGAAAAAGTAAGTACACCCCTAAGTGAAAATGTCCAAATTGGGCCCAATTAGCCATTTTCCCTCCCCGGTGTCATGTAACTCGTTAGTGTTACAAGGTCACAATGTCTTTGGTGTTGTCACTCTCCCTCTCTCATACTGGTCACTGGAAGTTCAACATGGCACCTCATGGCACCTCATGGCAAAGAACTCTCTGAGGATCTGAAAAAAATAATTGTTGCTCTACATAAAGATGGCCTAGGCTATAAGAAGATTGTCATCACCCTGAAACTGAGCTGCAGCACAGTGGCCAAGACCACGCGGTGGTTTAACAGGATAGGTTCTACTCAGAACAGGCCTCGTCATGGTCGACCAAAGCAGTTGAGTGTAGGGTTGTAGGGTTGTAGGGTTGTCCCGATACCGATACTAGTATCGGTATCGGGACCGATACAGAGCATTTGCGCGAGTATTTGTACTCGCGCAAATCCTCCCGATACCTGGGAGGAGACAGCGTGTAATGCCTGTCTGTGTCCGTGTATAATGCTCAGACGGCAGCCATCCAGTGTATAAAAGCCCCACCTCCTCGTCGTCCGTGATAGGAGAACACTCCCAGCAAGTGAGTCAGTGTTCTGCCTATCACGGACACCCTCTCATCCTCATCCCATGGACGAGGATGAGAGGATGTCCGTGATAGGCGGAACACTAACTCACTGCTGGGAAACTGAGTTCCCCTATCACGGACGAGGAGGAGGAGGAGGAGGCGCGGCTTTTGTACACTGGATGGGTGCCGTCTGAACATTATACACGGACACAGACAGGCATTAGTCGTGTTGCCACAGTGGGGTGAAGCACACAAAATATATATAGATGAGGAAAAAAAAAAAAAATTAGTGTATAGAAATTAATTAATAAATTAATACAGAGCTAATTAATTCAGAGCATCAAATAGTACTCAATCTCAGAATACCGTCCCTGTAGAGTAGATGGTAAAATAGGGTTAAACAATGTTGATTAGCAGCAGCGTGAGAGTGTCACTGGATACAACAGCTCTGTGAAACAGGTATCTTATACTCAGCTTCAAATCACTTCAGTAGCTCCAATGACACAGCCTTGGTCATTAGCGATGGTGCAAAAAACAGGCTTCAGCCCCCCTCTTCAATACACCACAACAGGTGTGGGACATGTAAGAAAAAGGGAAACACAATAGTGTAATACAGCCAGACACGACAATACCGCTGCCAATGCTATGCGCCGATCCACTCACGCTCTCCCCTTCTTTGAATCAAGCCACTCAGTAACGAAAAGTGTAGAGGTCCTCACTCGGGAACTTCCGACAGATCTCGTACAGCAGACTCCTCCCCCACGCGTTGCGTCACTTGCCACGTGACTTAATCATGGGTAATGTCCATAGAGCAATGCCGGCCAAACTTATAGTGCTCAGGACGGACATGTGACAGGGAGCAAGCGAATCAAAAATATAACCCACATTGGCGAGGAAGCCATAAAGTGAGGGAACTCAGCAAATCTGAATCCCGTTGGATTTTTGAGATCAAGTCTTTATCGCACAATGGCTTAAATATCGATTTTGACCTCAATTGCTTTATTTCAGATTTTTGATACAATATATATATTTTTTTGTCAGGTTCTATCATTATCTGCGAGCCACTGGACTCATGGGTATCAATTGATTTGATTTTATATATAATATTTCTATAGTATTTTTATACAATCTAATTTTAAATTTTAATTAATATAGTATATGGGATATGTATATGGATATATTGTGTATATATATATTTTCACTATTAACTCGATTTTATCATTTTAATGTGTATAATCTCTACTTGTTATTACAATGGCCTGTGGTTGGTTCTAGCCGTTGTGTATGCAAAGTAGGATTATCCCTTTTAACCACCAGAGGGAGTGGCCATAAGTGTATGCTAATTCACACTTTTATGTTTTTGCTCAGTGATGTCAATCCCTAATTTTTAATAATTTTTAATAATACTGTGGATGTTTTTTATCGTAAAGATTGTTTCATTAAAGTTGGTTAATGTATTGTATCAAATCCACTTTGGTTTCGATGCCGCAATGATGTAACATGTTAGTGTGCTCTCCCCGATTCGCTTGCTCCCTGTCACATGTCCGTCCTGAGCACTATAAGTTTGGCCGGCATTGCTCTATGGACATTACCCATGATTAAGTCACGTGGCAAGTGACGCAACGCGTGGGGGAGGAGTCTGCTGTACGAGATCTGTCGGAAGTTCCCGAGTGAGGACCTCTACACTTTTCGTTACTGAGTGGCTTGATTCAAAGAAGGGGAGAGCGTGAGTGGATCGGCGCATAGCATTGGCAGCGGTATTGTCGTGTCTGGCTGTATTACACTATTGTGTTTCCCTTTTTCTTACATGTCCCACACCTGTTGTGGTGTATTGAAGAGGGGGGCTGAAGCCTGTTTTTTGCACCATCGCTAATGACCAAGGCTGTGTCATTGGAGCTACTGAAGTGATTTGAAGCTGAGTATAAGATACCTGTTTCACAGAGCTGTTGTATCCAGTGACACTCTCACGCTGCTGCTAATCAACATTGTTTAACCCTATTTTACCATCTACTCTACAGGGACGGTATTCTGAGATTGAGTACTATTTGATGCTCTGAATTAATTAGCTCTGTATTAATTTATTAATTAATTTCTATACACTAATTTTTTTTTTTTTTTTTTTTCCTCATCTATATATATTTTGTGTGCTTCACCCCACTGTGGCAACACGACTAATCCCCTATTCAGGGTTTTGAATTATTATCACAATTGGATTGATCTTAGTAAGGTATCACATAAATTAGTTGTTTTTAGCGCATATGTTTATATTTTTCACATTTTGTTGTTTGGTTGGTAACCTGTTTCACATACTGCAGCTTTTTACATTTATTTATTAATTGTGTGGTGTATTTTGGATTTAGTAGCGCTGTAGTTTATCAGTTATATAGACAGGCATTACACGCTGCCTCTCTCTCTCTACCAGGTATCGGATTGGGTAGGTCGTGGTCCTCCAAAATGGTACTAACAACCAGGAAAAAATAATAATGGAATAGTGACATATACAGTAACCACAGAGATCCATGTTCCCAAAAAGGGCCACAAAGGACATCAACCACATTAAATACAATAAAACACAACCATGATATTCACCTTGTGCCCATCATACACTTCCATGCTGCAGACAACAATACAGGCCATTAAAACCTTGCCCTCATAAATAAAAATGTCACCCCAAGCCTGACTTCACCCCCATGCCGACTGCTGGAGATTGCATTACAGTAGAGCACAACTTCATGTATGCTAACAAGTGCACTTCATTCATCACAGATGTCACATTTCCCTTGATAGTGTGCAGATGGGGCATTAGATGAGTGCTGCTAAGTACAATGGGCTAGATTCACGGACAAACTACTGAACAAACCAGTGAGCCAGCCCCTGGGAACCATTCCAAGTGAGTGAGCACTTCCACTGACTAGACCCTGCTCCCTCTCTCTCCTCTCTCTGACCCCCCCTTTCTCTCTCTCTGACCCCTCTCTCTCTCTGTCCCCCCTCTCTCTCTGACCTCCCCCTCTCTCTCTGACCCCCCTCTCTCTCTCTGACCCCCTCTCTCTCTCTCTGACCCCCCTTCTCTCTCTCTCTGACCCCACCTCTCTCTCTGACTCCTCTCTCTCTCTCTCTCTCTCTCTCTCTCTCAGACCCCCTCTCTCTCTGACCCACCTCTCTCTCTGACCCCCTCTCTCTCTCTCTGACCCCCACCCCTCTCTCTTTGACCCCCCTTCTCTCTCTCTCTCTCTCTCTCTCTCTCTCTGACCCTCTCTCTCTCTCTGACCCCCTCTCTCTCTCTGACCCCCCCTTCTCTCTCTCTGACCCCCCTCTCTCTCTGACCCCCTCTCTCTCTCTCTCTGACCCCTCTCTCTCTCTCACAACCCCCCTCTCTCTCTCCCCCTGTGAAATGTAAAGGGGTCAAGAGGTACAAGGGCTGTGTAATGCAAAGGGGTGTAGAGGTGCAGGGTGCAGTGTAATGTAAAGGGGTCCAGAAGTGCAAGGTGCTGTAATATAAGGGGGTCCAGTGATGCAGGTTGCTGTGTAATGTAAAGGGGTCCAGAGGTACAAGGGCTGTGTAATGTAAAGGGGTCCAGAGGTGCAGTGTAATGTAAAGGGGTCCAGAGGTACAAGGGCCATGTAATGTAAAGGGGTTTCAGAGGTGCAGTGTAATGTAAAGGGGTCCAGAAGTACAAGGGCCGTGTAATGTAAAGGGGTCCAGAGGTGCAATGTAATGTAAAGGGGTCCAGAGGTACAAGGGCTGTGTAACGTAAAGGGTTCCAGAGGTGCAGTGTAATGTAAAAGTTGTCCAGAGGTGCAGGGTGCTGTGTAATGTAAAGGGGTCCAGAGGTGCAGGGTGATGTGTAATGTAAAGGGGTCCAGTGATGCAGGGTGCAGTGTAATGTAAAGGGGTCCAGAGGTGCAGGGTGATGTGTAATGTAAAGGGGTCCAGTGATGCAGGGTGCAGTGTAATGTAAAGGGGTGTGAAATATACAGTATATGCATATGAGCATATCATTTTATTTTTTTTATTTTTTGGTGGGGGAGTGGATCTTGGGTGGGAGTTCCCACACTTTTTTCCCCAGGACTTGACCCCTGGTTACAGCACGCCATGGGAGTGCTTCATTCTAAGGTAAGTATTTCAAGTTAAGTTTTCCATTCAGTATTTCATAATGTGCTAGTATGTGATGTATACTAGCAGGTTATACAATTGCCTTACAGGTGTTTTTTTTTATTATTTATTTTTTTACCAGCCACGGTTTACAACCGCTTTAAACCATTTTCATAACAAAAACATTAAACCAAAAGAAAACATTGGAGCAGAATTTTCAGTGAGTGAAAAAAAAAACTAATTACAATCCAACTCCTTTGTGTATACAAAAGGCCTAGAAAACACAGTCAAATATTCTAGTCATATTGATGTGCATGTTATGTGTGGTCCATTGCTTTTAAGCATTATGATGCAGTGTCCAAGAAGGAATTGCAAGAAAGAGTAGCAGAGCCTTGATTGTATAATGAAGAAAAGAGATGTAATCGTTTATTCCCAGAAAGATATATAAAAAAAGAAAAAAGAAAATCAAAACACTTCAACAACATATACACAACAACAATCATAAATATGCAATGAATACTTTGTGGGATTTGAAGCAGATTTTTTTCATGTATCTCCTTTTTTCGCTAGCATATTTTTATGTCTCAGTGAGAACAGCTTTTATCAATTATGTTCATTTAATCTGTACTTTTCCAAATTAGGCCAACTTTCACCATAAACAGTTACCAGAGGTCTGTAAAAAAAATTAATTTTAAATTTTTGTCTTCTAATATTTTGATTTGCTGCAAGGTGGCTGGCACACTTTTACATGCCTTGCGCAGATTCTCTCCAGGTTCTTAAATGGGGCATATCTGTGTTTGGATCTTAAAGTGATTGTAAAGGTTTTATTTTTATTTTTTAAATAAAAACATGTTATACTTACCTGCTCTGTGCAACGGTTTTGCACAGAGCAGCCTGATCCCTTTCTTCTGGGGTGCCCAGGCTCCTCCTCTTCATCGTGTGCCCCCACGGAGAGCCGCTTTACATGGGGAAACCCATGCTGGCACGCTCATGAGTCCCACTGCTGTGTCCATTGACACAGACATCAGGAATCTGCCCCACCCCCTGCTCCTGTGTCACTGAATTTGATTGACAGCAGCGGGGGCCAATGGCTCCTGCTGCTATCAATCTATCCAATGAGGATGGAGACATCGGCTGGAGTCGCTGAGCTCATGAACATCGCTGGAACAGACAGGCTCAGGCTCTGGGGACAGCTGCAGCACAGAAGGTTAATGCATTCTATGGAACCTGGTATACTTTACAACTAGGGCTGTGGAAATTAAAGATCTATTGTACATTTTTTGATTGATCAAAATTCTTTTGATCGGTAGTAGTGGTGCAACGGATCGCAAATTATCTGTGATCCGAACGGGTCACCATATGCGGATCGGCACACCACGTGATCCGCAGAGCTCCGCTGCTGCCTCAGCCATAGGAAAGGCCACTGCTTCGGCCTAGCTCCCGGAGCGGCAGCCATCTTGGTCCACCCGGCGGCAGCCTAGGTGAGCCTAGAGCGGCGCACTGACGTCATCACCTAGCCTCAACTGCTTGTGTTTGGTCGGCTTCTCTGGTAAGACTAAGCAAGCACTAATCTTCCTATACAGTGGGGAAGATGTGGGCCATATTACAGTGGGGAGATGTCTGTGGATTACAGTGGGGAGATGTCTGTGGATATTACAGTGGGGGAGATTGTGGATATTACAGTGGGGAGATGTCTGTGGATATTACAGTGGGGGTGATTGTGGATATTACAGTGGGGGTGATTGTGGATATTACAGTGGGGGTGATTGTGGATATTACAGTGGGGGAGATTGTGGATATTACAGTGGGGAGATGTCTGTGGATATTACAGTGGAGGAGATGTCTGTGGATATTACAGTGGGGGAGATGTCTATGGATTACAGTGGGGGAGATGTCTGTGGATATTACAGTGGGGGAGATTTCTGGATATTACAGTGGGGGAAAAGTCTGTGGAAATTACAGTGGGGAAGATTGTGAATATTACAGTGGGGGAGATGTCTGTGGATATTACAGTGGGGGAGATGTCTGTGGATATTACAGTGGGGGTGATTGTTGATATTACAGTAGAGAGATGTCTGTGGATATTACAGTGGGGAGATGTCTGTGGATATTACAGTGGGGAGATGTCTGTGGATATTACAGTGGGGAGATGTCTGTGGATATTACAGTGGGGGAGATTGTGAATATTACAGTGGGGGAGATGTCTGTGGATATTACAGTGGGGGAGATGTCTGTGGATATTACAGTATGGGAGATGTCTGTGAATATTACAGTGGGGGAGATGTCTGTGGATATTACAGTGGGGCAGATTGTGAATATTACAGTGGGGGAGATGCCTGTGGATATTACAGTGGGGAGATGTCTGTGGATATTACAGCGGGGGAGATGTCTGTGGATATCACAGTGGGGGAGAGGTCTGTGGATATTACAGTGGGGGAGATGTCTGTGGATATTACAGTGGGGGAGATGTCTGTGGATATTACAGTGGGGACTATATATGGTGGTGATCCGAAAAATGTATGTGCGTTATAATTAATCGAACTTGATCGATTAAAAAAAATTGATTAATCGAACACGAATATTTTAATCAGTAACAGCCCTATTTACAACCCTTTTAATGTCTACCCCATGCAGTTTAATAAGTGTTGTGAGGTTCACTTTTGCGCATTTATGTGCTGCCAAAATTTCGGCACATCCACATTAGCTTTAATAAATCAGCCCCTGTATGTTTGTAATTTTATTTGACATATTTGTTTTTCCTTTTGCATTGACCTTTTGGATAAACACATGAAAATTTCCACAATGGCAAATGATTGTGGAAGTTGGTTACCCACCAGCTAACATGTACACTGTTCTGCTAAATATGCTAGCCTGAGATTTAAATTAAGGGACATAATAGTCATAATAATAAAAAAACTGCTTCCTGGAATTCATTTTCAGTTTTGACTTGCATGTTTAGCAGAAGAATGGTCAATGGTAAGTACTGTTTGTTCAGGACTTGATGATTTTTCACACATTTTATATGTAAATGAAGTTATAATTTGCATAAGCATTTACATGACAAATAAAGCAATAGTCCCATGTTTGTCTCTTGATTTATAAAGGGTCATATTCAGGTAAGTATCACACATCTATTTTGTTTTCATGGGTATTCAAGATTAAACGCACAGAGGAGCCCATTGAAACATATTCATGTTTTTTTTAATCTTCCTGATGGCAGTCAATGAATAAAAAAGCCTTTATATCCTGAACTGGACAGATCACTAATGTTTCCTATTTATTCTGGGTCACAGCTTTGAATGAAAAATTAAGAACATGAAGCACCAAGTGATTTGTTAAGCGAATTGTTTGTTTATCTTTCAATGTTAATTACATGCATACACACTCCCACATTAATATGCATTAGTAACTAGTGGTAACTAGGCTACACTGAAATAGAATCCAATTTAGATAATCAAGTCCCTAAGAATATTGCCTGAAGTTAAAGAAAACAGATAGGTAAGACTGCGCAAAAGGTTATTATATACTACTAATTTAGAAGTGGCTGTGCACAATAGATTACTAGTACTGACCAGTTCTTTTCTGTTCCACTTTTTGTCATGTTACAAGCAAAAACATAAATGTATTTTATTGAGATTTTTTTATGTGATAGACCAACACAAAGTGGCACATGATTGTGAAGTGGAATAAAAATAATAAATGGTTTTCGATTTTTTTTTATAAATAAAAATGTGAAAAGTGTGGCATGCATTTGTATTCAGCCCCCTTTACTCTGAGGCCTTGTACACACGGTCGGTCAAAACCGATGAAAACGGACGGAAGGTCAGTTTCATCTGTCCAAACCGACTGTGTGTGGGCGCCATCGGTCAGTTATCCTTCGGTCAAAAAAAAGAGAACTTGCTTTAAAATTGAGACGATGGACGTCTAACCGATAGGTCAAAACCGATGGTTAGTACGCAAAAGCATCGGTTAAAAACCCACGCATGCTCAGAATCAAGTCGACGCATGCTTGGAAGCATCGAACTTAATTTTTCTCTGCACGTCGTTGTGTTTTACGTCACCGTGTTGGACTCGATAGTTTTTTTAACTGATGGTGTGTAGGCACATCAGACCATCAGTGAGCTTCATCGGATGGACTGATCGTGTGTACAGGACCTAATACCCCTAACTAAAATCTAGTGGAACCAATTGCCTTCAGATGTCACCTAATTAGTAAAAAGAGTCCACCTGTGTGTAATTTAGGCTCAGTATAAATGCAGCTGTTCTGTGAAGCCCTCAGAGGTTTCTTAGAAATCCTTAGTGAACAAACAGCATCATGAAGGCCAAGGAACACACCAGACAGGTCAGGGATAAAGTTGTGGAGATGTTTGAGACTGGGTTCACACTTGTCCGACAAACGCTTCGACATTGGGAGCTCATGTCGCATTAAAATCAATGTTTCCCTATGGGAGCCTTCTTAGCTGATCAGACATAAGTCGGTCCGACTTTGAAAATGCTCCCTGCACTACTTTGTTCTGACTTTGATCCTACTTCAGCCCATTGAATATCATTGAAGTCGGATCAAAGTCTGAACGCCGTCTTGCCTGGTCCGACTTTGGCATGCAACTTGTGCTCTGATGATCTTGAGGGGGAATTCCACGCCAATCTAAAAAAAAACGGCATGGGTTCCCTCTCTAAGAGCAAACCAGACCCCTCCATCTGGTATGGATTTTAAGGGGAACCCTCTACGCTGAAAAAACGGCATGCGGTGTCCCCCCAAAATCCATACCAGCACACAGCTCGGCCGGTCAGGAAAGGGGGTGGGGACGAGCAATCGCCCCCCCCTCCTGAACCGTACTAGGCCGCATGCCCTCAACATGGAGGGGTAGGTGCTTTGGGGCAGGGGGCCCTGCCTCCCACCCCAAAGCACCTTGTCCACATGTTGATGAGGAAAGGGCCTCTTCTCGACAACACTGGCCAGTAGTTGTCAGGGTCTGCGGGCGGGGGGCTTATCGGAATCTGGGAGCCCCCTTTAATAAGTGGGCCGCCAGATCCTGGCCCCCCACCCTATGTGAATGAGTGCCCCTACCCATTCACCTGAAAAAAAGGGTCAAAAATTAAACACACTACACAGGTTTTTAAAGTACACGCCATTACAGCAGGAGAGAGCATCGCGTCAACTTAAGAAGAAGAGCAGAGTGAAGAAGACGACGGAGAAGACTGGGCAAGAGCTAGCAAAAGAGTGGGAAAAAGAGCAGAAGATAGCGGAGGAGCCCAGCAGAAGATACCGACAGCCGGAGAAGAACCAGAGAGCACGGAGAAGAGGCCGGAGAGAGAGCGGAGAGAGAGCGGAGAAGTCGGAAGAGACCCTCTAAGTTGGGAGAGACCCCCGGAGCTGCCTAATAAATTACTTTAAAACCCTGTGTAGTGTGTTTTATTTTTTACACTTTTTTTCCAGGCGAATGGATAGGGGTACGATGTACTCTATACTCATTCACATAGGGGGGCCAGGATCTAGGGGCCCCCTTATTAAAGGGGGCTCCCTGATTTCGATAAGCCCCCCGCCCGCAGACCCCAACAACTAAATGCCAGGGTTGTAAGGAAAAGGCTCTTGTCCACATCAACATGGGACAATGTGCTTTGGGAAGGGGGGCACAGGGTCTCCCCTGCTCCAAAGCACCCACCCCCCCAATGTTGGGGGCATGCGGCCTGGTACGGTTCAGGAGGGGAGTGCTTGCTCATCCCCACCCCCTTTCCTGACCGGCCGTGCTGCTTGCTCGCATAAGGGTCTGGTATGGATTTTGGGGGTCTGGGAACGCATGCTGTTTTTTTTTTTTTTTTTGGCGTGGAGTTCCCCCTCAAAATTCCTACAAGACACAGTGCCTGGATAGTCGAGGATCAAAGTCAGATCCCTGTTCATTGAAGTCAGAAGCATGTCAGACTTTAAGTTGCAGGGCAAATTTGGATTTAAAGTAGTACGACTGTGTTGTACCATTGTGAACCCAGCCTGAAGCAGGTTTAGGTTATAAAAAAATATCCCAAGCTTTGAACATCTCACAGAGCACTATTCAATCCATCATCCAAAAATGGAAAGAGTATGGCACAACTGCAAACCTACCAAGACATGGCTGTCCACTTAAACTGTCAGGGAGAGCATTAATCAGAGAAGCAGACAAAAGGCCCATGGTAACTTTGGAGGAGCTGCAGAGATCCACAGCTCATTTGGTAGAATCTGTCCACAGGACAGCTATTGGTTGTGCACTCCACAAATCTGTCCTTTATGGAAGAGTGGCAAGAAGAAAGCCATTGTTGAAAGAAAGCCATAAGAAATCCTGTTTGCAGTTTTGCGAGAAGCCACACAGCAAACATGTGGAAGAAGGTGCTCTGGTCAGATGAGACCAAAATTTAACTTTTTTGCCCAAAAGTAAAACACTATGGCCCGGATTCACATACCTTGGCGCATAGTTATGCCGCCGGTGTAGCATATCAAATATACGCTACACCTACGTAGCGCAGATCGGCGAGCACAGTATTCACAAAGCACTTGCTCCCTAATCTACACTGGGTTCCCTCGGCGTAGCTTGTCGTAAGTGGCAGTGGGCGTGAGCCATGCTAATGAGGCGTGACCCCATGTAAATGAATAATGAACGGCGAATGCGCCGGCCCATAGACGTATCCCAGTGCGCATGCTCAGAATCACGTTGGATCGAACGCCTAAGATACGTCGAATCACTGCCTATGACGTGAACGTAACCTACGCCCAGTCCTATTCACGTACTACTACGTAAACAACGTAAAATACGACGGCTGTTCCCTGGTCCATACCTTTGCATGAGTTGCGCCTCATAGATGGGGAATAACTTTACGTCGAGCGTACGACCTACGTAAACCACGTATATTAATGCGCCGGGCACAAGTACGTTCGTGAATAGGCGTATCTCACTCATTTGCATATTCAAATCGTAAATCAATGGGAGCGCCCCTTGCGGCCAGCGCCCACCATACGATGGCATAGGAAACTAACGTCGGTCGGATGAAGCCTAGTTTCAGGCGTATCTGGATTTTAGAGTCAGGCGCATAGATACGACGGCGCATATGTGCACTTACGCGGCATATCTCGAGATACGTCGGCGTAAGTGCTACGTGAATCCGGGCCTATGTGTAATGAAAACTAACACTGCACTTCACCCTATACACACCATCCACACAGTGAAATATAGTGGTGGCAGCATCATGTTGTGGGAATGCTTTTCTTCAGCTGGTCAGAGTTTATGGGAAGATGGATGGAGCCAAATACAGGGCAATCTTAGAAGAAAACCTGTTATGCCCTGTACATACGATCGGAAATTCCAACAGCAAAAGTCCGATGTGAGCTTTTGAACGGAAATTCCGACCATGTGTATGCTCCATCGGACTTTTGCTGTCGGAATTTCCGCCAACAAAAGATTGAGAGCTGGTTCTCAAATTTTCCAACAGAAAAAATTCCTATCGGAAAATCTGATCGTCTGTAGCAATTCCGAAGCGCAAATTTCCGATGCATGCTCGGAAACAATTCGATGCATGCTCAGAAGCATTGAACTTCATTTTCTCGGCTTCTCATAGTGTTGTATGTCACGCGTTCTTGATGGACGAAAATTCCAAGAACTTTTGTGTGAACGTGTGTATGCAAGCCAAGCTTGAGCGGAATTCCGTCGGAAAAAAACATCCAAGGTTTTTCCGACGGAAAATCTGATCGCGTGTACGCGGGCATTAAAGTCTTCAAAAGACTTGAGACTGGGGCAGAAGTTCACCTTCCAGCAGGGCAACGACCCTAAACATACAGCCAGAGCTACAATGGAATGGTTTAGATCAAAGCATATTCATGTGTTAGAATGGACCAGTCAAAGTCCAGACTTAAATTCAATTGAGAATCTGTGGTAAGACTTGAAAATTGCTCTCCATCAAATCTAAAAGAGCTTGAGCTATTTTGAAAAGGAGAATGGGAAAAAATGTTATTCTAGATGTGCAAAGCTGGTAGAAATATCCCCAAAAAGACTTGCAGATGTAATTTTAGAGAAAGATGGTTCTACAAAGTATTGACTCAGGGGAGCTGAATACAAATTTCACATGTTTATTTGTAAAAAAAATTGTGAAAACCATTTATTATTTTCATTTCACTTCACAATTATGTACCACTTTGTGTTGGTCTATTACATAAAATCCAAAAAAAATACATTTATGTTTTTGGTTGTTAAATATGAAGTACTTGTGCGCTGCTATGGATATTACAACCAACCAACACTAATGTACAGTATCTCACAAAAGTAAGTACACCCCTCACATTTTTGTAAATATTTTATTCTATCTTTTCATGTGACAACACTGAAGAAATTACACTTTGCTACAATGTAAAGTAGTGAGTGTACAGCTTGTATAACAGTGTAAATTTGCGGTCTCCTCAAAATAACTCAACACACAGTCATTGATCAAAAGGGAGTGAGGGATGTGAGATTATTGCAGTGCCAACAGAAAATCAGCAGAGAACATTTTTTGACAAAGTTTTATTGATTACATAGAAAGATTAAAATACATGTACAAACAGTAGAAAAGGATTGAATCACATGGATAGTATGTAGGAAGCATTTATCTCATATAAAGCGGTCAAGTCTTCCCTACTAGTTTCGCCAAACATTGGCTTCATCAGGGGATTAGGACATGACCCATCCAATTGTAACTCTAAAATAACAAAATACATCTGTTAAGAAACATCATAATTAAATTATTAAAGGTATGACAGTAATAAATGGCTGGACAAAAGAGCCGATCAGCCGGGCATAGATCCCTCGGGCCCTCCATCCACAGACACATGGGGTGTATACATGTTCTAAGACCCAACAAGATGTTAAATATCCACCTACCCCAAATTCTCCACTAGATCAGGTCGAGATAACCAGGACCCCACGGAAGTGTCAGACCAGCAATGCCAAAGTGATGCTGTAGAGTGCCACATTTAAACATTCAAAGGGCTTAAGTAGAGCAAAAGGCTTTAAAAATGAAAATATCAATGGGCATCAAGCCTCAAATAAATACCAAAGGGCCTATGTTCTAAAGGAACACTTATAAATGAAATGGACAAATCTGGTGCTGTAATGATGATAGATTATGATGGATCTAAATGGGACAATTAGAGTGAGTTCATTAAGTAATGAAATTTGGTGAAATTTTATTATAGTGATAAATTATCACAAAAAGAAAAAAGACAAAACTTACAATTATACCATATCAATTTGGGCAATATAAACTACCCAATAGTCCCAAATCCCTAACCCTAACCTCGCTCCAAATAGTCTCAAATCCCTAACCCTAATCCCACTTCCAATAGTTCCAAATTCCTAACCATAACCTCGCTCCTAATAGTCTCAAATCCTTAACCCTAACCCTAATACCACTCCCAATAGTCCCAAATCCCTAACCCTAACCCTAATCCCGCTTCCACTAGTCCCAAATCCCTAACCTCGCTCCCAATAGTCCCAAATCCCCAACCCTAATCCCGCTCCCAATAGTCCCAAATCCCTAACCCTAATCTCGCTCCCAATTATCCCAATTCACTAACCCTAACCTAGCTCCCAATAGTGCAAAATCCCTAACCCTAACCTCGCTCCTAATAGTCTCAATCACTAACCCTAATCCCGCTCCCAATAGTCCCAAATCCCTAACCTTAACCCTAATCCCACTTTCAATTGTCCCAATTCACTAACCATTTCCCTAATCCCGCTCCCAATAGTCCCAATTCCCTAACTCTAACCTTGCTCCTAATAGTCTCAAATCCCTAACCCAAATCCCACTCCCAATAGTCCCAAATCCCTAACCCTAATCCCGCTCCCAATAGTCCCAATTCCCTAACCCTAACCCTGCTCCCAATAGTCCCAAGTGGAAGTGGTATTAGGGTTAGGGTTAGGGATTTGGGACTATTAAGAGTGAGATTAGGGTTAGGGATTTGGGACTATTGGGAGTTAGATTAGGGTTAGGGATTTTGGACTATTGGGAGTGAGATTAGGGTTAGGGATTTGGGACTATTGGGAGTGGGATTAGGGTTAGGGATTTGGGACTATTGGGAGTTAGATTAGGGTTAGGTATTTTGGACTATTGGAAGAGAGATTAGGGTTAGGGATTTGGGACTAGTGGAAGTGGGATTAGGGTTAGGGATTTGGGATTAGTGGAAGCGGGATTAGGGTTAGGGTTAGGGATTTGGGACTATTGGGAGTGAGATTAGGGTTAGGGATTTTGGACTATTGGGAGTGAGATTAGGGTTATGGTTAGGGATTTGGGACTAGTGGAAGTGGGATTAGGGTTATGGTTAGGGATTTGGGACTATTGGGAGTGAGATTAGTGTTAGGGATTTTTGACTATTGGGAGTGAGATTAGGGTTAAGGATTTGGGACTATTGGGAGTGGGATTAGGGTTAGGGATTTGGGACTATTGGGAGTGAGATTAGGGTTAGGGATTTTGGACTATTGGAAGTGAGATTAGGGTTAGGGATTTGGGACTAGTGGAAGTGGGATTAGGGTTAGGGATTTGAGACTAGTGGAAGCGGGATTAGGGTTAGGGATTTGGGACGATTGGGAGTGAGATTAGGGTTAGGGATTTTGGACTATTGGGAGTGAGATTAGGGTTAGGGATTTGGGACTAGTGGAAGTGGGGTTAGGGTTAGGGATTTGTGACTATTGGGAGTGAGATTAGGGTTAGGGTTAGGGATTTGGGACTAGTGTGATTAGGGTTAGGGATTTGGGACTAATGGAAGTGGGATTAGGGTTAGGGATTTGAGACTAGTGGAAGCAGGATTAGGGTTAGGGATTTGGGACTATTGTGAGTGAGATTAGGGTTAGGGATTTTGGACTATTGGGAGTGAGATTAGGGTTAGGGATTTGGGACTAGTGGAAGCGGGATTAGGGTTAGGGATTTGGGACTATTGGGAGTGGGATTAGGGTTAGGGTTAGGGATTTGAGACTATTAGGAGCGAGGTTAGGGTTAGAGTTAGGGATTTAGGACTATTGGGAGCGGGGTTAGGGTTAGTGAATTGGGACTATTGGGAGCGGGGTTAGGGATTTGGGACTATTGGGAGTGGGATTAGGGTTAGGAATTTGGGACTATTGGGAGTGAGATTAAGGTTAGGGATTTGGGAGTAGTGGAAGTGGGATTAGGGGTAGGGTTAGGGATTTGGGACTAGTGGAAGTGGGATTAAAAATGATCATTTTTGAGATCGCATAGTTCAGGGAAACCCCTCATAGTGTTGATGAAATCTTCTGGTTCATATGGTCTCCTTCTGGGCACATTTTCAAAAATTTCTTCTGCTTGCTGGTCTCTGACAAGCTCCATCTTGCTCCTATACTTCTCTACAAACAGGATTTCCTGATTACCCAGCATCCTACACTTCAGTGCGATCATGCGACCATCTCACAACTAGTGCTGTTCTACATGCTAGGTTACTGCTTGCATCTTTATCCTTTGTGTGATCTTGTAAAACAAGCAATGTATTGTAAAGTAAATCCAGTAGTGTGTTGTTTTACTTCAAAACTTCATTTTTATGGGATAGATAATTTTTTGGGGCATTTTGATCTTCTCACAATTTTATTCCTGTTGTTGTAGATGTTCTCTTTTCTGCTTGCATGTTTCATTTTTTGTGAGATCATGTGACTTTTCTACAGCTCAAGGCGTATTATGGGCGTTTTTCAGGCGTTTTTATATCGTTTTCAATTCATTTCAATGGAGAGGGGCGTTTTTGGAGCGTTTTTTTCAGCGCTCAAAAGCTGCTCCATTGATGCTGCTTGCAGGACTTTTCTCAACGCTCCTGCATGGGGAGCGTTTTATGAGCGTTTTAATAGCGATATTTTTACCACGAAAACGCGGCAAAAACGCACCAGTGTGAAAGGGCTCTTAACCTAGATGTAAGGTATTATGGTTTAATAAAATAATTTCTTCTGTGAAATTACTACACTATGCAGTTCTTATTTGTCATGTGTGGCCTGTGAATGGGAGAGAGGAGGAGATCCAGTACAGCATAGTGGATATTTATCCCTGGGTTTATGCTATAAGGAGAGGCAAGGAATGTGATTTTCCATAAAGGATCCATATATTAAAGCCTTGTCAAACCAGCTGTGGATTTCAATGTAGGAGAGGAGTAAAACATGAACTGCCGTTAATAATATGTATACCAAAGCACCACTAGACCTGTTGTGGTCTTTGTTTTAAGGTGAGGTTCTAGGGCATGTCTGGATGGTGGGAGCGATTGTGTTCACAACTTTCAAGAACTGTTTTTTGAGCATGTGATCTTCACATCTCATCACTTTTTGATGCACAAGCACTTTATTATTTGGGACTTACTTTAATATTTTTGATGTAAAATCAGATGAATATCTGCTTTTGTTTCAAGCACTTTATCACTGTTTCACATATTATCGCATACTATTATGATTATTATACAGAATTAATATAGTGCCAATAGTTCGCACAGCATTTTACAACATGAGGGTGGACAGTACAGTTACAATACAATTCAATGTATTACAATGCAGAGGGCCCTGCTCGTTAGAGCTTACAATCTATAAGATATTACTGTATTTTTTTTATTTGGGTTACTCATTTATGCATATTTGTCTATTTTTGCTGTTTAGCTTCTTTAATTTGTGCACTTGACCAGTGTAGATAAGATGTCCCACCTTGTTTTGTGTCTGACCATGAGTACACCATCCCCTTTGCTATTAACTAAATTAATGAGACCACACATGAATTGGAGTACTAATGGCCATAGAAGCCTTTTTATTAACAAAAACAACTTATCAGATCAGCCTGTTGGTCTTATTTTTTTTTTTGTGTAATTAGTATTTATTAAGGCAATAAAAAAGGGGAAAAAACACATAAACAAAGGACAGGCATGTCCAACAGGATCCATACACTGAAACAACGGCCTCGCAGGGCTGCCAAACAACCAAAAGTAAACTTCAAACAAATCACATTGTACATGCACATAGATACAATAACAAATGCATTTATAATCTCAAGGACCGCTGCAGCAGCCAGTACCCAAAAGGGCCCCAGCGGCCACACCGATCTGTGGGGCAAATAGGTAGCCAGGTGGACAGTAGCCCAAGAGGTTGTGGGGACAGGTATCATCAAAGGGGAGCATTAAAAAAAAGGGGAAAAAATTAGGCTACCCGCCGAACTACCTGAACCCGGGTATGAACCAGGCGAGGTGTCCGTGGGAGTGCTTTGGAAAAAAAGAAAAAGGGGGGGGAACAACAGAACCCAAGCCCGGGCCCACGGCTCACGGTCGGGGCGGAGGGGGGGCACCAAAGCCTCCAACTAACCACCCACCACCCCCCCCCACGAGCCAGAGGGGCCAAGACCAGAGGACCACATCATACACTCAGGCGGGACAACGGGACCAACAGGGGTCCACCGATTGCTCCATTAATTCCCATATAATACCCAAAAAATATAAATAAATAACTCCCACTGGCAACAATTATAAAAATAGAAAGAGAGGGGGAGACACCCCAGAGGAGTATATCTAAATATAGAAGGTATAGAAAGAAAGGGAAAGAGAGAAAAGAGAAAAGGGGGGGGGGAGAACGAATGATGCGTACCTCCAAGCTTACAGGAAACCGTGTCCTCGTCCACACCGGGCGCACCTCTTCAGTCCAAAGCCATCAGCACCACCAGACCACCATAGCAGCTAGCTATCGGGGGGTCAATTCCTCACTTACTAAAAGCTTGCAACCTGCGGGCTTTAAGGGAAGGCTCTGCTGGTTCCAGCAGAGCGATATCTAGACTAGAGGAAACAAAGTTAGGGTCTGAGACATAGTCCGTCCATGGTGCCCAAATAGCAAGATCTTGTTCACAGCGATCGCGACAGGTCGCCACCCAATCCTCAGCCTCTCCGATCGCACTCACCCCCCGAATCCAATCCTCATGGCCAACAACTTTGGACTGCCTCCAAAAAATCGGAAGCAGTCACCTGGCTGCATTAAGTAAATGTGGCAACACACTCTTCTTATATTGACTGAGTGGGATTGACATGGAGAAGAAAGTGCACCGGAGAGAGGGGAATATCAACCCCTGTGATCGTTTGTATCTGGTCTTTTATGTCCGCCCAAAAGGGTTTGATTAATCCCACCATATGTGGATAAGCGTACCCCTGTGTCCACATCCACGTCAACACAGCCCCGACTCAGCGGGGTAAATACATGCCATGTCCGCCGGCACATGATACCAGCGGGACAGAATTTTAAAGTTTGTTTCTTGGGTTTTAGAGTCCATGGAGGAAGTATGAGTGAGATGGTACAGATGGGTCAGTTGTGTGTCCATGAGGACCTGCCCCAGATCTCTCTCCCATATCCGTATGTAGGTGGGTGTGGACAGAGGGGCAGCGGAACCCAGTAGGTGGTACAGCTCCGAAACCAGGTGGGGGGCAGGGTCCTCTGTGTGGACAGAGGGGCAGCGGAACCCAGTAGGCGGTACCCTTATAAGAGGAAGGGTCCCTTATCATACGACCATGCGTCTCAAAGAAATGGTGTAGTTGCCTATAGCGCCAGAAATTCATTTGCGGGCCTTGCTGCCCTACAGGAAGGGCCTCATAATTTAGAAGTTTACCGTCCTTCATAAGCTTCCACCCATGACCCAAAAAAGGTAATTTGTTCTCCAGGAGGGAACCAAAGGAAGCCACCCAGTGGGGCCAGCGGGGACATAGGGGGGGGGGCAATTTCAGCATAAAATTAATCCTATCTCAAACTATGAGCACATGTGCTGTCAGCGGGGAAGTCGTCACAGATAGTCCCCCATGCTCGCGGAGCTGCCACGGTGCGTACGATAGATTCCTGCCTGCAAGGCATTTCTCCAGAGAGACCCAAAGCTTCGAGTGGGAATGAAAACGCCAGTTGAGTATTCTTTGAAGAGCTATTGCCCTGTAATATCGTCTAACGTCAGGAAACCCCAAGCCACCCTCCCTCTTAGACCGCTTTAACACACTAAGGGCTATTCGGGGCTTACGTGCGTTCCAAACAAACTCAGTCAGCATGCTGGAGATGCGGTCAAAGAACAGTCTGGGCAAGCGGATCGGTAGAATCTGTAATTAAAAAGGATTCGGGGCAGAATGTTCATTTTTATTACGTTCACCCGGCCTAACCAGGTAAAGGCAGTTTGAGTCCACTGGGAAAGGTTTGCCTTAATTGCAGTAAGCAGGGGAGGGAAGTTAGCATTGTATAAGGTGTCAAATCTATCCGTAAGTTGTACTCCCAGATAGCGCAGGGATGCCCTGGTCCATGAAAAAGGAAAGGCGTCTTTAAGTCTCACCGCTAAACACGGGGGCAGGTTGATGGGGAGGATCTCAGATTTCTCAAAATGTATTTTAAAATTAGACAGGGTTCCAAAATGTTTAAGTTCCTTCAGCAGGTTCGGCAAAGAGTTCAAGGGGTCCGCTAGGTGGAAAAGAACATCATCAGCATAAGCCGAAAGCTTATGTTCCGCATTCCCAACCTGCAGGCCTCTGATGTCCTTTTTTTACCCTGACGGTGCGGAGCAAAGGCTTCAGCGCCAGGGCAAAAAGGAGGGGTGAGAGAGGGCACCCCTGCCTCGTACCGTTCCTAATGGGGAAGCGGGAAGAGAGGGTACCGTTCACCTTCACCTGTGCACATGGATCAGAGCACAGGGCTAAAATTTAAGCCAACATGCGGGGACCAAGTCCCAAATGTCCAAGTACCACCTGCAGATATGACCAGTCAATACAGTCAACTGCCTTTTCGGCGTCGGTCGAAAGGATGAGGTAGGGCTGAGGATCCGGACAAGAGCGGGCCCAGTGTATAAGCTGAACCGCTCTCAGGGAATTATCCCTGGACTCCCTGCCCGGAATAAAGCCCGTCTGATCAAGGTGCACAAGTCCAGGCAGCAGGTGTTTAAGCCTATTAGCTAAGATCTTTGCCAGGACCTTCACATCTAAATTAAGGAGGGAAATAGGGCGGTAACTCTGCGGAGCAGCAGGGTCCTTGCCCTCCTTCGGGATCACATTAATGTGAGCTAAAAATGCCTCCGAAGGGAATAGCCTTACCCCCATCTATGGAGTTGAAGTAACTCAACAAGGGAGTCTCCAGGTGAGAGAGGAAGGTCTTATAATAGACCTTGGTAAACCCGTCCGGGCCCGGGCTCTTCCCATTGGGCAAGGACTCAATCGTCGATCTAAGCTCGGTCAGGGTGATTGGCAATTCTAAAGTCGAGGACTGATCATCCGTGAGCGAGGGGAGGCCCAACGAGGTCAAGTAGTCACGAACCGATTGGCGCCTAACATCTCGTACGGAGGAAGGGAGCCCAGAGTTTAAGTCGTATAAAGTGGCGTAATAGTCCCAAAAGCCGGCAGCAATTTTGGAGGACAGCACTGTCGGCTTCCCCGAAGGGGAGTACAACTTATGGACATGCATCTGCGCAGTCCCCTTCCGAATCGCCCGTGCCAGCATACGCCCGCACTTGTTCCCATGTTCATAAAACTTATGGGACATATAGCGGAAATGTTTCCGTGTCTGTCAGTCCAAAAGGCGCAGGAGCAGCTCCCTCAACTCAGTCAAACTTTCCAGCGCTCCCGGTCCCCCTGTCGCCTTATGGTATAGTTCAGCTTTATGGAGAGTGGTATACACCCTCTGAAAGTCTGCCATACGTTCCCGCTTCAACCGGGATCCGTGGGAGATCAGTTATCGTCACCACATCTAGATGCCTAAATGCATTGAGTTGCTGCCATGTAATTGGCTGATTAGCAATTTGTGTTACAATGCAATTGAACAGGTGTACCTAATAAAGTGGCTGGTGAGTGTATATCCACAGCTACCAAACAGACCATCACCTTTGCATGGAAATCTCCATCCCTCAACTTTACAGGGCACGCTTAATAATGAAAAATTAACCACCTTACTAGATTGAAAGTAAAGTCTCTCGCGCTACTAGTGAGTAGATATGAATGTAGGGAAGTCTAAGAGACAGAAGCTGCTAGATCTACTGGTGTTCACTGAACACGTAAATAAATATGTCTAAAAGTGATCTTAAGCTAAAAGTGTAAAATCAATACATACAAATATGTGAGAAAGTGCTATCTATGTGATATCAAATGGCTCATATGAAATAGAAAATAAATAGTCAATAAACTATGAGCCTACATATGTTGACCCACAAACAGATACAGATATTCAAGAGTGATCAAATATAAATATATAAAGTGTCACTGTGCAAATCAGAAAGGGGACAGATCCTCCAATGTCTCCAAATTATTGACTATTTTGGACGGTTATCAACTTGACTCTCACTTACATCTCTTTGCATATTGCATTATTGAACCATTTATATTGTGGAAATTGGTACACTCCTGCACGTTTAGCACTTTTTTGCATTCTTGAACTTTTTGCACTTTTTGCACTTTTTTTGCAGTTTCTGCACTTTTTGTCATTTTTTTAGCACGTTTTTTCTGATTTGCACAGTGACACTTTATATATTTATATTTGATCACTCTTGAATATTGTATCAGTATCTGTTTGTGGGTCAACATATGTAGGCTCAGTTTATTGACTATTTATTTTCTATTTCATATGAGCCATTTGATATCACATAGATAGCACTTTATGTGTATTGATTTGACACTTTTAGCGCAAGATCACTTTTAGACACCTTACTAGATTTCCATGCCAATAATTTGGCAGCCATTGCTTAATTACTACCCCCTCTCACAGAAGAACCTATATCGTATCCATCTCAAACCCAAACTAGACCCTCCACCTAGAATAGACTCTTCCTATTTTCGATCTATAGACTTTTAATAGCTAGAATTGAAATTTGAGGGTCCCCTTCTCCCTTCTTTTCTACCTTTAAAGGGGTTGTAAAGGTTTGTTTTTTATTTTCTAAATAAGTTCCTTTAAGCACTTACCCCCTGGACCATATTGCTGCCCAAAGACCAGAGTACTTTTTGCAATTCGGGACTGCGTCGCTTTAACAGACAATTGCGCGGTCTTGCGACGTGGCTCCCAAACAAAATTGGCATCCTTTTTTTCCCACAAATAGAGCTTTCTTTTGGTGGTATTTGATCACCTCTGCGGTTTTTATTTTTTGCGCTATAAACAAAAATAGAGCGAATATTTTGAAAAAAAATAATATTTTTTACTTTTTGCCATAATCAGTTTAGGCTGATACGTATTCTTCTACCTATTTTTCAGGAAAAAAATCGCAATAAGCGTTTATTGATTGGTTTGCGCAAAAGTTATAGCGTTTACAAAATAGGGGGTATTTTTATGTCATTTTTATTAATATATTTTTTTTACTAGTAATGGCGGCGATCAGCGATTTTTTCCGGTACTGCGACGTTATGGCGGACACTTCGGACACTTTTGACACATTTTTGGGACCATTGGCATTTTTATAGTGATCAGTGCTATAAAAATGCATTGGATTACTATAAAAATGCCACTGGCAGTGAAGGGGTTAACACTAGGGGGTGGGGAAGGGGTTAAGTATGTCCCTTGTGTGTTCTTACTGTGGGGGGGGTGGCCTCACTAGGGGAAACACTGATCTTCTGTTCATACATTGTATGAACAGAAGATCAGCGTTTCCCCCGCTGACAGGATCGGGAGCTGTGTGTTTACACACAAAGCTCCCGGTCCCCGCTCTGTAACGAGCGATCGCGTGTGCCCGGCGGCGATCGCGCCCGCCGGGCACACGCACGGGAGTCGGGGGCGAGCGGGGGGCGCGCGCGCCTAGTGGCGGCTCAAAGAGCCGACGTAGAATGACGTGGTCTCGCCCAGGAGAGCCGACCTGCCGCCGTAGAATGACGGCGGCTGGTCGGCTAGTGGTTAAGCTAGTGTATTGTTGGTTCACTTACCTTTTCCTTCAATTTCCCTTCTCAATGTTTTTTTTCTTTGTCTGAATTTCTCACTTCCTGTTTCTTCTCAGTAAACTTCACACCATCATCTGAGCCATTCTGGCTGGGGGTTAGTCAGCCAGAACAGCTTACTGAGGAGGAACAGGAAGTAAGAAATTCAGACAAAGAAAAAAAACATTAAGAGGGGAACCAACAATGCACTAGCTTAAAGGAACCTATTTAGAAAATAAAAAACGAACCTTTACGACCCCTTTAAACCCCCACTTTCACCCACATGCCATCCTTCCTTAGCGCTCTATTTCCTTCTTTTCTCTCATGTCTTCTCTCCCTAATCTAATTTCTCCACTGTTTTCAGCCTTGCACTTATGTCTTTGGCTACTGAAAGCCATGTATGTACAGTTTACTATTTTCAAACCTATTTTTCAATTTAAACTAGCCCTCGGGCAACTAGTTTGTGGCATGTTTTTTCAAACCTTATCTTGATCTTAATGGTATGCTTATGTTGCTACTCAAATGACGGCATCTCATCCCTTATGTCGCATGATGTTGTGTTTGATCATTACATGTTTCTACTCATGGCATTTATTTAGCCATTATAGGCTTGTAGGCACCCTGAATTAATGCAATATGACTGTATCTAGTTCTACAAAGCACATGTTATATGCCAGTGTTTACGCATCCAAAAAATATTTTGGTAACAGAAAAACCCCTGCCGCCTGTTTTCATACAAACTGTATATTTTGCACCCCTCCATCCTTCTTTGCAAAGTAATTTGTATATTCTGAAATAAAATGTGAAAATTGGACACTAAAACCCAACAGAGATTACTGATGCATTGACATTTCATGCAGCTTTATAAAAATCGAAAAGACGTGTTATGTTTATCAGTCTTTAAAAATAATTAGCTGAGCAATTAGACGTACTAGGAGCTTTGCTAGTAGCTTCACAATGGGAGCTATCATTCACTTCACTTTCTAATTGTATGGGTACGCTTTTGTATTTCACAGTAAATGAATCAGGAGGAAGCCACAGAAAAGCTGTAAAAGCAATAAAAGAAGTTGGTCCCAAAACACACTTTATTATATACAGTATGTTAATATCCTATTCTCATTTCTTCTTACAGGTTTGTCAACTACTTCTATCTTATTTCTAGAACTGCAAAAAAAAAAACTTATCTGTGGCTCTCAGGTTAAAAGGGTTGTAAAGTTTGTTTTTTATTTTCTAAATAGGTTCCTTTAAGCTAGTGCATTGTTGGTTCACTTACCTTTTCCTTCGATTTCCCTTTCCCTTTTTTTTTCTTTGTCTGAATTTCTTACTTCCTGTTTCTCCTCAGTAAGCTTGGCCCCATCATCTGGCTGGGGGTTAGTCAGCCAGAACAGCTTACTGAGAAGGAACAGGAAATTAGAAATTCAGACAAAGAAAAAAAACATTTAGAAGGGAAATCGAAGGAAAACGTAAGTGAACCAACAATGCACTAGCTTAAAGGAACATATTTAGAAAATAAAAAGTGAACCTTTACAACCCCTTTAAAGCTGAACTTAGGAATAAGTGCTAATTGCTCAGTTGAAATATGTAAATGGTATCTGTCAAAGTATTTGTATTTCTGCCTATCCAGTTCTGAGATTTAAACAGCCTTGGCAAACAGCATAGCCAGGGTGACAACCTGACTCTTCTCTGCTGCAGTTAGAGCAGAACTTCACCTAAAAATAGAAAATTTGGTTTTCCTCCTGCTCCCCCCCCCCTTTTTCCACGTATGGATGTTTTCTTTTTCTGGGAGCCAGTTTCTATTATTGGGATGCAAAGTGGGGAGCTGGATGTAAAGCCATAGGAAGTCACAACCAGCTTCCCACAAGCAAGATGGCTGGGGAAAGTCCTGCAGCAAAAACAAAGGATGGGATAGCTAAAGTGACTGCTGACCTCAAATCAATCTCAAAATGAAATGAAAAACCTGCCAATACAGTCTGTTTTTCCTTTATAGAGTTGTGTGAGTATAATTCTTGTTTGCCTGCTGGAATTACAGACAAGATATAACTGGTGGTGTCAGCAAGAATGAGGCCTCATGTAGGGCTGGACAAGAGAAGAGGACACAGATCTACCAGCGTCTCCTGTGGGGGTAGTGCTACACTAGCAGTAAGCAGGGCCGCTATTAGAAATCATGGGGCCCCGTACAGCCTACCTGACAGGCCCCCCCCCCCCCACACACACACACACCTGATGGTATTTTATACAATATTGTCACACACAAAAAAAAGTGAAATTCATTTTTAAAGGGACACAAATGCCACCACAGTTCCCCCTCCTAGTACAAATCTCCCTCACCCCAAAAATTCACCAGCCTAACTTTCTATTCTAGCACAAATCTTCTTCCGCCAAATCTCCCCTGCCTGCAATGCGATATACAGTACGAACGATCCAGTTTTATGTGCTGTATGTGGAACGCTCTTCTGACAGGAAGGAAAGCACAACACAGTGCATCTCCTCCTGCATGTCTCCTCTCTGCTCTAGCCTCCGGCATCCTCGTCCCAGCTGTGAGTGCGAGCGGGGCAGGGGAAGGACTTCAGCGGCAGCAGGCCAGGTTCATTATCCCTCCATGTCTCTCACCCAGCAGCTAAAAGCCGGTGGGAGGGAGAGAAACCTGGGTGAGAGACTTGGAAGGCATTGTTCTCCACAGATCCTCCTGCTCTCAGGGCCCCTCTGTGTGCCAGGGGCCCCCTACAGGAGGGCTGGTGGTCCCCCCCTATCAGCGGCCCTGGCAGTAAGGCCCCGTACACACGAGGAGACATGTCCGATGAAAATGGTCCGTGGACCGTTTTCATCGGACATGTCTCCTGGGAGCTTTTGGTCCACCATCAGACCAAAATCCCCGCGGACAGAGAACGCGGTGACATAGAAGACACCGACAATCTCAAACACGGAAGTGCAATGCTTCCACGCATGCGTCGAATCAATTTGACGCATGCGCGGGATTTCGGGATGCTGGTTACACGTCATAACCAGCGGACATGTCCGATTAGGTGTACTAACCATCAGACATGTCCGACGGACATGTTTCCAGCGGACAAGTTTCTTAGCTTGCTAAGAAACTTTTGTCCGCTGGAAACCTGTCCGCTAGGCCGTACACACGGTCGGACATGTCCGCGGAAACTGGTCCGTGGACCAGTTTCAGCGGACATGTTCGACCGTGTGTACGTGGCCTCAGTGTCAAAAAGGTTCCTTACATTGATGATCGGTGGAAAGAAGAACGCCCCCTCACATTGGTGCTCATTGGGAGGAAAAATGTCCCTTTTTGGTGATCAAAAAAAAGAATTCATCATACATTGGTAGTCAGTTGGAAGAAGAATGCCCCATTACACTAGTGGTCAGTGGAAAAAACATCACTTACATTAGTAGTCAGAGGGAAAAAACTCCCTTACTAAGAGCTTAAATGGTCTCTGTTGTTAATGTTTACTGACAGAAAATATTTTTTTTTTTTTCTTTTCCCATCAGATCAAAAGCAAGTCCATACTTTCAGCAAAAACTGACTCACCAAGAACCCTCCGCCCAAGTTCTTTCCAGGTACTTAGCTTAAATCATCATCTAGGCAACAGTTCTTTACTTTTCTCAAAAGCAATTTAAAAGGTCACAATATACAACTTAAAATGCAATATACAATCCCCTACCCCCACCCTCCACCCCTCCTCCACCTACTCCACCCCCAATACTCATTCGCTTCATCCACCCCCATCCGTCTCCTATCCACCAACATCACCACATACAACTTTGCCAGAATCATATTCACACAATCCATATCAGACGCCACAAACTTTCTCCTTACTTCCCAACACCTCACATCCCACAACACTTCTTTAAAAATAGCCGAAAAGATCTAGATTTTCCTCTGCGTTGCCCTCCGCCCCTCCACCAAACCAAAAAACCAAACCACCTTCTGCAAGCTCCTCACCCCCAAAACTTCTTCCATAAAGGGAGCCAAAATATCCCTCACTTTCTGTGCAAATGGGCAGTAATACAGGACATGTTCAGCCGTCTCAAAATCATTACAACCTACTCTAGGGCATATCTCATCCCTAGACAAGTCTCTAGCCTTTAAAAAGAACTTTGTCAATAAGGCTCCGTGAAAGGCTAACCAGGAAATTTCTTTCTGTTTGTTAGAGGTACCTTCGACAAGGAACCTCTTCCAACATAACTCCATCAGTCTGGACCCAAGGCCACAGATGTTTGTTCCCACCTCTTGTCTCTTTATCCATTTGAACAGACTTTTCTTGACCACGGCGCCTTCTCCCAAATCTTTCAGTTGGTTCGTATCAAAAAAGGACATCAATTTTAAATAAAATGACGGGGTCACCAAGGCCGTAGGTCTTGACAGGTCTTTCCTGCACCAGCCCCATTTTATCAGAGCCCACCCTGCTAGATACCTCATCAAGAAGGAGGTCTTACCTCCCGCAATAAAGGCTTTGTAGTGCGCCAGCCAAAAGTGTGCACTCAGAAAGGAAGGAACATCAGGAAAACCAACGCCCCCTCCCTCGAGGCTCTTCATCACCGTCTTGCGTCCCACCCTCTCCATCTTACTGCCCCAAAAAAACACAAAAAGAAGTCTCGAGATTTTTTGCATCCACCTCACATTCGGGGGAAAGACCAGGCTGAAATATAGCAATAACGGCAGTATCACGGACTTGATCACTAGCACTTTCCCTGTAAACGTCAACTTCCTTAGTTTCCAAAAGTCCACTTTCCTTCGTACTTTCTCCAAAGCCATCTCTGCATTCGCTTGATCCAAAGAATTCCGCCCGAACTGTGTCCCCAGGATCACCACCGACTCCACCACTTTAACTTTCACATCCTTCAACGTCCTCGAACCACTCAACGTGCAAATCTGGCTCTTCTGCCAGTTTACATTCAATCCAGATACACTGCTGAAGAGTCTTAAGTGCAGCTCAGCTCTCCGGGCGTCAGCTTCGGAAGAACAGACGAACGTCACATCGTCCATATAGCAGACCGCTTTTGCGTACTCACCACTACTGCCAGGGATAAAGATCCCTTTTAAGCCCTTGTCTCTCTGCGCGTGGCGCAAGAGAGGTTCAATGGCGCATACGAACATGATGGGCGACAGGGGGCAACCCTGCCTAACTCCGGCCATAACAGGAAAAGAATCGGACAAATTGCCGTTAACAAGTACTTGGCTCACGATCCCAGTATATAACCCTCTCAGGGTCTTCAAAAAGGGGGTTGGGATCCCCATCTCCTCCAAAACTTTAAATAAAAAGGAATGCGCCACCCTATCGTATGCCTTCTCGAGGTCTATCCCCATCAGAGCCATCGGCACATTATTTAACTGAGCATACGCGACAAGGTCCCGCAGCAAAATTAAAATATCCGAGATCCTCCGCCCAGGGACGGCACAGACCTGTCCTTCCCCCACCAATTTATGTACAACCAAACTCAGCCTACTGGCCAGAACTTTTGCCACTAATTTGTAGTCCACATTCAAGAGTGTAATTGGGCGCCAATTTTTAATTTCCCGACGATCCCCTTTCTTAAAAATAAGGGTAATTGCCCCCTCCTTCATGGTGGAGGACACTTCCCCCTTCGCAACACAGTATCTGACGATCTCCGTCAGATGCCCTTTCAGCACTGGCCAAAGTTTGACGTATAGTTCAGCAGGCAGTCCATCTTTCCCCGGCGTCTTGTTGTGTTGCATACTCTCCAGCACGTTCTTAACTTCTTCTTCGGTCACTTCGTCCAGTAACCCTTCCGCTTCTTCCTCCTCCAAGCACTTGCCCAGCACACTGCAATATTCCTCCTGCTCCTCCTCCTGCACACCCTCTTGCACTTTATACAGGTTTTTATAAAAGGAAAAAACCTCCTCCATCAACTTATCACCCTTCACCTCTTCCTCCCCTGACAGTACTGTGGACATAACCTTCTTACTTGAAAAGGCCTTCTTAAAAAAGTATCTCGTGCACTTTTCCCCCTCCTCCAAGTCTTTAACTTTGGCATTAAAAATAATGGCCTTCCCTTTTTCTTTCAAGAGTTGGTCTCTCAGATCTCTCACCTCCTTTAATTCCTCTCCCACATCGATACCCAATTTTTTACATTTGTATAGGAAGTGCAATTTTTTAACCAACGCACACTCTCTCTCTCTCTTCTCCACAGTTTTCCTCCTGCACATTCTCTGCAGGAACACTGCCAGGCGTGCCTTGGCCCAGTCCCACCATACTAGGACATTCACAAAACTCCCTTTTTGCTCTGCCAACTCTTCTAGGTAAGTACCACATTTCATACACACCTCCTCATCCTCCAGCACTGCCACATTTAGTTTCCACCAGCCATTACCAAACTTCACACCTTCTCCCACCACCAACTTACAGCATAACATTTTATGATCAGAAAACAAAACCGGAATTGCCTCATACGCATCTATCTTTATAAACTCTGATACAAACAAAAAATCGATACGTGATGATACCGTCCCCTTATCTGAAATGTAAGTATGGGCCGCGTGTTCCCCCTCCACCACCACCGCAACATCTTTAAGTCTGAAATCCTCAATCATTTCATTCAGCAGCCGGGAGGTCACATCCACCCCTCCTCCCTCACTAACACCGTGTCTATCACACCCCTTCCTCACACAATTGTAATCACCTACAACAATTGTTGGCACTCTCCCAGGTAAGTGAAGTTTAACGGTGTCTAAGAAAACCTTCCGACCTCGTTTGTCAGCTGGTGCGTAACCATTAATCAGGCGCATCTTCTCACTCCCATATTGTAGCGTGACTACCAAGCACCTTCCAGGCACAACTTCCTCATATGATATCACTTTGACATCCGCATTTTTCAGGAGCACCCCCACACCTTCTGCTCTGGTTTCACAACAGGGTGCCCATACCGCCACCCCCTTCCCCCACTCAGTGATGCCATGCAGGTCCTCCACACCACACTCCTGCACACAAATAATATCTGCATTGACTGTTCCTAAGTACTCCAAAATCAAAGCCCTTCTAGCACCGGCTTTAAGGCTCCTCACATTCAACGAGGCAACTACAGTATAAGAGCCATGAACAAAAACAGGAAAAAATTAGCCATCATAAAAAATAACTTTAGTCTTTCGGACCAGCCTTCTCTTGCCTCACTCTCCGGCTCCTTCTCAGTCCTGGAGAACTGGCAACCTCCTCTTCAGAGGCTCCAGGAAGATCAATCTGTAGAGAGCCCTCCTCCCCGCTCTCCACCTTCTCTAAACGAGTCCGTTTACCAGCCACCTGAGTCCCTGAGTTGGGGGTGTAAGTCACCCGCTGCCCGCACTCCAGACTTTCATCACTGCACTCTTCTTCACCATCGACCTCGTCCTCATCCTCCATCTCTTCCTCCTCCTCCTCTTCGCTGGAAGAGATGTCCCCAATCAGCGGACTTAATGCCGGGCTGGCAACCTGCTCAGCTCTTTCGATAATAATTTCCACCCCTTCCGGACAGTCCTGGGGCCGTCCCTCCGATTCGTTGACATCCATCTCTTCTTCCCGGGGGAAATTGGCATCCACCTCAGGACCACCCGCATGGTCCCCTAAATCACCCTCTGCCATCTGAGGGGTTGCAGAGCCGTGGCCGGCATCATCCGCCGCTGCGTCCGCACCTGGCCCACTCACTCCGCCACTCGCCCCAGCCGCGTCACTGGGTGGAGCGTCATTGGGTGCCGACCTTGGGGTTTCGCTGGCACGCCCCCCTTTGGGAGCTTTCTGCTCAGCCCCCCCTTCTTGTCTGCCCCTCTGCTCTCTCGCCTCTCCTCCCAGTCTCGTACTCTGGTATTTCTTTCTCTCTTTCTCGTACTCCGGGCACTGTCTGGCCAGATGTCCTGTACGCCTACAAATGTCACACACCTTCCCTGCTTTACAATCCTTGGCCTTGTGTCCCACCTGCTGACACAACCTGCATCTCTCGGACGAGTCACATTCCTCACTTGTATGGCCATAACTCAAGCACTTCCTACAATATTTAGGCTGGCCATGGTAAAATAGAAAACCCCTCTCTCCTCCGACTGTAAAGACGGGCGGTGGCCGCCTCACGCCCCCAATACAAGTTGGGTCCAGCTTAAACCTGCCAGTAAATCTATACTTTCCATTCCAAATCTTGTACCTGTTCAGTACCGGTTCTCCCCCTCTCAACACTTCACAATAACTCTCCAGAAAGGCTTTTACAAGTACAGGGTCTGCAAATGGGTTGTACATGTGTACGATAATAACCTTCTCCTCCTCCATGAATAAAGGGATTACCTGCAGTAATTTCAAAGCTCCTTCACCTTTTCTTTTCTCCGCTTCCTCATAGATGTTCCAACATACTGCTGTGGAGGAAAAGGTTACATCGTAAATTCCCTGATTGGGAAAATCCTGCAGACACATAATGTCTCTCACCGCAGTGTTAAAGGTCTCCATCAGCACGTCCACCACAATCGTCTTTAACGACACCTGCTCCTTAAAGCCTGGCATCACCAGGAATCGCAACGAGTCCTTCAGCCCACGGCTCGCCATCCTGAAGAAGGTCCAAAGATCCGCTCGCCCACCTAAGGGGCCCCACAAGGGGAACCCCCTGGCTCCGCCAACCGACCACCTACGCCTTTGGGAAGGCGATCGCTTCCCGTTGCCCGGGGACTAAGCCTAAGGCCAATAGCAGCAAGGGGGGGCCCCTCCGAAGAGGAACGATCCCCCCAAGGCCGACCGCCGGGTACCCCGGGCACCTTCTGACTACTTACAAATGCAGCAGAAGTGGAAGGAACTCAGGAAGCGCTAAATGTATGTGGGTTAGGGACGCAAAATTACTTGTCTTAGGGAGAGGGGTGAAGATAGACGCTTTCACACAGCGGGGACAGCGGTGACATCGCTGGTTTCCTTTGTAGGTATATTGCAACATAACGGGCTAGTATGCGATGGGAAAAAGAGGAAGTAAATCCCATCAAGGAAAATTCAGAATCAATGTAACTATGTAATCTGGTAAGGTATGTGCCATGAACATTTTCCACCTGTCGAAGAAATGTTTAGTAGGGCCCAAGGACCGGTCTATAGTATCCAAATTTTTGAGAAAAACATCAAAGATTTCAGTTCTTTCTTCACCATAGTGACCTTTGGAGATGATTGTGATGTCCAGGATTCGAGTAGTATGTAGTCGGTAGTAAAATCCATGGAGAACTGGATTTTCGTTGAGAAGGTAAGGATAAATCAGTGAGTTTGAAATACCCAAACAAGCAGAGTAGGGTTTTTTAGGAATAATATTGGAAGTGATTCCATTAATAAAATTGAGTACTTGGTCCCAGAATGTTGAAATTATATGGAAATTCCACATGCGATGACCCAGTGTGGGGTGTAGTGTGCCGCACCAAGAACACTTAACTAGTGTAGGATCAGCTTTATCTATCAGAAATGGTATAAAAGCTCTATGCATTACCTTAAACTGTGTCTCTCTCCAGTTTTCACTGATGATTCAATTAAAAGTTCTATGTAAACCCTCTGCCAGAGTATCATCTGGAAAGTTAGAGCTAGCTTTTCAGAAGTTGGTTCCTATGCGGCTTTGTAAATTGTAAATTGAGGGGTAAATAAAGATCAGATATGGAGTATCGGTGATTGTTGGAAAGGGACCTTTTTTGAGGTATACCATGACTTAAAGTAGAGTTCCACCCAAAAGTGGAACCTTCGCTTATTTGCTTCCTCCCCCCTCATGTGCCACATTTGTCACCTTTCAGGGGGAGGGGGGAATAGGTACCTGTTTTTGACAGGTCCCTGTCCCCACTCCTGGTAGATGGCGTTGCAGCGCCGTTCTTTGGAAGTTCACCCCCCCCCCCCGTCTTCCTCCGCCCCAGGACCAATTAAAAAGCACAGTGCGCTTCGCGCATTCACAGTAGGGAACAGAAAGGTTTCCCTGCCGCGATCCTGTAGTGGAGATGGCGACGGCAGTACCCGACAGCCGATCTGCTGGGGTGCTGACATCATGGTCACCCTGGACAGGTAAGTGTCCATACTGTATGTTTAAAAAAAATCCCCAGGCTGGAGCACCTCTTTAATATGTTTTGTCAACTGATTGTATTAAGCAGCATAGTGATTTGACAGTTGAAACTCCTGGGATATTTCCAAGAACAGTTTCATCCAACAGGCATTTGAATGAAAAAGAATGACACCAAAAGTAGACCTTTTGGATTTCCAAATATTTAAAACGTTGTCATCCATGCCATGCAGGAACATTAGATTGTCATGTAAGGGGAGATATTTGGAGATGTTATTTGCCAGTCTGACCCTGTTTTGCATTATTGATTCTACCTATATAAAAAAATAAATGCAAGTTACACTTACTCTCTGGCTTATCTTTCAGTCAGTACTGAACCTGTTACAGTATCAAGGCATTATTAGAACATAAGGAAATGATTCCAGATGTCTGCACTTCCAAAAATCCTTTTATTGAAGCTTCATATGGATTGACAGATGGAGCAGGGAACAAAGAGGTAGACGCGTTTCGCGCAAGTGTTAACGCTTAGTCATTACCACATTATTAGAGCACCTGGCCACAAACGGTTAATTGTGGATTACATCAATTCCCTGACCAGTACTGGATTTACCATTAAGCACAAGACTGATGTACTAAAATGTGATTGATAGCCTTACAAAGGATAAGTCATAAGAGAGATTTTAGATGTATATTTACTGTCCACATAATTTTTCCTCATCATTAGTAGAAGTGCATCATTTATCTCATTTAAGGTTGTTTACATTTGGTACACGTTTCTCATATATCTCATATTAACAGCTTATTTATCCATGGCCACAATAGCCTTTCCCAGGATAGAAGCTAAAAGCTGTGTGCTTACAGACTGCAGTGCTGTTAATTTTGTCCTGACTCTGCCTAAATAAAATGCTCTGTTATGTCGATTTAATTGAAGAGAAAAGAACAATTGTCTATGTCAGTTCATGGCAAAGGTGGTCTATACGCATTGACTTTCATTAGCATGGCAACCTGAGCATCAGGTACACCACTAATGTGCATGGATTTAGTTCCACAAAAGAGAATCATTGTTTATTTAATTTGTTTACAAAAAAGAAAATCAAGAGAAAAAGTGGAGCTAGATTTAGGGCCAATTCACACAATGCTGTGTGCATTGCATTGCGGTGCATTAAACAGCCCAACCATTTTTTTAAAATACATGTGAAATTAGGGCAGACTGGATTTTATCCCAACACAACATACAGGAAGTGTTTAAGAAACAAATTAACAATACTTCAAATAAGAATACATGTGCAGGCATTGTTGTGCGTTGTTTGATGCATGTGAACATTTAACATTAATAGTGTTATATATCAAAATATAAATGTGCAATAGTCCATTTGTTGCCACAACAAAATGCCTCTAAAATAAACCAAAACAATACATGAATATGCAAAATAAAGCTGTTTGTGAATTTTTTTATGCACACAAATGTCCAACTTTAATAGTGTAATGTAAGTATGGAATAGTCCATAAATTGCCAGAGTTCATTAATGGTATAAGCAACCCAATAGTGCCAGTAGTGTGTGTGGCTAAGTGTTCATACATATAACATGCATCAAATCTTTCAAATGATGTGCCACCATTCCAAATGTTTTCAGAGCTCTAACTCCTTGTGAAATACTCGCTCATTTTCAATGTTGACCTATAAGATATGTAGGATTCAAGGGCTTAATCGTGGTCTGTTTATTTTTTCTTATTGGTTCAAACTCCTGGACTTGGGACCAATATGTGTATAGGTCCCTTTAAGGGACAAGACCTGAATGCCAGCAACCAGAACCTGTGCTCAGATATTAGAACAGAAACCTCCAGGAGCGTAATACCATTTAAAAATTAATACCTTCTTTATTAAAGTGGATGTAAACCCACATTTTTTTTTCTATGTCACAATGTACAGTATACGATTTCCTATCATCTGTGTCCAGTCTGGCCACACAGAGTTAATCCAGCTCTGAGCAATCCTCTTTTATTGTTCAGTGAAATAAAACGGACTAACAGAGAAAAACCTTAGTCCGTTCCGCCCCCTTGCTGTGAGTGACAGGTTATTTACACTCATTCACTAGCCTGGAGACAGGCATTATTTTTCAATTCCCACCCCTCGCTCCTTTTCTGAAGTCATGTGGTTACTTTTCTGGATTTTGACTGAATGTTAGTGATCATAGCAGAAGTCAGTTAGTGACATCACAACTCCACCCACCGAGCTCCAGACAACAGATCCACCCACAGAATCTGCAGTTTTTCAGTTCTTATAACAGACAGAGGGGAGACATTTGACAGGTAAGGATACATGCAGGAGGCATCTATATCCATATACTATGGAAGTAGTTTAGAAAAGATGAGAGTGGGTTTACATTCACTTTAAGTAAAATGCACTCACATTTAATAAAAAAAACTTGCAGGCAATTTAAAAATGCACTTAAGAAATAGAAACTGTTCCTCTCGGCACACTTGCGGTTTCACTCTATACTGGATGTGATGTCACCCAGCTCCGCCTGACATGTTGCATCACGTGACTTCCTCAGGGTTTGGGGCTGGGTGACGCTCGTCAACACTAAAAGGGCATTTATGTATCATCAACTAGGAGAGTTTTTTTTGTCTATCTGCCACTTTTTGTGGCATACGTGCTGTTTTACTGTTTTGTATCTGTATATTTGTTTTTTATATGTACACTAGGTGCTTGTTGCGTGTATTATCATTAAGTTCCATCATGTGTACCTGTTTCTAATAAACCATTTTACACTTTAACACTTTGTTTGGCCTTCAAAGTCCCACCTAGGGGGAGATATTCTCTTGTTTGTCTCTCGTCCACACTAAATATCTCAATTAGTTTACATGTTGCCATAGAAACCATACCTAATTAACAAAGCAAACTATCATTATAAAAGCTTGTGCTAGGTACACATCGGCCAGGCATCGGGGGCATTTGCGGGAGTACAAGTACTCCCGCAAATACTCGGTATCGGTCCGATACTGATACTAGTATCGGTATCGGGACAACCCTAGTTGTAGCTCATATTGAGTTTAAAGTCTCCCATCTTATTGGTTTGTTTCTGGAAGGTGGTATTTGTGCAGGTCTTTTCATAGTCAGTAGTTAGATGTAGTACAGGTAATTCTGTTTGCCACCAGAGGTGATATTATTTCAAAAAAAAAATATTTAGTTTTATTTAAATACATTTTATTTATGTATTATAGACAATATATATAATTTGACATTATATATTTTACGTACACATATATAGTGCAATGAAAAGTTTATTTACATTAGCTGAGGAAATGTATATACTTACAGTGTGACTAGTTGTATTCATTATAACCACACTCAAATGTCGATATATATTATGCAATGCATTGCTGAGAATTAATAGCTACTTGCCGATTACACTGTGTACCTGGTGCAAGCATGGTGGCTTGTAAAATGATAGCTAGCATTGAGGTGTTATTAGGTAAGGTTTCTGTGGCAACATGTAAAGAATTTTTTTTATTTAGTCAGTGCCACCCAGCCTGATACCCTGAGGAAGTCATGTGATCTGTGATGCAACATGTTGGGAAGATGAGTGATTTTTTTTCTGGTACGGAGTGAAACCAGTGAAACGGAGCAAGGTGTGGTGAGAAAAACAGTTTCTATCCCATCCCTTAAGTGCCTTTTTTTACATTGCCTGCAAGTTTTTTTTTTTTTTATTAAGTGTGTGTGCAATAAATAAGGAATTACGTTTTAAAATGTATTATGCTATTGCCGGTTTAGGTCCTTATATCTGAGCACTGCTTCCGGGTGCTGGCATCCAGGTCTGGTCCCAGAAAGCGGCCTATACATATATTGGGCCCAAGTCCAGGAGTCTGATCCATAGGAAAAGATAAACAGACCATGATAAGGCACTTGAGACCTATATGTTATATGGGTCGACACTGAAGGTGAGCGAGTATTTCACGGGTAGAGCACTGATTACAGTTGGTGTGGTGGCACAGTGGCACATCATTTAAAGGGTATGATGCATGTTAAGTTAGCACTGGTGTTATATGTATGAACACTTATCCACACAATACTGACAGAATTGGAATGTTTATACCATTAATGAATTATCACTCTAGCAATATATGGACTTTTGCATACATTACACTATTATTGTTGGACGTCAGTATGCATAAAATAATGCACAAACCACTTTATTTTGTTAATTCACATATTTTTTGGTTTATACTTGTGATATTTTGTTGCGGTAACAATTGGACTATTGCACATTTATATTTTGATATACAGTATAACATTATTACTGAATGTTTACATAGTTAGTCTGGTTGAAGTCCATCTAGTTCAACCAATAAAAGGGAAAAAGAAAAAAAATTATACAATCCTATATACACAATTCTATACCCACAGTTGATCCAGCAGAAGGCAAGAAACCCCAGCAAAGCATGATCCAATTTGCTCCTGCAGGGGAAAACATTTCTTCCTGATCCCCCGAGAGGCAATCAGATATTCCCTGGATCAACTTTACCTATAAATGTTAGTATCCTTGTGCGTCAAACAACACATAACAATGTCTTAATGCAGAACAAGTATATTCTGATTTGAAGTATTTTTAATTTGTTTCCTAAAATTATCTGTGCAATGTTTATTAAAGAGAAAGAGCAGTGCTTCGCCGTGTTTTATTGTTTATTGAACACATGTGGGAACACATCACAATTGGTAGCAGCAGCTCAAAACACTATTATTATTTTTAGAGAAGGTGAGTGGCAGCGCAGGAGTATTCCATTATTCATATCTTAAAGTACCTTCCCTAGAGATTTATTTTCTCTGTCATTTGCAATGTTCTTTCAGCAACTTCCCTAAAACCATTTATTTCATTTATACATTTTTAGAACTCCTGAGATTAAAAAACACTTGTATATAAAGTATTTCAATTTACGCAAGTAGCCCCAGCAGTAGGCCTACATATACAATTACATACAAATTAAGTTACAAGAGATATCTTATTGGTAGTTATTTAAAACACAGATGTCATGAGAAAAGTATAGAGGATATCCTTTCCTCTCCTTTTAAAAAAATGTCTGCTCTAGTTTCAATACTTTGAGGTGTTGGTCCCCAAAAAAATCTCTCACTTTCCTAATACACATACTTGTTCTGGGTAACTGTTGGAAGGCAACATGGCAGCCTTGCAATAAGAATATTTGATGTTCTTTTGTTATATGCTCTGTATATTTTCCATAAGTGTTTCCATGTTAGCAGGTTTCAATTTTTCTTGGGAAATAAATAAGACATTGTTTTACTAAGCAGTGTGTTTGTTTTCATAGCTAATCTTATATCACTGCGCTTATCAGAGTTTTAATAGACTAGCTACCGTATTTATCGCGGTATAACGCGCTCCCGCGTATACCGCGCACCCCTAAAAGTGCCCCCAATCCTGTGGAAAAAAAGTTTTTTTTTGTACTTACAGTTTTGGTGTCTTGCGCGGCGTCCATCAGCGGCCTCGTCGGGTTCGGCGTCCTTCTGCGGCTTTGGGTGTCCTCTTCGTCGGGTCCGGCGTCCTTCTGCGGCTTCGGGTGTTCTCTTCGTCGGGTCCGGCGTCCGTCTGCGGCTTCGGGTGTCCTCTTCGTCGGGTCCGGCGTCCTTCTGCGGCGTCCTCATGTCCTCCACGCTCGTTTCCCGCGCCGAGTTTGAATACTGCGCCGACATATACAGAGCGCAGTACACTCGTGTATTGTCGGCAATGCTCGGCTACCCGCGCTGACGTCCTGTACGTCCAGGACGTCAGCGCGGAAGGAGCCGAGACTGCCCGACTATACCCGAGTGTACTGCGCTCGGTATATGTCGGCACAGTATTCAAAAGTCGGCGCGGGAAAGCGGGTATCGGCGTATACCGCGCACCCACGATTTTGCCCTGATTTTCAGGGCAAAAAAGTGCGCGGTATACGCCGATAAATACGGTAACTATAGGAATAGACAAGTTAATACAATACATTACATTATGAAATAAATAGAGGGAATCTGTAACCACCTTTGGATAATATTTATTTTAGCAAGTTATTTCAGTAACTAGCAAAGAAGGTCAGCAATAGCAGCTCAATGGCTCTCTCATGACAGATATACTTTAATATATTGTGTGTTTCTGTAAAAACAGATAGCAAAAGAAGCAAATTTCACATGTAACCCCACATGTTAACAGGCAAGGAGATGACAGAACTTTACATAATGATGTGAAGCTCTGTTATCTCTCAGCCTGTAAACATGTGGCTGCTTTGACAGTTATTAATTGTCAGCAGATTCATTCCTATGGAGAGAGGAGATTCCTGCATGAAGCATTTCGGTGCAGACCTGTATTTTGTGCAGATGAAAATGCAAACAGTTTTTTACAATGATGGTGTGCAGAGGGGAATCTTCAATCGCACATTTTAATCTTGAAGACAATGGGCTATAATGCCAGGTTCCACCAGCTAAGAAAAAGAGACTATAGTTGGCATGGGATCAGGGCCGGCCGGTGCAACAGGGGCGCCGTGCGGCCATCACAGCTCGCAGAATGTGAGTCGCAGTCAGTTACTCACATGATCATCACAGGAGTCCGACTCCTACGAGTCACAGCAGCAGCCGCTGCCGGGTACCCCTGCCCTGGGACTGGGTGAAGAGCAATGCATCGGCTGCGGCACCTGAAAAAAATGGCTGCTGCCGGCCCTGACAAATGCTTGGCTATTCTCGGGCAGACAGCGCATGTGCAGTGGCTTCTAAGCACCGGGCGGCGCCATTTTTAAATGCAAAGCAGCACCGTCCACCGAAAGGTAAGTCACACTGAGCCCCTGGCCCTGCATGCATCTACTTTTTCAGATGAAAAAAGAAAAAAGTATATGTAATACAGAGGTATACAGAGATATATACTGTAGATAAAATCAATTGAGTGTATGTGCCTGTCTATGGTGGGCCCAAGTCTTAGCATCTTATGAAATCCAGAAAAGCACATGTCCAAACTTTACATGGGGTACCTAGTAAAGTGGCTACTGAACATGTGTGCCTATGGTTAGCCTAATGACTACTACAAATGATAAAAATATTACACAATTGATCATTCTTCTTTTTTGTTTTTGCATGCTAGTGTCAGGGCCTGGATTTGAACCTCTGCTGTGTCTGGCAATGTCTCTTCTTGCTGTCTCTTCTTGCTTCTTGCTGAGCTACCTGGAATACTGGACAGTTTTTGGGAAAATTATTTGAATGATCCTGTCTTGAACCTTGTTTGTCTTGAACCCTGAACTCTTGCTCCTCCCATTACGTCCTGATTTAAGCCATGTTTCGGCCCTTCCTGTGTGACAGATTATTGTGCTCTCTCCAGCCAGTATCTCGCTTCTGTCTTTCTTGCTGCTGTCCATATTTTGCTACCTCTCATTTTTGACCCTTGGCTTGTTTCTTGACTACTTGCCTGATCCCAACCTGCAACTACTTGATACTAACCCTTTGCTTGTTCCTCGACTACACTTCTGTCTGATCCCAACCTGCAACTACTCATTACAAACCCTTTGCTTGTTCCTCGACTACACTTCTGTCTGATCCCAACCTGCAACTACTCATTACTAACCCATGGCTTGTTCCTTTGACTACATTTCTGCCTGATCCCAACCTGCAACTACTCGTTACTAACCCTTGGCTTCTTCCTCGACTACACTTCTACCTTATCACAACCTGCAACTACTCGTTACTAACCCTTGGCTTGTTCCTTTGGCTACATTTCTGCCTAATCCCAACCTGCAACTACTCATTACTGACCCTTGACTTGTTCCTCGACTATGCTTCTGTTTGATCTCTACCTGTTTATCTGTGACTGGACCCCGGCTTGCTCACTTCCAGGTGGGGAAATCCTGAGGACTGTGACCTAGTACTAATACTCAGCAAAATCCATCTTCACACTCAGGAGTTCTGGTGTACATTGGTTAGTACTTGGACTCCGCATCTCAGGAGAGCCCAAGTCATTCACCAGGGTGACTGGCTATGTACCTATCCCACTAGCAGTGACGGTGCGTCCATAGTGGACGCAGAAGCGCCGCCTCCTCTCGCTCCTGCACCGCCACTGAAAACAATACATAGATTCATGCATTGCATTGCATGAATCTATGTATTGTCGCCGGCGCCACTGCCGCCCACTATTCAGATGGCCGGCCCCCTGGTGAACGCTGGCCATCTGAATAACAGCAGCTGGTTGGCTGTGGAAGTGTCTATCAGAGCCAGCGGCTCTGATAGGCTTTTCGATTACAGCCTGTGGGCTGTAATCGGCTTCCAAATAGTTAACCAGGGGACGCACAGGGTGTGCATTCCCTGGTTAACACTGACACGCATCTCAGCCAATCAGGTTCACCGGATCTGGATACCGTAACCTGATTGGCTGAAGCGACATCGAGGGCAGGAAAAGATACCGAGGGATCGTGGAGGAGGATGGCTGACCGAGAAAGGTAAGTGCCGGGCGGGATGGGGGCAATCTGGCAGTATTTTGGGGCAATCTCGCGGCACTTTAAGGGGCAATCTGGCGGCATTTTACGGGGGAAAACTGACGGCAATTGATGGGCACAGTGGTGACAATGGCATGGCACAGTGGCTGCGTTTGGCACGGCACAGTGGCGACAATTGATGGGCACAGTGGCGACAATTGATGGCACAGTGGCGACAATTGATGGCACAGTGGTGACAATTGATGGCACAGTGGCGACAATTGATGGCACAGTGGCTGCATTTGGCATGGCACAGTGGCGACAATGGCATGGCACAGTGGCGACAATTGATGGGCACAGTGGCGACAATTGATGGCACAGTGGCTGAGTTTGATGGCATGGCACAGTGGCGACAATTGATGGGCACAGTGGCTGCGTTTTATGGCATGGCACAGTGGCTGCGTTTGATGGCATGGCACAGTGGCGACAATTTTATGGCACAGTGGCGACAATTTTATGGCACAGTGGCTGCGTTTGATAGGCACAGTGAGGCTGCAATTGATTTTTTTTTGTTTGTTTGCACCCCCTCAAAAATGTTGCGCACCAGCCGCCACTGCCTGCTGGTCCGTGATAGTTCTGCTACTGCTACTGCTATAGCAACTGTTTTTTAAAGCGGATGTGCCATTAAAAAAAAATATTAAAAGCCAGCAGCTACAAATACTGCAGCTGCTGACTTTTAATATTAGGACACTTACCTGTCCTGGAGTCCAGCGCCGTCCGCAGCAGAGGATGAGTGATCGCTCGTCTCTCTGCTGCTCCCCCACCATCCTCAGTGAGGGAACCAGGAAGTGAAGCGCTCCGGCTTCACTACCCGGTTCCCTACGGCGCATGCGCGAGTCGTGCTGCGCCCGCCGATTGGCTCACACGCTATGTGCTGGGAGCCAAGTGTTCCCAGCACACAACGGGGGACAGACGGGAAGTCTGGAAAAACCCGTCTTTTGCCCGAGACGTGTGGCTGGAAGTGGGTGCAAATACCTGTCTTTAGACAGGTATCTGCACCCCCCTCCCCCCTGAAAGGTGTAAAATGTGACACCGGAGGGGGGGCGGGTTCCGATCAGCGCAAGTTCCACTTTAGGGTGGAGCTCCGCTTTAAGCCTGACTCCTGATTATGACAGCTAGTCTCATATTGAAAACTAACAGGTTACTAAAGCTCCAAAAATTCTAGTAAGACAGAATACAACTTCAGAAGTGATGTAATATGTTGTTTTGTATTGTAATGCATTCTTCCGTTTTGGAGCATGCGTGGTCTCGTTCACTCAATTTTTTTTGCATGAACTGTCATGATCGGGTCTTATAAACTGTGTAGCAACAAATAGATTTTTGGACGACCACTCCAAATGCGCTTTTCTTCCGTACGATATTCTCATCTGGTGTACTAGGCATTAGAGAGCCTATAAGAACCAGGGAATGCATCCATCTATACAAGCACTAGAAGGGTATACCTAACAAAACGTCTCCTGGGTGTATATTGTCTGTCTATTGTAAGCCAGAGTTTAATGTCGCGTACACCTGATCGTGTGTGAGCCCCATCGGACTTTTTTCCGTCAGTGTTTAGAAATAGAACATGTTTTATTTTTTTTTCCAATGAAAAAAAATAAACGATAGGAAATTCCTATCCTCTGTGTGCAACTCCGACGGAGAAAAAACCCACGCATGCTCAGAATTAAGTCAACGCATGCTCGGAAGCATTGAACTCCACTTTTCTCGGGCTCGTCGTAGTGTTTTACGTCACCGCGTTTTGGACGGTCGGAATTTATTCTGACAGTGTGTATGCAAGACAGCTTGAACGGAATTCTGACGAAAAATTCCACCGGATTTTAGGCCATCGGAAATTCCGATTGTGTGTACGGGGGAATTAGGATCTCACTGAAATGGAGGTCAAAGGTCTTTCATTGATATGTTCCAGACAACCACATGTCCATCTATACAAACGTTAAAGTTGTTCTAAAGGCAAAGCATTTTTTAACTTAATGCATTCCCTGCAATAAGGTACAAAATGTCCCAATAGTAGTATCCCTCCACAATACTGAGTTCTTTATCAATTCAGTGCTGTGCCTGTCTCAGAAGCTATCTCCTCTCTCTTCTCTCTCACAGGCAACATTTACTCCTGCTGCTTTTAATCAAATTCTGTGAGCAGAGAGTGGGGGTGTGTGGCCAAGCCGCTCTGTGTGTGTCTATGGACGTATACAGTCCAGCTTGGGAGCGATTGCACAGGTGCGGCACCATAGGAATCAGCTTCTAAGGGGGTTCACAATGAAGGGGAGGAGCCAAGAGCGCCAGTGGGGGACCCCAGAAGGGGAGGTTTGGGGCAGTTCTGTGAAATCCCATTGCACAGAGCTGGTAAATATAACATGTTTATGATTTTTATAGAAAAAAACATAAGCCTTTACAATCACTTGACCACCGCCCCATGTCAAAAAGACGTCCTGTTTTTAAAGTTGAATATCTCGGTAACGGCAGCAGCTGCTGCCACAATCGAGATATTCATCTTTTCAGGGGGCGGTGGTGTACACGATAACGGCGGTCTCCGCGGCGGATTCGCCGCGAGATCGCCGTTATCGGTGGCGGGAGAGGTAACCCCCCCCCCTCCCACCGCTCTCCCGCGCCCTCCGCCGCTTACCGGAGCCGTCGGTAGCGGCGGAGGGGATCGGATGTGTCCGGCAGCTGAGCGGGGACGGGACTGAAGGAGAAATCTCCTTCACCCGTCCTCATAGCTCTGCTGGGCGGAAGTGACGTCAAAACGTCAGTCCCGCCCAGCCTCTTAAAGAAACATTTTTTTTTTTGTCATTTGAAAAAATGACATTTTTTTATTTTTTTTTATTTTTTTTGCATTGAAGTCTAAATATGAGATCTGAGGTCTTTTTGACCCCAGATCTCATATTTAAGAGGACCTGTCATGCTTTTTTCTATTACAAGGGATGTTTACATTCCTTGTAATAGGAATAAAAGTGATCAATTTTTTTTTTTTATTTCAGTGTAAAAAATTATAAAACTAAATAAAAATAAATAAGAAAACAAAAAATTTTTTTTTAAAGCGGCCCATCCCGATGAGCTCGCGCGCAGAAGCGAACGCATACGCGAGTAGCGCCCGCATATGAAAACGGTATTCAAACTACACAAGTGAGGTATCGCCGCGATCGTTAGAGCGAGAGAAATAATTCTAGCCCTAGACCTCCTCTGTAACTCAAAAAATGCAACCTGTAGAATTTTTTAAACGTCGCCTATCGAGATTTTTAAGGGTAAAAGTTTGACGCCATGCCACGAGCGGGCGCAATTTTTAAGCGTGACATGTTGGGTATCATTTTACTCGGCGTAACATTATCTTTCACAATATATAAAAAAATTGGGCAAAATTTATTGTTGTCTTATTTTTTAATTCAAAAAAGTGATTTTTATCCAAAAAAAGTGCGCTTGTAAGACCGCTGCGCAAATACGGTGTGACAAAAAGTATTGCAATGACTGCCATTTTATTCCCTAGGATGTCTGCTAAAAAAATATATATATAATGTTTGGGGGTTCTGATTAATTTTCTAGCAAAAAAATTGTGAGTTTCACATGAAGGAGAGAAGTGCCAGAATAGGCCCGGTGGTCAAGTGGTTAAAAAGGCTTACCTAACAAAGTGACTAATGAGTATATGTGCCTTTCTACTATAAGTCTAGGCCTTAGGATTTTACTAAAATTGAGACAAAAGATCTTTTAGTTCTAAGATCCAGACAAGAACACACATTTTTTCTCTAGGTGTACCTAATAGTGTGGCTTATAATGAGTGCATGTGGCCATTTATGGTGAGCCTTAGGATCTTGCTGAAATGGAGATCAGTGATGTTCCAGTAATAAGATCCAGACAGGTACATGTTCATCTACCTTAACTAAATGAAATTCATCATTATATGGCGGCAGGTCGGCACGTTCCCACGAACCGTCGTAGCTGTACGTCGGCTCCTTTTAATGGGATAGCAGGCGCAGGCGATTGCGGGCACAAGAGCCAGAACAGGGACGTGTGTGTAATCACACAAATCCCTGTTCTGTCAGTAGAGGAAAGATAGATTGTGTGTTCCTACTAGCTAGGAACAACGACCTGTCATCTCCTCTAGTCACTCCCATTCCCCCTATAGTTAGAACACACATGAGGGAACACAGTTAACCCCTTGATCTCCCCTAGTGTTAACCCATTCCCTGCGAGTGACATTTACACAGTAATCAGTGCGTTTTTGTAGCACTGATCGCTGTATAATTGTCAATGGTCCCAAAAATGTGTCAAAAGTGTCCGATCTGTCCACCATAATGTCGTAGTCCCAATAAAAATCACTGATCACCGCCATTACTAGTAAAAAAAATTTTTGGCGTATCGCAAAAAATGACCTGGTCATTGAGCATTCAAATCTTCCAGGGCTGAATTAGTTAAAACAAAGTGTATCATGAGGGTCATGTTAATCTTTAAATCAGTACAAATAAATCAAAAGAAAGATAAAATGTGCGTAGCATGCCAGGCTCAAGTTTATAGTTTTTTTTCGCAGGGTTAGTTTTTCCAACTAACAAAATTTTTTTTTTTCACTATGTATAACAGCACTCTAAATTATCTATAAAAAATTAATTTCACATGCACAATTGTTCCAGACTACAATGATATTGTTAAAGCCAATTCCATCTCACAAATAAATTATATATAGTTTTAAATTGGTTAATCTGTGGTGCATAGCAAAAGCCTTTCGCCCTCTTGGAATCAATTTTAGCAGTATGCATATGAGACATAAATTGTGATTTGTATCAGGGCCACAGAGTTCTTGATCCATAACATGGTTTACCTGAGATTGGTAAGTAAAGAAAAAAACCTGATTACAAAAATACATGAGGCTGAAAGCAGAAAAAGGTATAATTTATTTTTAGGGCTATAGAAAAAAAAATAATACATTTTTTTACACATCAATATTTCAAATGTATTTTGGCATTCCATCCGTCACAGTTAATGCTTAGGCGAATAAATGTGAGGCTGGTGACAGACAGTGTCGTTATTTTACTAATTATATAATTTAGCTTTAGGTAAAGCATACGAATGAAAGCAACAAGTTATTTAATTTTGGAAACCACAGGTATTTGCTTTTCTGTAAATAACCACATGCAGAATTATATATTAAGGCAACCATCATTATACAAAATGTGGTAACCCATAGATAGCAACAAGCCAGCATTGATCTTCCATTGCTCCCACTACTTTCATTAAAGGTGATATCTCTTTGCCTAATATATGTTACAACACTTTGCACCTCATCATTGCTTTTGGCACTCTCCTAAAGTGATCCTAACGCTCTACAAAAAATGTCATCCCCATCATACAGGTAAAAAAAAAAGTTAAGACATGTTCATGTTTCTTACTGTCCATGCTTCTGAATTCCTCGGCAATACTGACAACTCTTTTGCTGAGGTGCGCACTGAAACTGACACACAATTGAATTTTCCGAAGGAAATTGTGTGATGGCAGGATGTTGTCTGAAAATCCGACCGTTTGTATGCTCTATCGGACACTTGTCGGATTTTCCGCCAACAAATGTGGGATAGCATGCTTTAAAATTTTCCGACAACAAATGTGTGATATTGGATCTTCCAATCATGTGTACACAAGTCTGTCGAAAAAAAAAAATCCAAAATACAAACACGCATGCTCAGAAGCAATGCTCACCATAACACTATATTAGCACAAGTTGCCCAAAGAGTGGCACTAAAGAGCTGAAAAACCATGTAGTTTTGTGTTTGTTGGCTGACAATTATTTGCCGTTTTGTATGCAATACAAGTTCACAGCCAACGCCCTTCGGACAAAAGCCCTACGCTTAATGCCACGTACACACGATCGAAAATTCCGACAATAAAAGTCCAATGTGAGCTTTTGGTCAGAAATTCCGACCGTGTGTATGCTCCATCAGACTTTTGCTGTCGGAATTTCCGCCAACAAAAGATTGAGAGCAGGTTCTCTATTTTTCCGACGGAAAAAGTTCCTATCGGAAAATCCGCTCTTCTGTATGCAATTCCGACACGCAAAAAAACATGCATGCTCAGAATCAAGCAGAAGAGCCGAACTGCCTATTGAACTTCATTGATCTTGGCTTGTTGTACGTCTTGTACGTCACCTCGTTCTTGGCGGTCGGAATTTCCGACAAGATTTGAGTGACCGCGTGTATGCAACACAAGTTTGAGCCAACAAGCTGTTAGAAAAAAAACACGATTTTCTTGTCGGAATCTCCCATCGTGTGTACGCGGCATAAGAGTGTTGATCTCCATAAAGCCACAACTCATACTTTTTCTTCCCTCTGACCTCCATGTCACTTCTATATCCTGTAATGTGTAGAGGTCATAGGAAGAAACCAGTGAGAGCTACAGGGGACCAGAGAGGTCAACACTCCCGAATTCATTGTGAACCATTGCAGAAGATTTCTCAACAAGCAAGTGGAGTTTGTTGATGCAGACAGCTGAAAAGGTGAGTATGGGTAAATAAAGTGCAGCGCCAATATGGAGCCCGCCCCAAAAGCGGGTTCTAAATGCTGTGTCACAAAGGAAAATAACACCCTTAAAATTATTATGTGGCTAATACATATGCTATGGAGTGATATTGAAAGTGTCCAAAGCATGGACTCCCCTCTAAAAGGAGTATCCTTGTAACTGAGTGTTCATAAACGGTAAGTGTACTCCAGTGAAGTGATGAGTAGTCCTGTGAAGTTCAAGGGTTAAACCTGAAACAACCAATCCACTTCAAATAATTAATAAGTGTCCATACATTCTGAAAAGTGATAATGAAACAATCCCCGTGAGGTCAGCAAGAAAGGTTCCCCTCAAAGATGTAATCCCAGGAACTCAGAAAAGATGAAATACCCTTACCGGAATACGTGGACCCATAAACACACTGTACGGCAGTGGGTCACTAATGCGTATTGGGCTGATATCCCTATCTGGTCACTGTCGCGGTCCAATTCATTGCTTGCGCTAGACGTGGTTCACCTTAAACTGCGTCTGGATAGGACTGCCGCCAGATATGGAACTCCAACCCAAATTCCAATGGATGAATTCAGCTGTGCTTAAAACCAGCTCCAAACGGGGAAAAAGGAGAAAAACTCCTCATAGTGTAAAAAAGCTTAAAATGTTATGTTAAAATTGCAAAAACTAACACTAAAATCCAAAAATCACCACATCCAAATCCACATCAGCCAAAAATCCACAAATTGAAAATGTAAAAATGTCATACAAATTGCGCAGTAGGAGATGGATGGGACCAGTGTACCCGACCGGTTTCGTCTGCAAAGACTTCTACAGGGGCATACACTGGACCCCCATATCCCCTGCGCTTAAATAGATGTCACCATTACACTTACGTGAGACCCCATTCTCCTGTACACCTCAGAATCGGCGTGCGTGTCAAATCACTTCCTGCTTCCACCCTGCTTCTGAAGCGTGTGCTCCAAGAACCGGAAGTGGAAATAGTGGATCTGTCCCCTAATCGGACTGTTCTAATCCTTCATTGGATCGCTGCAGGCCTCATCATATGCGCATTGGAGGGTGCTCGGTGATTCCCCATAAAGTCTCCTCCTCTATGTAGTGAGGAGAGCGGTGGAGTGCACCACCTGTTCTATGTGCACTCCTCAAGCATGTGGAAGCATGGCCAATCACCTTACAGCGGTGAAGAGATGGACACCACCGTGCGTGATGACATGTGCTCCACGGGCGCGCAACCAATCATCTTGAGGCAATAGGGAGGCAGGCACCACCATCAATCCCACGTGACTGGGAGGCGGCCCCTACTTCCCATTACAGGTCATATCCACATATTAGGGACAACAGAACCGCCCCCATATCTAAATACATGGAGGAGGGCAGTATCTCATCCATCCACATCAAAGACCGCCTATTCAGCCAACCTTTTTCCCTCTTTCAAAAGGATTTCATCCTTGTTGGAGATGTAAAGTTTGTATACATAATGTCTGCGGAAGGAAGAAAACTGTAAGTTTTAAGTCCACTACCACCTCTTTGGAGTACCCCATGAAACATTTTTTCACCTGTGCCACCAAGCACATTGTATACCTTATCACCTGCCCTTGTGGAAAACAGTACGTTGGTCGTACCATACAGGCCTTTTCCACAAGGGTAGGTGAACATATTACCAGCATTAAGAAAGGCCGCACAAATCATACAGTGCCTAGGCACTATCTTGAGCGACACAACAAAAATGTAGAGGGTACCAATTTTCAGATTATAGATAAATTTGTTCCCCATTGGAGGGGTGAACCCAATGTAAGGGGTGTATCCAAGCTTGAAGTTTTCTGGAGCGCACGTCGTCAAGCACAGCGGTGTCCATCTCTGTCCATGTGCGTGAGGAGTGCACATAGAACAGGTGGAGCGCACGTTTGTGCAGTGCGCTCCACCGCTCTCTCCTCACTACATAGAGGAGGAGACTTTATGGGGAATCACAGAGCATCCTCCAATGCGCATATGATGAGGCCTGCAGTGATCCAATGAAGGATTAGAACAGTCCGATTAGGGGACAGATCCACTATTTTCACTTCCGGTTCTTGGAGCGCACGCTTCAGACGCAGGGCGGAAGCAGGAAGTGATTTGACATGCACGCCGATTCAGAGGTGTGCAGGAGAATGGGGTCTCACGTAAGTGTAATGGTGACATCTATTTAAGCGCAGGGGATATGGGGGTCCAGTGTATGCCCCTGTAGAAGTCTTTGCAGACAAAACCGGTCGGGTACACTGGTCCCATCCATCTCCTACTGCGCAATTTGTATGACATTTTTACATTTTCAATTTGTGGATTTTTGGCTGATGTGGATTTGGATGTGGTGATTTTTGGATTTCAGTGTTCGTTTTTGCAATTTTAACATAAAATTTTAAGCTTTTTTACACTATGAGGAGTTTTTCTCCTTTTTCCCCATTTGGAGCTGGTTTTAAGCACAGCTGAATTCATCCATTGGAATTTGGATTGGAGTTCCATATCTGGCGGCAGTCCTATCCAGACGCAGTTTAAGGTGAACCACGTCTAGTGCAAGCAATGAATTGGACTGCGACAGTGACCAGATAGGGAAAATCGGCCCAATACGCATTAGTGACCCACCGCCGTACAGTGTGTTTATGGGTCCACGTATTCTGGTAAGGGTATTTCATCTTTTCTGAGTTCCTGGGATTACATCTTTGAGGGGAACCTTCCTTGCTGACCTCACAGGGATTGTTTCATTATCACTTTCCAGAGTGTATGTACACTTATTAATTAATTATTTGAAGTGGATTGGTTGTTTCAGGTTTAATCCTTGAACTTCACAGGACTACTCATCACTTCACTGGAGACACTTACTGTTTATGAACACTCAGTTACAAGGATACTCCATTTAGAGGGGAGTCCTTGCTTTGGACACTTTCAATATCACTCCATAGCATATGTATTAGCCACGTAATAATTTTAAGGGTGTTATTTTCCTTTGTGACACAGCATTTAGAACACGCTTTTGGGGCGGGCTCCGTATTGGCGCTGCACTTTATTTACCTATTTTTAATACAATATATGCTTTTGTTGTGTTGGCTGCCCACTTTTTTGGTTATTTTAGGATTAGCGCAATATATTCACTTTTTATACTAAAAAGGTGAGTATGTTTCTCTGTCTTTTCCAGTCATAGAGGACCTATGAAGAAAGGTTTACTGAGTTAAATATGTCCTTTCTTGAGAAGAGTAATTTAAGGGGGGAAAAGTAACCTTGCACAAATACATAAATGGTCTAGCATTTTAAACCCATTTAAAGTTTACTAATTCTTGCATGTAGTAGTTGTTTTATTTTTTTAGGTTTTTATTCTTTTCTCAGTAAGTCTGTCATTTTTCAAATTCCTTTCATAGACCAAGCAGTCCACCAAAATAGACATTTAGAGGGTTGAGACAAACCATCTAACACTAACAGGGTAGTTATAGTTCATTTATGTAAAACCTTTATCCAAAAAAGTAAAAAAAAACTGCTACTATACTGACAATTACAAAACAACAACATTACCATTATACAATTTTATTGGATTATTAAAACAAGTATTACACACAAAAACACATGACATAAATTAGCATTCATAGAATGCTAAGACGATTACCTCCAAGCCCCCAGCACTCAACTCACTGATAACATGGAAAGGCCATACAGCATTCATGACCATTGTACTTGTTTTCTAGTGCACATGTAAAAATACCCATAGTCCTGAGGAGCCAGCAAGACACTTTGGTGCTACATCTATAAGCCGGTTAGCAGGAAGAGAAAGAGTCCAATAATCCTCAGCACAACACTCAAGTGCAAGAGAGTATATTTTATTTTTTATTGGCTGTAACTGACAATGCTGTTGCCCAGTGGATTTGAGACACCCTAAGCCCTGGTTCACATTGATGCGATTTGACATGTCAAATTGCATGCCAAATCGGCAGCAATTGCCGGCAATGGCACCGCCTGAATCAGTGCGACGCTGCATTTGAGGCACCACACCGATTCTCAAAGTAGTTTCTGTACTACTTTTGGCAATTTCAGGGTGTGTGATTTCCATTGACATCTGTGCAGAAACCCATACAGATGTCTCTGAAATTGCCCCGAAGTCAGGACTGACATGCGAAAATGAAATTGTGTGTCCCGCAGTCAGTGTGAACCTGTTACTCGCTGCATCAACAGTTGAAAATAAAGGAAATAAAGCCTAGAATAGGAAAACAATTGCAGCCACCACAAATGAAGACTGGTAATGTGCAATATATAACATTTTTGTTTTTGGGCTTAAAGGATAAGTACACCTTTGGGAACATGGCACATGTTCCACCCGTATTTAGAGTGGAACATGTAGCATGTTTTGGATGCTGCAGCCACTGCTACCCCCCATGACAGCAATATGAGGAGAAGTTCCCCATACCAGCTGTCACTTTTTTAAATCAGAGTGGCCATGTGGGGCTCCACCACACAGCCATGTCATTCATTCACACAGCTCTGTGGTTGTCGGCTTGTATTACTCAATGAACTACCACAGCACAGTGGACTGCCGTGATAGTTAAGTGATTCTTACTGTCAGATTGTATCTGTTTGCCCGTACGGGACACTGACAGATCTGCAGGAGACCTGCATGGCACCAACGATCACTGGTGCAATGCTTTACAGGCTCCAAAAAATAAATACACATTTTTTTTAAATGTGCATTTATTATTTTTTTCTAAAAAGTGAACTTATTCTTCAATGCCACGTTATGCAAATGTACAGTAGCACCCCTTAGTGTGTGTTCTAGTGTAGGAAAATGCATTTCTGACTCACAGTAGCTGTGTGAGTCTGGTTAATTGGTGGGGGTTATTGTAGGTCAGGCTGGAGGGCTTTACAGGTCAGGCCTCTGGTACCTACCACCTGTTTCTAGAAGCATGGAGAAGTTTCTAGAAGCTGGCATCTGGCCAATCTCCAGGCAGGAGACCTGGCAGAGCAGCTGGATCAGCCCATAAATATTGTGGAGCCAGGCCAGCAGGGGAGTCAGGCCTAAGATAGAGTACTGAGGTGTGTCGTGTAGCCTGGAAAGGGACCCTGGGTCTGAGGGCAGGCTGGAGCTTTGGAAGGAAGGAGGGCAGAGGCATCTCCACTACCCTGCAATCTTTTCTAGGAGACAACCTGGCTAGCATGGGAGGACCTGGACAGCAGGAGGCCTGAACAGTAGTCTTCTCAAAAGCAGCAGGATTCCAGGGACAGTGTGAGTACCTATACAGCCCCAGGGGAAAAAGGAAAAAAGCTGGCTGATGTAATATCCAGCAAGTTTTCTGGCACAGTGTCAACAAGCTAAACCCAAGCCCTTGTTCTGGAACAATTTACCAAGCAGCCAAGTGAGCTAGTATTTTAAAGAGGGGACATAAAGCTACTGCAAGTTGGGACTTTGCTCAAATTCCACCCAGGGGACACAGAGCTCCTACAAGAGGAATTTCTATTGCCAATCCCAAAAAGACTGTTGCTGTTCCAGATGGAATACAGTCAAGGATTTGTCATTTTTGAGGTATACATAGTGAAGGAGGCTGTCCTCATTTGTTGTTCTTCAAGTCAAGTTGGGCATCCCATGTTCCCTATTCCCCATCCAAGTTATTTTTGCACAATAAAACAAAAAAGCAACTCATGAACTGATTCCTGTTTCAAGATGTAAGTTGGAAAGATGTGTGTTGCCTGGCTGTGCAGGAATAGGGGAACTCCAAAATCCCAGACAAGGGGGCCCTCTTTGCTCCTGGAGGGAAAGAGTTTAACTTCTATATACAAACATATTTCCCTAAACATTAGATTCTATTAAACTAACAGATTGCTTTAAAAAAGACAGAATACTTTTCTACATGTACTGAATATACCTAGCTGTTAGTATTTATAAGTAATAACACTGTAGATTGTTGATCTAGGGAATATCCAACTGCCTCCAAAGATCACTCAAGGGAAACTTACAGACTAATTTAGTCCAAATAAGTCCAACTGAGATTGTCTGTTTTCATAATTCTTAGACATCTGTGGGGCCATCTGCCAAAGTTGGAGATGCTTGGGAGATAGCCCCATAGATAATTAATTCTGTGCATGCAGATATATTTACTGACATATCACATGACATGAACAATATATACCAACGCCATACAACATAGTTTCTGTTGGTTTTAGACTTGGAACAAGTAAAATTATTATTTTAAGTTTATAATTGCTTGTGACCCCATTGCGGAAAGTTATTCTTCCCATCCTATCCCATCCAGTGACAGCAGCACAATAAAATAGGAGAACAGTTGTCACTGTAACAGGAAGACATAGACAGTTATAATAACCAGACTTAGGCCCAGATTCTCATACATTCGCGCTGCTCCTGGGCAGCGGAATATATGAGATCTACGTTACACCGCCGCAGGTCTACAGGTTTACATCCTGATTCTCAGAACACTTACCTGTAAACTTGCGGCGGTGTAGCGTTAGATTGCTTGTCGCAAGCCCGCGCAATTCAAATGGGGCGGGCACCATTTAAATTAGGCGCGCTCCCGCGCCGAGCGTACTGCGCATGCTCCGTCGGGTAAATTACCCGACGTGCATTGCGCTAAATGACGTCGCCCCGACGTCATTTGCCTAGATGTATACGTAAATGGCGTCCAGCGCCATTCACGGACATCTTACGCAAACGACGTAATTTTTATTGAATTCGACGCGGGAACGACGGCCATCGTTAACATTGGTTGCGCCTGCTAATTAGCAGGGGCAACCTTACGCGTCGGGTACGCTACGCAAACGACGTTAATTCGCTGCGTCGACCTCGCGTATGTTCGGGAATCGCCGTACTTACCTCATTTGCATAGACGACGGGGAAAAGCGACGATGCGACACCTAGCGGCGGGAAAAAAAAATACATTTAAGATCTGACAGCGTAACAGCCTTACGCATGTCAGATCTAATGGGTACCTATGCGCAACTGATTCTGAGAATCAGTCGCATAGATACCCGGGGCCAGATGAGGTGTTACGACGGCGCAAATGGTGTTGCGCCGTCGTAACGCCTTTGAGAATCTGGGCCAGAGGTTGTAACCCTTCCCCATTTACTGAGAAATTGTTCTTTTAAGTTTTTGGCCCCACAGGAGGCACACCCCATTGCTTTCTGTTCTCAGAGAATGTGAAGAAAAATCTCTACAAAAGGAATACAGACTGCAGTTAAAATATATTTCCATTTTGACCAAAACATTTTAATCTGGCTGCTAAAGGATTGTTAACTGTTATAGGTTTACATGTTTTTTTGTTGAATTTAATTAGTTTATATACATGAAGTATACACATTTTGATGTGTTTTACTTCAGTCAGCATACAGTAGGTACTGTATATAAAATAAAATTACTAATACTATGCTTTATCTGTGAATTTCAAGTCATTGGGATTGTCACTATTAATTCTACACATTGCTTCTTTGACATCTACATTCTCTAATGAAGCACAGCCCATCCATTGCTTTATGTGACATTTCTCTCTAGATCATGTTAGGATGAAATGATCTAATACAAACTAGACAAATAAATCACTATGGCTACTGGTCAGTCCTCAGTTTCCATTTTATATCTTGATATATGTTGTCCATAAAGAGCCTCACTATGAGGGAATTGAAATTCTTAGCTTCTAACTAAATCATGGAAATGTCCTTTATACTTACCCCAGTGCTTCTCCTTGAAATGTAAATCACAGCATGTCCTAACCTAAAAAAAAAAAAATACAAAACTTTGGTAATTTACAGGAAAGACAAAAAACTGAATAATATACATTGCTATACTCTGAAATTTACCTATCATAACCAAACTGTAAAAAATCTACCAGTTAGGCCTCCTTCACAGCATGGTACACAGACGTCAGTTTTTTGCACGCGTTTTTCAAGTGCACAAAAAAAAAATTTCTCTATGTGCCCTGTTCACACTACAATATGCAGATTTTTTTCTGTGCAGAAATCTGCAACGTGTATGTAGTTTTCTTCACGCGAAAAAAACTGACATGACATCAACATTGCTGTGAACAGGGCACATAACTAACATGCATGAAAACAGATGTCAACGTGCAAAAAACATTGAAACGCACATGAAAACTGTAAACCCATGTTTCTGCGAGTGAAATCTGCACAGTTTTCTCATCAGTTCCCATCAGTTTTCATGCATGTATGGTGTGAACAAGTCCTTATACTTATGTAGCGGAATATCACCCTGTTTAATGTGATATAAAGACTACCATTTGCTGATCGAGAAGGATCTCAGCTCCCTCCTGTGGCCGAGAGGAGTTAAAGCCACATGTTGTTTACTTTTTGTACTGGTACCGCAGAGATTGTTGGGAGACTGAGTACAGGGAGAAAAGAGAATCCATTTTCCCTGGCCTGTTATAGACTACATCCCAGAATGCCTTGCCTTCCGCACAGCCTGCTGGGGGAGGTAATTTAAGGGAGATGACGTACTTGGCGCGCTCTCTCTGGACCGCCTCTTCAACCCTGGAGGACACCTGTAGAAGTATCCCCACGGGAGTAGGCCGGAATTGAGGCCTACCTACGCCCAGGCGGAGCGCCATTGAGGAAGAGAGATAGAACCTCTGACGGAAAATCGGACGGGCTTCCAGTATCCCTGTGCCCTGTCTGAGGACTGTGATTGGAGATCACGTACGGAGTGTCACGGAAGGACAAGGCCTGAACTGGTTGGGTGAGACGGGCACTTGCCCAAGACCTACTGACTGTGTTATTGGAAGGTGGATCCTCCACATTTGCTAGCATGATTCCATTATTTGGGGCTCTTTTGCCGGTTTGTTTATTACCACATTGGATTACAAATTACCCCTTGCGCGCCAACGCATGCCTACGTATCAGTGCACAGACTCTTGGGATAATTTCAACTGAGGTTTGGTCTGAACAACCAAACCACGTTAGTTAGGTGTACCACTTAAAGACTGCCCATTTAGTTGTTGTAGATTACGGATATCCATTTTCATATTCTCTGATTGAATAACTGGGTTTATCTTACTGTACAGTATTGTTAATAGAGAGAGAGCTGGGTGAGGCTTGGCAAGGGGGTGCTTCAATGCGAATAACTTATTGAGGAAATCCAATTGCTGTGTGCTTGTACAAGTCTGTATGGACACTGGGCCAGATTCTCAGAACAGATACGCCGTCGTATCTCTGAGTGTATCTATGCGACTGATTCATAGAATCAGTTACGCATAGATAGCCCTAAGATCCGACAGGTGTAATTGACTTACACCGTCTGATCTTAGGATGCAGTACCTCGGCCGCCGCTGGGGGGAGTTTGCGTCATATTTCAGCATTGGGTATGCAAATTAGCAGTTACGGCGATCCACAAAGGTTTTTCCCGTCGTTATGTCGGCGCAAGTATTTTTTTCCCGTCGCAAAGTTAGGTATGCTTTAACATGGTGTAAAATTACTCCACCATGTTAAAGTATGCTCGTCGTTCCCGCGTCGCCTTTGACATTTTTTTCCCGACGTAAGTACGGTACGCACGTCGCGATTCACAAACACGTCGGGCTGCCGTAAGTTCGCGCAAAACACGTCGGGAAAATTGCGAACGGAGCATGCGCAGAACGTCTGGCGCGGGAGCGCGCCTAATTTAAATGGTACCCGCCCCATTTGAATTGGGCGGGCTTGCGCCGGATGACTTTACGTTACACCGCCGCAAGTTTCCAGGTAAGTGCTTTGAGGATCAGGCACTTACACTGAAAACTTGCGGCGGTGTAACGTAAACGGGTTACGTTACGCCGGCGCAAATTTTCGTGAATCTGGCCCACTGTATTTAAACTTACACCTATTTGTTGTTACTGTTGCTGACTCTTCAGGGCTCTGCGAGCAGTTCACTGCTGCTTTACCCTTGTTTCTTCGCTTTATTCTTGCCAGTAAAGTACCCCTTTTGGTTAAGCTGAAATCTGTGTACCGTCTACATGTCATATCGCAGGATCCATTCAGTTCAAGGAAAGCATCAATTTATACATAATTTACTGTGGTGTGTTGGAATATTGTGCTCCTCAACGAACTATTGGGGTCTTCAACTCCCACTATACCAGTTGTGCCAAGGGAGGGTTTGAGCCAATTTCAGGGGTTGGCAACCAGAGCGTAGACCCACCAGACTTTCTTGTACTGTTCAACTGCCCAATGGATACACGTTACATGTGTTGCTGGGTTGTAGTGCCATTTATTTTGAATGGCATCAAAAAACACAATAGTAATAGGCCTGCTTTGTAGCTTGTCACAATGCACAGTAGCCAGTGCATTGCGTTGGCAAAAAGGGTGATTGATTGATTGATTGATTGATTGATTGATTTTAATATTTCTTTACAGCGCCACATACACCCTGAAGGGTGTGTCTAAGCGCTGGAAGGAGGTCCGCTGGTCTATTCTGGACCAAAAAGCAATCCAAGAGAAAAAAGAAAAAAGACTTCGTAGACGAACTGATGGCTCGTGTACACAAACACGTCGGGCAAACACGTCGGGCTGCCGTAAGTTCGCGCAAAACACGTCGGGAAAATTGCGAACGGAGCATGCGCAGAACGTCTGGCGCGGGAGCGCGCCTAATTTAAATGGTACCCGCCCCATTTGAATTGGGCGGGCTTGCGCCGGATGACTTTACGTTACACCGCCGCAAGTTTCCAGGTAAGTGCTTTGAGGATCAGGCACTTACACTGAAAACTTGCGGCGGTGTAACGTAAACGGGTTACGTTACGCCGGCGCAAATTTTCGTGAATCTGGCCCACTGTATTTAAACTTACACCTATTTGTTGTTACTGTTGCTGACTCTTCAGGGCTCTGCGAGCAGTTCACTGCTGCTTTACCCTTGTTTCTTCGCTTTATTCTTGCCAGTAAAGTACCCCTTTTGGTTAAGCTGAAATCTGTGTACCGTCTACATGTCATATCGCAGGATCCATTCAGTTCAAGGAAAGCATCAATTTATACATAATTTACTGTGGTGTGTTGGAATATTGTGCTCCTCAACGAACTATTGGGGTCTTCAACTCCCACTATACCAGTTGTGCCAAGGGAGGGTTTGAGCCAATTTCAGGGGTTGGCAACCAGAGCGTAGACCCACCAGACTTTCTTGTACTGTTCAACTGCCCAATGGATACACGTTACATGTGTTGCTGGGTTGTAGTGCCATTTATTTTGAATGGCATCAAAAAACACAATAGTAATAGGCCTGCTTTGTAGCTTGTCACAATGCACAGTAGCCAGTGCATTGCGTTGGCAAAAAGGGTGATTGATTGATTGATTGATTGATTGATTGATTTTAATATTTCTTTACAGCGCCACATACACCCTGAAGGGTGTGTCTAAGCGCTGGAAGGAGGTCCGCTGGTCTATTCTGGACCAAAAAGCAATCCAAGAGAAAAAAGAAAAAAGACTTCGTAGACGAACTGATGGCTCGTGTACATAAAAGAAAGAGAAACCATATAAAATATCAACAATAAAAACAAACGGTAGCAAGGGGGTTTGGAGTGAGGGGTGCATGTCCAATTATCAGCATTTATTATCAGCGATGGAAGCCCATTCATGTCAATGGGGCTCCTTTAACAGAATGCACATTAAAGCGGTAGTAAACACTGCTTGGTGACCTGTACCTACAGGTAAGCTTACAATAAAGCTTACCTGTAGGTCCAAGGAATATCTTCTAAACATGCACCGTTTAATGTGAGTACGCCGCCCCTTCGGATCGCTGTTCCACGGTCTTGGCTTCCGTTCCCATGTGGGGGAGTGACATCATTGCGACTTAACCATTCACATGTCCTGAGCCATGAACTCAGAAGGAAGACCTGTTAATGATGAAAGCCCTGACAGCAGTGACAGCGCGCTGCTGGAGGTCTTCATTTTAAAGGGTCAGTAAAGGATTTTTTTTTTTTTTTTTTAAATAACAAACATGTTATACTTACCTCCACTATGCAGTTTGTTTTGCACACAGTCCTAGTTCTAGTTTTCTGGGGTCCCTCGGCGGCTGTCTCGGCTCCTCCCCGCAACAACTCCACACAGATATGCGAGCGGGCTTGCATAGTGTGGAGCAGTTGCAGGCGCGCTCCCGTGATACAGCGGCGGCCATAGTCGCCGCTGTATCACTCGGCCCCGCCCCCCGACCCGCCGCGTCATTGGATGTATTGACATCGGCGCCAGCCAATGGCTGCGCTGATTTCGATACATCCACTGCAGCCAATCAACGGCCAGGCTTCGACTCGAGAATGATGACGGGGGCAAGTGTGGGACTTTCGAAGGGTCAAGTAAGTAAAACAGGGGCCCGGGGGGGGGGGGGGGGGCAGCATCATCTGATGTTTTTTCACCTTAATGCATAGAATGCATTAAGGTGAAAAATGTTTTACCCTTATAACCCCTGTAAGTCTACATGCATAGTAGCACATTATGCTCTTAACTTGCAGGGGGAGGGTTTTTCTTTTGTGCCGACTTTTACTCCCACTTTAATGCACAATAGAACGCTCTAATGCAAGTGTGTTAAAGTGGTTGTAAGCCTTAAAAAAAATAAAATTTATCCTGTTCCCTTAAAGCATGTTACACATCACAGTGCTGCTGAGCCCTGACACCGTGGTCAATTTATGTGCCTCCGTCATCCGGGGCTCTCCTCTGTCCTCCTCTCCCCCTCCCTCCTTGCCTGTCAGCTGTGTGAGTGCTGATCTGCTCCCCTCCTGCTGCTATCAAACGGCAATGACATTCCTACAATCAGCTCTGATATAGTTAGTAAATAATGTCCCCAGTGTATGTGTTTTTATAAAAATGCCTCTGTGTACCTCATTTCATAATGCCGACCTGCTGCCTCTCTCCTCGGCTCCTCTTCATACACTAGGGACATTACTTACCACTTAAGGGCCGAGCCTGTTTTTCAGACTCTGTGGGCCAGATTCACAAAGGTTAGCGGATCTTTAGATCCGTGTAACCTATGTGTTTTAAGATCCGCCCTCGCAAGTTTGTGAGGAAAGTGTCAAATTCACAACACACTTACCTCCAAACTTGCGACGGCGGATCCTAACTCCCCCGGCGGAATTCTAATTCCGCGGCTGGGGGAGTGTACTATTTAAATCAGGCGCGCTCCCGCGCCGATTTAAATACGCATGAGCCGTCCGGGGAATTTCCCGGCGTGCATTGCTCCCACTGACGTCAATAGGACGTCAGTGGTTGCGACGTGAGCGGGACTTGCGACGCGCGTGTTCGTGAATCGGCGTACGCAAACGACGTAGGAAATTTCAAAATCGACGCGGGAACGACGGCCATACTTAACAATACTTAAGTATACGACGGGTACCGCGCTACGGAAACGACGTAAGAACACAGCGTCGGGTTCGCGTACGTTCGTGAATTTTGCGTATCTCGCTGATTTACATATTATTCAGTGTAAATCAGCGGGAACGCCCCCGGCGCCATTTTTAAATCCAAAAAAAAGATCCGACAGTGTCACACTGTGTTACACTGTCGGATCTTTTTTTGGATTTAAAAATGGCGCCCTATCTATGCGTAACTGGTTCTATGAATCAGGTGCATAGATAGGACCAGTAAAAATCAGAGATACGATGGTGTATCTGTAGATACACCGTCGTATCTCTTTGTGAATCTGGCCCTGTGTTTACAAGTTAAAAACAATTTTTTTTGCTAGAAAATTACTTAGAAAATTACTTAGAACTCCCAAACATTATACATTTTATTTTCTAACACCCTAAGGTATATAAGGTAAGAACAAAATGGCGGTCATTGCAATACTTTTTTTCACACCGTATTTGCGCAGCGGTCTTAAAAGCGCACTTTTTTTGGGAAAAATAATGTTACGCCGAGTAAATTGATACCCAACATGTCACGCTTCAAAATTGCATCCGCTCGTGGACAATCCCTTGTAATAGAAAAAAGCATGACAGGTCCTCTTAACCACTTAAGGACCGCTTAACGTCCATACACGTCGGCAGAATGGCACGGCTGGGCACAGGCAGGTATATATATACGTCGCCTTTAAGAGCCCAGCCGTGGGTCGCACACGCACGCAACACGGTCCTAAGCTCCGTGTCCACGCCCGCGGGACCCGATCGCCGCCGGTGTCCTGCGATCGGTCACAGGAGCTGAAGAATGGGGAGAGGTGTGTGTAAACACACCTTCCCTGTTCTTCACTGTGGCAATGTATGTGATTGATCGCCTGTTCCCTGATATAGGGAACAACGATCACTGACGTCACACGTCCAGCCCCGCCCCCCTACAGTTAGAAACACACGTGAGGACACACTTAATCCCTACAGCGCCCCCTAGTGGTTAACTCCTAAACTGCAATTGTAATTTTCACAGTAATCAGTGCATTTTTATAGCACTTTTTGCTGTGAAAATGACAATGGTCCCAAAAATGTGTCAAAATTGTCCGATGTATCCGCCATAATGTCGCAATCACGAAAAAACGCTGATCGCCGCCATTAGTAGTACAAAAAAAATATTAATAAAAATGTCATAAAACTATCCCCTATTTTGTAAACGCTATCAATTTTGCGCAAACCAATCGATAAACGCTTATTGCAATTTTTTATCAAAAATAGGTAGAAGAATACGTATCGGCCTAAACTGAGAAAAAAATCTGTTTTTTATATCTTTTTTGGGGATATTTATTATAGCAAAATGTAAAAAATATTGCATTTTTTTCAAAATTGTCGCTCTATTTTTATTTAATAGCGCAAAAAATAAAAACCGCAGAGGTGATCAAATACCACCAAAAGAAAGCTCTATTTGTGGGAAAAAAAGGACGCCAATTTTGTTTGGGAGCTACATCGCACGACCGCGCAATTGTCAGTTAAAGCGACGCAGTTCCGAATCGCAAAAACTGGCTAGGTCCTTTACCTGCATAATGGTCCTGGTCTTAAGTGGTTAAATATGAGATCAGGGGTCAAAAAGACCTCAGATCTCACATTTGGATTTAAATGCAATAAAAAATATATATATATTTTGTCATTTGAAAAAATGACAACAAAAAAGTCCCTTTAAGGCCCGTACACACGACCAAACATGTCTGCTGAAACTGGTCCGCGGGCCAGTTTCAGCAGACATGTTCGGTCGTGTGTAGGCCCGAGCGTGCAGGATTCCAGCAAACATTTGCCCGCCGGGCCTTTTCCCAGCGGACAAATATTCCTGGACTTGTTTTAAAACAGTCCGCTGGAATCCTGTCCCCTCGGACATGTTCGGTCGTCTGTACAGACCTACCGTACATGTCCGAGCGCCCGCCATCCCTTGCATGCGTCGAATGACTTCGACGCATGCGTGGAAGCATTTAACTTGCAGGCCCACCCACGTTGCCGCGTCATCGTCGCGGCGACACCGCGGACACGCCCCGCGTATTGTTTACGCGCGGATTTCTGTACGATGGTTAGTACAGCCATCGTACAGAAATCCCCGTCCAGACATGTACGGTGAAAACGGTCCGGCGGACCGCTTTCATCGTACATGTTTGGTCGTCTGTACACGGCCTAAGACGTCCTCCCTCACCTCCCTCTCCCGCCGCCCATAAAAGTGATCTTGCGGCGTACCCGCAAGATCACTTGAACAACCACTTGAACAAAAAAAATTGTAAATGTGCTTGTAATTAACTAAACTACTAAAAACACACCTTCAAAAAGCATTTCAAGCAAATTTTACCTAAGTATCTCATTACGCAAATTCTAGTGTTCCTAATCTTGTGAAATTTTGAAAGATGAAACTGATAGTTTCACAGCACAATCAATTTTGCCAAAATCCCTCACCCCTTCCTATAACTGAAAGATCTGTCTTGTAAGACTGAATTCATTCATTTAGAAGGTTTGGAAATGCTTTCTTCGGATAACATTGGGCAATTTTCTCCCTCTTATTCCCCACTGTGGGGCCACTCCAGCCTAATTATCCACATACACATAATCACATAGTACAGTACAGTGAGCATGACTCTTTCAAGACAATCAACAGCACTAATGACAAAGCATACTTTTTCCTTTTTATCTAGAACTAGCCTCAGGTCAAGTGTGCCTTCATCCTTTGTGTCACTATTCCAAAATTGCTTTGAAACTTGAAAGTTTTGACCAACTAGAAATCCCAGTCCTAATCTATCAATTTCCCCGAGCATTTAAAATGATTAATATTTATCACTACAACTGCTGTTGTACCCAGTGGAAACATTATATTTGCTGTAAAAGAAAGCTTAGTTAGGGTCAAAACATTTGCAAAAACATGAGCTCTGCGTTAAATGAGAACATATTACCGCGTTTTAGAATCACAGAAATTCTTGAGCTATTTGTATGAATTATTCAGAAACATGTTTTATTGTACTTGAAAAGCTGGTAAACCACGTACATATTCTCTTATACGGGTTATGTCGGTCATGGAAATATTACAAGACCTTCAGCAATCATAATTTCAACATTTTATTACCTTTGAACATAAAATGGCTATACTTCCCCAAAAAATAAAGAAATGCATTTAACTTCCAGAATCTAATTTCCTGGGCTTCTCCACAAACACAAGACAGGGGATGAATAAAACGCTCCAAGTTTCAAGGTCATTTTCATCTGGAAGTATTAGCCATCACTGTATGCTTTTTTTTTCAGAATTAAACATTTCATTCAATTACTAGCCAGCAGTTTTAGATTTGGACCCCTTTTGAACTCCTCTCCCAATGAATTAAAATTCTTGCCTGGCATTGTCAATTTATGCGGGTAAAGATATCTCAAGAGTTCAGAGCTAATTGAGTTAGATTGATTCAGCAGCTAAGGAGATGACTATACATGCTGAAAAGACATGAAAAAAAGCTTTTAAGAAATTAAAATATCAACTGGAAGGCAGAGCAAGCTTGAGCTAATAAAACATTAAATGTCTTTTCTAAGCATCCATGTCAGAATGCAAGGATGGCCCTGCTGTTATTGCATTAAACTGTTAGAGTGGGGTCTGCAAGAAGAGAAAATGGGAAATGCATGTTGCTGTTGTTTAAGTATTGTTTATGTAATACAGAAAGACAGTGAATGATTTACATTGGTCCTAAATAGGTGGGCTTCTCAGGGGTGCCATGCCCAATTTCACATAGTTCACTCAGTCCCTCACCTCATAATGTGTTAAAACATTTTGGGATGGCAGTGGAACATTTCTAATGGCTGAGATGGGAGGAAGTGAGGGGACAGAGACAGAAAGGGGTTTGTGAGGAGAAAGATATGCATTCTCCTTTTTTTTCTGCTGGGACAAACTGACTTTCAGATCCTAATCTCCAGGCAGGGGTGTATTTAGGTTTTGTGCTGCCCTAGGGCTGGTGAAACTCACACACCCCCTACTTTATATATGATGCACCCCTTCCTTTTTAAGACCCGCCCTGTCATTTTCATGGGATGAGAACAGGGATGAGAACAGAGGGATGCAGTGGGATGAGAACAGAGGGATGCAGTGGGATGAGGACAGGGGGACGCGGTGGTATGAGGACAGGGGGACAGGGTGGGATGAGGACAGGGGGACAGGGTGGTATGAGGACAGGGTGGGATGAGGACAGGGGGACAGGGTGGGATAAGGACAGGGGGACAGAGCATCTTTTAATTTGGGGGGGGGGGGTTGTTTGGGGATATGTGCTGGGGAGTGATTTGAAAGGGAAGAAGATATGTGCTTTTTTCGCTGCCCCCCGCAAAGTGCCGCCCTAGGCCTGGGCCTTGTCAGCCTAGGCCATAATACATCTCTGACTACAGGAGCACCAACAGAGGCTTCTGTAAAAATTACATTTTTGCATGCTTGTTTGCAGGCTCCATTCATAAATACATTGTAATAGTATTAATCAGTGGTGGTGCCAGAGCGCCGCCCCCTCTGGCTCCGGCACTGCCACTGAATACAATACATAGATTAATGCTTTGCATGAATCTGTGTATTGTTGCTGCCGCCCACTATTCAGATGGCCGGCCCACTGGCAAGCGCCGGCCATCTGAATAACGGCAGCTGGTTGGCTTTGGAAGTGCCTATCAGAGCCAGCGGCTCTGATAGGCTTTTTGATTACAGCCCTCAGGCTGTAATCGGTTTCCAAATAGTTACCCAGGGGACGCACTGAGGGTGTGTTCCTTGGATAAGACTGACAGGCGTCTCAGCCAATCGGGTTCACCGGTTCTGGTTACCGGTAACCTGATTGGCTGAAGCATCGTCGAGGGCGGGAGAAGTCATCGAGGGACCATGGAAGGAGGGTGGCTGACCCCAGAAAACCAAGTGCCGGGCGGGAGGGGCAAGGGGGCAGCATTTTAAAGGGCACAGTGGCAACAATTAAAGGGCACAGTGGCAACAATTAAAGGGCAAAGTGGCAACAATTATAGGGCACAGTGGTGACAATTGATGTTGACACAGTGGTAAAAATTGATGTGGGCACAGTGGTAGAAATTGATGGTATGGCACAGTGGCTGCATTTGATGGCACAGTGGTGACAATTGATGGGCACAGTGGTGACAATTGATGGCACAGTGGCTGCGTTTGATGGCACAGTGGCTGCGTTTGGCATGGCACAGTTGCAACAATTGATGGCACAGTGGCGACAATTGATAGCACAGTTGCTGTGTTTGATGGCATGGCACAGTGGCGACAATTGATGGGCACAGTGGTGATAAATGATGGCACAGTGGCTGCGTTGCATGGCACAGTGGCTGCATTTGAAGGCATGGCACAGTGGCGACAATTGATGGCACAGTGGCGACAATTGATGGCATGGCACAGTGGCGACAATTGATGGCATGGCAGAGTGGCTGCATTTGATGGGCACAGTGGCTGCATTTGATGGGCACCGTGTGGCTGTAATTGTTTTTTCTTGTTTTGTTTTTTTTTGTTTGCGCCCCCCCCCCCAAAAAAAAAATTTGAGCACCAGCCGCCACTGGTATTAATACAATTTGTTTTAGGATTTAGAATGTATCAGACCTGGTGCCCAGATTGGGATATTACTACTATGAATGGGTATATACTGTACATAAATACATAGATATATGCAGTACAGACATTTATTTTTTTAATTAGTGCTGTAGTGCAGATGAAAGGATCTTGAGTTGCTATGTTTGAACTTATTTTTATACTACTAAAATAACAATAGAAGGTAAATAACCTAATTTTTTTTCTTTGTCTAATTGTTCTTTATGTGATCATGATCACTAATTATGCATGATGAGATTTAAAAAAAAATATGAAATACAGTAAGTTTAAAAATGAAAAGTTGATATCCTCCTTAAAGTGGATGTAAATCCACTCTCATCCTTTCTAAACTACTTCCATAGTGCTGATCTATAAAGATATACATGCCTCCTCTATGTATCCTTACCTGTCAAATGTCTCCCCTCTGTCTGTTATAAGAACTGAAAAACTGCAGATTCTGTGGGTGGATCTGTTGTCTGGAGCTTGGTGGGTGGAGTCGTGATGTCAGTAGACTCCCCACCCTCTTCTACACTCCCTTTGTCAGCATGCATTTTTTCCTGTGTATTTCTTACACTGAATTCTGCTATGATCACAAACATCCAGTCAAAATCCAGAAAAGTAACCACATGACTTTAGAAAAGGAGTGGGGGTGGGAATTAAAAAATAATGCCTGTCTCCAGGCTAGTGCCTTAGATATGTAAATAACCTGTCATTCACAGCAAGGGGGCAGAACGGACTAAGGTTTTTCTCTGTAAGTCCGTTTTTTTCACTGAACAATAAAAGAGGATTGCTCAGAGCTGGATTAACTCTGTGTGGCAAGACTGGGCACAGATGATAGGAAATTGTATACTATACATTGTGACATCAAAACAAATTAAAATAAAATTTCGGGTTTACATCCACTTTAAAGTGGATGTAAACCCGAAATTGTATTTCGGATGTATCTATGTATCTATTAACATTGTTAATGCAGTCTTTATTCTGTTCTTTAAAGTGACCAAGATTTGTATAATATTTTTATATTGATGTTTGTGATTCAACCCTTTCTTAAATAAAGAATGATAAAAAATCTATAAAAAAATCTATAAAAAAATCTGGAAACACAGCAATGAACCTTAATCAAAGCAACTATATTTACAAACCTCAGGCAGATGATGGGCTGAAAGGAAACAAAAAATAGTGCATAGTACTCTGTATAACTAAAAACTTTTTTTGAAAATCTATATCATTGCCCTCCATGTAATATAAAGCAATTGGGCACCTCTGTAGACTCTGCCCAGAATGCCATATACCCAGCTATGAGTAAGCACCAGTAGTTACGGTGTACAGTAAAACATGTCAGCTTTTAACCAATAAATAAATCGTTGTTGGAGTGCGGCAATCTGGAAAGAATTATTTTTTTATATGCTATTTTGCATACTGAGCCAGCACCATCATTTGAGGAGGAGAAGATTTTTTGTGACCCCGACTCCAGGAGCGAGTTCTTTTCCCTGTTTCATACACTCTTCCAGAGCTATGAATGGCCTCTCCCAAACTCCCTGCTGCTGCAGAACTCCCTTTTGCCCACATGATCTCCTTACTCTGCCTTACGTGGTATGTCACCTTTTTATAAACAAAGCTGCAATGAATTCCTTACATTTTTACCAGATCTTTATCCTAGAACAGGGGTCTCCATACTTTTCAAGCAAAGGACCAGTTTATGGTCTTTCAAACTTAAGGGGGCCGAAAATTCCCCAGGGCCGAGCATCAGTGAGAATAAACATGGCCCCAGTGCTGGTGGGCAGTAGGAGGTGGAATAGTGCTCCATCATTGCTATTAGTGGAATAAATAGTGCCCCATAGTTGGTGTCATTGGGAGGAATAGTGCCTCATATCGTTGGGAGCAATACTGCCCCAAGGGCCGGATGAAGGCTAGCAAAGGGCCACATCTGGCCCTCGGGCCACAGTTTGGAGACCCCTGTCCTAGAAGATGCTGATACCCTTGATGTCATTGACCAAATATGATCATTTCCATATATGGGCAATACCTTCACCTGGGAGACACACACCTTTGTTTATATTTTGTAGGCAGAGAGTAGAGCTATTATTCGGCCAAGGAAAGAATCTTGTGCAGATGTGTTTCGACAGTTGGCAGGTTTCTTTTTCTTTTTCTTTTCTTTTTATGTGGGTCAGCAAGCATTGGTGTGATTGATGATGGATGTACATTATGGGACTTTTTTTATTACAGGACTGGTCAAAAACTGTGTGTATGTGTGTTTATTTACACTTTTTTTTAAATTGTGTAAGGGGTGCTATGTACCCCTTAGTCATTCATATGAGGGGCAGGTATCTGGGTTCCCCTAATTGTTAAAATGGGCTTCCAGATTCCAGTAAGCCCCCATTCACAGACCACCACAACCACCAGATTAGGATTGTGGGGAAAAGGCCCTTGTCTTTATCAACATGGTAATAAGGTGCTTTGTCAGAGGGGTTCCCCTTGGCAAAGGACCCTCCATGCTAAGGGCATGTAGACTGGTATGGTTTCGGATGGGGGCCCCACGCTCATCCTCCCTTTCCTGGCTGCGTGATTAGATAAGAGTTTTGCGTGGATTTTTGAGGGGGAATTCATGCTTCCTTTGCTTTATTTTTGAGTGGAGCCCTGATTAAAATTCATACCAGACTTGAATGCCCTGGCATGAATTATGGGAGGAAATCTCCACGCCTTATTTGTTTCTAGTTTATATTGCCAGGGACTCCCAGGCAGTAAATTAATGGGGCCAGTGGAAATCTCTGGTTGCTAATGATATGGCAGGTACCGGCACTGTGAGAACCCTCTTTAAATAGTACAGCATTAAGTCTTCTGTTAGTGTTTTTTTCTAGTCCACTTTTAATAAAACAAAGTTCAAGACATTGCATGGGTTTCTTTCACAGGGATTTTTCTGCATTTCTCTGCCACAGAACAACTGTTCATCAGCCTCCTAGCTTACACATGCTGCTCGGGCCTCAATCCTCAGGGTCTTGTCTTTCTCCTCAAAACAGTCTCCTTTTTCAGCCAGGGGGGGTTCCTGAACCATAGCCATGTCTCTAACAAAAGCCCTGCCCAATCAATGTGCTTGTTGTCCACAAAACTTTAACCCAAGTTTGGAGACTTCATCCCTCCCAAGTATCTATGAAGTCTCTAGACTCCGGGTCCCAAACAAGGTTTCATCAACCTCTGTGGAAACTGAAAATCGAGTTTCTCTGTATGAGGCAAGTACCCTGCAGCCCCTCAACCTTTCTGGATGCGAAACTAACAGTGTCTGCATGCAGTGTCCTTTGGTATAAGAAGATGGGCAAGTGCCCGCTTACCAATCCTGTGACAAGAAGGCCAGATAGAAAGATGTCCTGAAACAGGTTCTTTCAGGTTGGCCACCGGGAGGCCCAGCGATGTTGGTGCAGGCACCCACACAGCCGATAAGGTGCTTAGGGTCTGCGTCCAACCATGGATCTGCTGGCGGAAAAGTGGTAACACCATCCTGGAATAGGACCTCCTTTCTCCTGCGTCCACTCCCCATGCCTCATGGTCTTATCTCCTTGCTCTCAGGCTGCCTCTTGGTGTCCTCCTCTGGGCTTGCTGGGGTATGTAGTCTGCCACCAGGGATTGATATGGGGCTGCCTGTCTTCGGGACTACATGTGCCAAGATGCTCTACTCCATTAGTCCTTTTTCTGTATTGGCTCTCTTCTCCTGACAATGAGGAAGCAGGGGAGGGAGCAGAGTGGGCTGATGTCCCTGCAAGCAGCACAGGGAAGAAAGGGGGGCTGTCACATGCTCTGTGTCTCTTCCCAGCCTGTCAGCAGTATCAGCGCCGCTGCCTGTGTCTGGCGGCAGCAGCGCAGTGGGGGTGACAGCACCTGGATTAGCACCCGCTACACAAGCATTATTGATTCTTTTTTTTCGTGCTTCAAAAGCAAGTAAAAAACATGTCATAAATACTATAGGCCCATTAATAATCATTGCTTCATTCTTCATAATCAACATATGTGAACAAGCTCTAAGGATATTGTACTGACTGCTTTATCAGCAATCACTCCTCTGTGCCACTTTAACTAGTGCTATTTCTTTATAGGGTTCAGATAATATCCTGCATGTGAATGGTCAGCAGTGCACTCATATATCTATTCCAAAGTTTTTCATATTTGCTACACAGCCAAAAGTGATAAATGTTCTAGTGTTCTTTTAAGTGCCTAATTTTCTGTTTGGCTCTTGATCTCTTAGCAATAGTGCTTGATGTAATGGACGGAATGAAACACTAACATTTCGGTGTTACTGCAGCCTTCTGAAAATCAATACCTTCAGAAAAACAATACAGTCTAAAGAGTTTTGTGTATAAAATATTCAATATCACATTTTCCACAAATTGCCAATCTGTTCACTACCAATGCTTACAAATATTTTACTTTTCATAGACTGTTATTACAATCAATAGAAACAACGTGATTACCAGCAAAGATACTCATACATTCTGCTGTGACATTTGTTGTTTTCCAAAGCCCTCTACCATACCTCTGCAGCCTGATGCAATGCATTAAAGAATATGTTACCCCAACATTTCATATTTCTGATATGTGTCTGTTGTACCATGCTTGTGTTAAAAAGTATCCTGTTTTCTATGTATTGCTTCCTTTGAGTGAAATACCCGGTGATCATTTCAGTCCCTCTGCTTTTCTATTTCAAGTTGACCACATTAGGCATGAGAGCACATACATCCCAGCATGGTCAGTTTTCAGGCTACCTGTCCTTCAATGGCAAAGACATGTGCTGACACCCCCCCCCCCCCCCCCCCGCACAACCATTCGCTGGGAAGATCAGAGTATTTCTGTTTCTTTACCCCGAACTCTCTAAGCTCCTTATGCAGCTGAGAACTTATAAAAAAAAGTATTTATATTGTTTTCTTTATATATGCACAAATGTTTTGCCTTTTATTTCTATTTTACATTAAATGGGCTGTTTTTAAAGTAAGGGTTTATATATACTTTGGGCCAGATTCAGGTAGCTCGGTGTATTATGTTTCTGCGGGCGTAGCGCATCTCATATGCGCTACGCCGACGTAACTTAGAGAGGCAAAGCCAGTATTCACAAAGCACTTGCTCCCTAAGTTATGGCGGTGTAGCGTAAATGGGCCGGCGTAAGCCCGCCTAATTCAAATTTGGAAGGTAGTGGGCGTGTTGTATTAAAATTAACCGTGACCACATGTAAATGAATGGCCAAACGAACGGCGCATGCTCAGAATCACGTCGCATATACTCCCTAAGATACGACGGCTCAATGCGTACGACATGAACGTAACCTATGCACAGCCTCATTCACGTACAACTTACGCAAACAACGTAAAATCCGACGACTTTTTTTTTTTTTTTTTTTTTTTAAAGCCTATGGCGTGTGAACACACCCAAAAAACTCCACCCGGTGCAGAAAAAATGTGCACACACATAAAGAGTGTTCACAAAAATGTGCAGACGGGTGCAACGTCAAATGGTCCTCCTGTGAAGAGGGACCCAAACCCTGATCCCCCGGGGCGTTAGGCTCCAGACGGGGACTGAGGTACTGTGGTCCGAGCAACCGAAGCCGACACGGACCCAACTTCCTCGGAGGGACTGCCGAAACAGAACCCTCCCAGTACTAGGTGGGGCTCCCCCGAAGGGAGACCCCATGAGAGCAGGCGAACTAAGCCAGAAGGCCATGTCCACCCACTCCCAAGACGTTCAGGGCTGGCCCGAGGACCCGCACCCTACTAATCACACAGTGACAAAACGTGCACAACAAAAAAAAGACAAAAAAGTGACAAACACAGGCTTAAATAAAATAAAGTGGGGGAAGGGATAGTGGAGAGGAGAGTGAAAGAAGTGGCCATTGTGGTGAAATAAAAAATTCCTCCGGTCCTAGCCAAAAGGCCCGGCCCAGGAGGCAGGTGCTAAAAAAAAGCGTGTATCTGGTGCAGTGACCGTGGTATCTTAAATCAATGTGTCCCTCACACACAGTGATCTTCAGATACCCCTGGACTGCCACTCCAGGGGCACATGCACCATAGGCTTTTCGTTCCATATCCGACCCCCCGACCGGCCAGTGCAGCCCTCCACCCCTGCCAGCCAACCCTGCGGATTTGCATGGTCCTACCCCGTCATATCCCAGGGCATTACCAGCTCCTCCTACCGGATCGCTGACAGAGATAGCACTTACACCAGCCAGCCAGAAGGCCAGACTAGAACTCGGCAAAAAGACCAAGACCAAGCACAGCACCCATCCTCACCAGGAGCACCCTTCCAGATGGCTCAGACTCAACCATGGGACGGCCCCCAGTATTCTGTCGGGCAGCACAGCGTAGTCCCTGCTGAAACCATCCTTCCAGGTGCAATGACGTCATTGGATTGCATCCACCCTCCCATGTAGGAGGTGCTTCAGCGCTCCGCTGACAACTGATAAGGACAGATACCACACCCAGTCCCAGCCAAAAGGCCGAGAAGCGGCAGGGAAGACAACCACGATCAGCACGGCCTAGAGTGTGCAATAGCCGTGCCTCGCCCTGGGAGAACCACCTTCACGATCATGGTGTCTCCCCTGCCAGGTAAATAAAATCCGACGACTGTTCCGACGTCCATACCCTAACATGACTTACCCCTGCTTTATGAGGGATAACTTTACGCCGGACGTACGCCTTACGTAAACGGCGTAGCTTACTGCGACGGGCGCAAGTAGGTTCGTGAATCTGCGTATCTAGGTCATTTACATATTCGACGCGTAAATCAATGGAAGCGCCTCTAGCGGCCAGCGTAAATATGCACCCAAGATACGACTGCGTAGGAGACAGAATTCAGGCGTATCTGGTTTTATGAATACGGCGCATCCTAGAACTTACGCGGCGTATAAGAAGATACGTCGGCGTAAGTCGTTCGTGAATCTGGGCCATACTTTATTGCACACATGTCAACATGTAGTATTTCATGCCTTAGGCCCTGTTCATACTATTAAGCATTAATGCATGCTTTACTGGAAAGCACGGTAATATGCATTATACCCTTGACAATGCACTTGCGCTGCAGTGAGATGCAACATGTGGTAGCACACTAACATGAATTGCAGCACTCTGTGCTGCTGAAAATGCTGCATACACCTATTTTCATGCAATTCAAATGAATTGGCTGCCTTATAAAACCATCCACTGTGTGGGCTATCCACTTGGACCAAAAATTAAAAAAAAAAATTTGTATAAAGTGCACCAGAAAACTCCCGCGGGGGTATTAGATTTATGTTTGTTGCAGCTATAGTTGCTCCTTGTATTTTACACATTGCTACAATTTATGTCATAAGAGAGCCTAAAGCGTCTTTCACATGGGCGGCTGTCCTGCCGCTGGTAAAAGCATATTTTGTTATTTTGAAATTTCAGGACTCCAAACATATCGACCACTTGCGGTTGTATATTGTGATAAACAACAATTACTTGCGTTTACATGTGGCTGCTTTAAGCTGAGGTGGAACATTCTTGCCATTTCCATAGCAACTATGTCAGTTTGTTTTGGTCCCTTGACTACCCATAATGCATTTCTGACCACCCATTTTCATGTGTCTTTGTTCAGTGCCTTTTTTTTTTTGTTCAGTGAGAGGACTTCGACCTTTGTTGAAGTGTGGTCATTAAATATGCATTATAAAAGCAATCTGATTGCAATGCTAATTTTGCTGCTTATGAGGATGAAAAAGAGGAGAATATGATTCAGCGGAGGAGACGTTATCTCTACTGGGTACATCCTTTGACTTCCCAGCATCCATCTATTGGCTACTTTGCACTCATGTTTGGAGAAATGTGTACTCACCAAGACAAGTTCTACAATTTTACTAGGATGCCATTGTAATCGGCGCCTGGCGCCGTAATGCGTTCCACGCTGGAACGCAGCGTGGCGACCACGCAATAACGTCATGGCCCGGCGCCGCGTGCGTTCCAGCCTGGAATGCAGAAGTGCTGAATGCAATCAGCTCTGCATTCAGCACACATGCCGCTCAACTATAAACAGAACGGCGTGTATTACGCACACCGTTTCTATTATTGTCAGCCGTAGCTCGGCCACGCTACAAACTCCGGTGCCATCGCTCCCCACACTACACTTCAACCCCACCAGGAACTCCATGGCCATCTAGCTACTATGTTATCACGTCCAGGCTACCATTGCTGCTGACACCCTAAGAGGACTTCCTTGCTGACACCCTACACTACGGAACCCCTTGTCTCAAGCCCTGCAAACGGATAAGTAGCAATTGTTTTACTTGTAGTGCTTTAAGAAGATCTGCTACACATACTGCTGCTAAACAATTTCTATATTTAACGTTGGCTTGGTAGCTATCATCTTACTACTTGGGACTGACTGTTGTGCCTTGGCTGTTTGCTGTGGAACATCTTAAATGAACATATACTCTTTAACCGGTTAAGCCCCGGACCTTTAGGCAGCTAAATGCCCAGGCCAGTTTTTGCGATTCGGCACTGCTTTGCTTTAACTGACAATTGCGCGGTCGTGCGACGTGGCTCCCAAACAAAATTGGCGTCCTTTTTTCCCCACAAATAGAGCTTTCTTTTGGTGGTATTTGATCACCTCTGCGGTTTTTATTTTTTGCGCTATAAACAAAAATAGAGCAACAATTTTGAAAAAAATTCAATATTTTTTACTTTTTGCTATAATAAATATCCCCCAAAAACATATATAAAAAAAATTTCCTCAGTTTAGGCCGATACGTATTCTTCTACCTATTTTTGGTAAAAAAAATTGCAATAAGCGTTTATCGATTGGTTTGCGCAAAATTTATAGGGGATAGTTTTATGCATTTTTTTTTTTTACTACTAATGGCGGCGATCAGCGATTTTTTTCATGACTGCGACATTATGGCGAACACTTTGGACAATTTTGACACATTTTTGGGACCATTGTCATTTTCACAGCAAAAAATGCATTTAAATTGCATTGTTTATTGTGAAAATGACAGTTGCAGTTTGGGAGTTAACCACAGGGGGCGCTGAAGGAGTTATGCTTCACCTAGTGTGTGTTTACAACTGTAGGGGGGTGTGGCTGTAGGTCTGACGTCATCGATTGTGTCTTCCCTATAAAAGGGATGACACGATCGATGCAGCCGCCACAGTGAAGCACAGGGAAGCCGTGTTTACAGCTCCGGGGAGCGATCACGAGGGGGTGGCTAGAAACGAATAGCCGCGCCCTCGTCCCGGATCGCTCCCCGACGATTTCCGACCGCCGCATCTAGCGGGGGGGTCCCGATTGGACCCCCGACCCGCGGAAAGGCTGGGACGTACATGTACGCCCATATGCCTGTACGTGCCATTCTGTGGATGTACATATACATGCAGTGGTTGTTAAGCGGTTAATAAGCTGAGCTATATATGCCTCTCTTACGCAATTACTAGTTGCTATCATAATTCTTATTTACTACGTGCTTGACATAAGTTGTTACTTGTTTATGGGCCTATGCCCTAAGTTAC